>NC_083236.1:13485560-13797832 GCF_032191835.1 Heteronotia binoei | reverse complement strand
GGTTTTGAGCATGTCAGATTTAATTGTGCTCCCCGATCATGTACAGTAGAGATTCCTAACCTTTTTGAGCCTGTGGGTACCTTTGAAATTCTGACACAGTATGATGGGCGCAGAAGCAAAATGGCTGCCAGAAGGGATGGAGCCAGCTACAAAATGGCTGCTGAAGCTTACGTTCAATTGTGCAACGAAGATCTTTGTGTTGCAGTGGCAAATGCTGCTAAAGCAAAACTTTTAGAAACTGAACAGCCAATCAGAAGCCTTGCTGGGCAAAAGTCACACCTGCCTTGCCCACTTTCTTAAAAACACTTGGAGGGCTTCTGAAAAGGTGTCAGTGGGTGTCATGGCTGCGGGCCCCCATGTACACAGATTGCACAACCAGTCTACATGCATTAACTTCCAATACATGTGATGGAAAACAGTCCAGGGGGTGCTCTCACACAAGCTAAATAATAGAGTTTCAATCCATTTGAGAAACTGTTTGAAAGTGGATCTTGCCATTTCACACAGGAAAATCCAGTTGGAAAGTGCATTATTTAGTGTGTGTAAGCACACCTCAGGAGAAAAAGACTATGGCCCTCTGTAGATCTTATGGCAGTTCCATTTAAATGTTGTAGGAGCTTGCCAGTCATGTATTTCAGGAGTGAGATCCATGCTACACCATAACATGGGAATGAAGCAACATGTGTGTCCATGCTGGCATAGCTTCAGGGTTCAGATTTCCATGAATGAAAAATGTACCTGCTTGGATATCCAAATGTTGCCAGTTCACACACCGCATGTATTAGGTGTTCAAAGGGACATGCACCCTCCTGGGAGGTCTGATTGGCTCTTGCAGTTCATGAATGGGACACCACTGTAATATCTCCCTGGTACTGAGGAGGCCAACTCAGCTGAGATGAAAGATATCTGCAATCAAGGAGTATGACTACTAGGGAGGTTTGAGCCCCAGCACCTCTTCAGAACCTTCAGTTTCCTTACTTTTATCAAAATTTGCTGTTTCCACTGACACAAAGCCAAGGTAGGTTCTTGACAAACATTTCAGTCTTTCAAAGCTGGTTGAGGGGGAACTACAGACGCGTCCAAGTTGTCCCTGAGTTCAGCTCAGCTGAGAGTCTCCAACCCAAATGATGCTTTATTTTCAGTTTTAATTGCCATTTGCCTTCGGTGTGGACTGCTTTAGGAGTTAATGTTCGGTTAAAAAGCAGTATCAGCATTTAATTACTTAATTGTTTAGGAAGTGATGTTGCTGGAAGATGTTAGAGGAACAGTTTTTAAACTGGATTAAGGCTTCCTGGGATTTTTTTTTTTTGGGGGGGGGCTCTGGAAGCCCTTCCATAAAATAAAAACTAAAGCTGTCAACACATATCCCAGTTTGGTGGTGAAAAGTGCCATCCACTCACAGCTGCCTGATGGCTACCCTGTAAGTTTTTCTAGGCAAGAAATGTTCAGAGGTGGTTTGCCATTGCCTGCGTCCATGTCACACCCCTGCTATTCCCTGGAGGTCTCCCTTCCTAATACTGACCAGGGACGACTCTGCTTAGCATCCAGGATCTGATTAGATTGGGCTAACCTGGGCTATCCAGGTGAGGGTTCATCCCAATTTAGCATTCCATCATTTCAGCCATTTCAGCCACAGTTAAGATGCCTGCAAATGCTCCCAGTTCGGGGGAAACCTGGTGCAGATCAGTTCAGCCGGTGTTTGCAGCTGCTCAGTACTATCTGAACAGACGGAGGGATTTAGTGCATTATTTGTCATCGCCTTGAACTTAATAAGTTCAACAATTGAACATGTTTGCAGAAAAATCTGCAGTATCCCCAGACCAAGCCCTTGCATAGCAAAGGTAAGGAGGGCTAGAAGGTCCACCAATAGAGCCAGGACACCAGAAGCTGCCCCCCAAGCACCCAGAATACAGAGCATCACTGTCCCAGACAGAGAGTTCCCTCTGTATTCTGTGGCTAATAGCCACTGATGGACCTCTGCTCCATATGTTTATTCAAACCCCTCTTGAAGTTGTCTATGCATGTAGCTGCCACCACCTCTTGTGGCAGTGAATTCCATGTGTTAATCACTCTTTGGGTGAAGAAGTACTTCCTTTTATCTGTTCTAATCCGACTGCTCAGCAATATCATTGACTGCCCATGAGTTCTTGTATTGTGAGAAAGGGAGAAAAGTACTTATGAACATATGAACATATGAAGCTGCCTTATACTGAATCAGACCCTTGGTCCATCAAAGTCAGTATTGTCTTCTCAGACTGGCATCGGCTCTCCAGGGTCTCAAGCTGAGGATTTTCACGCCTACTTGCCTGGACCCTTTTCGGAGATGCCAGGGATTGAACCTGGGACCTTCTGCTTGCCAAGCAGATGCTCTACCACTGAGCCACCGTCCCTCCTCTTCCTTCTCTATCCCATACGTAATCTTCTAAAACTCTATCATACTCTATCATTCCCCTCAGTTGTCATTTCTCCAAGCTAAAGAGCCCCAAATGTTTTAACCTTTCTTCATAGGGAAAGTGTTCCGATCCTTTAATCAGTGTGGTTGCCCTTTTCTTGACTTTATCACACTGAAATTAATGCAGGGCACATATGACTTCATGGCCCCACACAGATTCTGTCCCCAGTGGGCCAGCATAAGAGAACATTGGCCATCTGCCTCACCCACAAGGGCAAATTCTCTCTGCCCTCTTGAAAACAGTGTTGTTTCTTATTGCAAAGGGATGTGGCATATAACTGGAAAGACAGGTGAGTTTCACAGGAGTGGAAATGTCTGTGAAAAGCCCCGCCCCGCCCCGCCCTTTTCACTCTGCAGGTATTTCATCCTGTTATTCCAGGCTATTGCTTACTTCTTTCCCAGCTGGCGTGCCACATCACAGTGCTTGAATCCTTCCAGGTGATATAGCCTTTTGGCCAACCTCTTGGCTGCCTCACTGTCTGCCCTGCAGCCGTTGGCGAGAGTGTCCGTGCTTCCCTGGTCCAGTTGCTCCGTGCTGCCCATATCGGAATCTGAGTCAGAAAGAGTGTCTTTGATGCTGGCTTCACTGCAAGAACAAAACACAGGGAAATAAGCAGCAGCTCAAGGCAGGGGTGGGGTGGGAGGTTTACAGAACAAGAGGAATTCTCAGGCACCCAGTGGGGAAATCACAAAACTGGTGCAGATTAGGTTCACCACCACCACCAATAAAACCTTTAGAAAAGAGGAAGACCCCAGTAGCACCTTGAAGACTAACATCTGTGGCAGGGGTTGAGCTTTTATGAGTTACTGTTCACTTCTTCAGATACAGCTAGCATGTGAGTTCTTCTGTCTTGGAGAACGGAGTGATTTCTGATGCTGAATACAAATATCAGACAAATGATAATAGCAGGTGAATGACAATAGCAGGCAGGATTGGAGTAGGTATGATACGCAGAAAGAAAGGAGGTGTGGAGAAATCAGCTTTGGTACTGAAACAGGAAACCTAGGTCTTGGTTCAGTCCAGGAGGATGCATTGCGTTGTGCTTTGTGATCACTTGCAATCTCTCCTTCTAATCTCCTTTTGAAATTCTTTTGGAAGAGAGCTATTGCTCTTAGGTCAGCCACTGAATGTGGAAGATTAAAATGTCCCCGTCCCCCCACTAGTTTTTGAATGTTGTGGTTTCTAATGTCAGACTTATGTCCATTTATTAAAATATTTACATTTCTCCCCAAAGAACTGGGCCTTTGCAAAATGCGAGAGTGTCTGCCATAGCACTTCTGGTATTCACAGGAAGTGATGTAAGCATGCTAGCATGACACGAATGTGCTTTCTTCCCCTCCCTATTTCCTTGGGCAGTGGTGGGCAATAAAACAGGCAGCCATCCCTATCTTTATTTATACTAGAATATATGGCACATGAATACATGAAGCCAGGGCTTTTTTGTAGCAGGAACTTCTTTGCATATTAGGCCACACACCCCTGATATAGCCAATCCTCCAAGAGCTTACAGGGATCTTATTCTAGGGCCTCTTGGAGGACTGGCTACATCAGGGGTGTGTGGTCTGCTACAAAAGAAGCCCTGCATGAAGCTGCCTTTTACTGGTCCATCAAAGTCAGCACTGTCTACTCAGACTGGCAGTGGCTCTCCAGGGTCTCAGGCAGAAGGTTTTCACATCACCTACTGCCTGGATCTAGGGTTCCCATTCCTTCGCCGGGGGTGGGTTTTCCCCCAATTTTGGGGCCTCTAACCTGCCATCATGGAACTGGCTGGAGGGAGGAGCCCCGCTCCAAAGATTGCCGGTGCTCTTGACATGTCTGGCATGATGACATCACCCAGAAGTGACATCCTTGCACCAGGCACGTCATGTGGGTGACATGTTAGCATTTGGGGGCGGGGGAAGCTCTATGATAACCAGAGTTTCCCCCCAAGTGCTATAGCATTCCCCACATGACATGACTGGTGTGATGATGTCATTTCTGGGTGACATCATCAATAATAGTAAGTAAGTAAAATTTTATTTGTATCCCGCCCTCCCCCGCCGAAGCAGGCTCAGGGCGGCTAACAGTATCCATAAATAAACAATACAATAAATAAAACATTAAAATTAACATTTGAAAAACAATCAATACTTAGTTAAACATTACTAAATCTGACAGTAACATTATTGTTTGACGCTATCCCTGTCAGTTGAGGTAATAATAATCCCTGAGCTGGACCATTTTGGCGTTTTCCTTTCTTACACATTTATACTTCAGCAGTTCCCAAACGCCCATTTGAAGAGGATAATAATAATAATAATAAATTTTATTTATATCCCGCCCTCCCCGCCTAGGCAGGCTCAGGGCGGCTAACAGCATATTCAGATAAAAATTATACATTAATTTTAAAACAACATTAAAAGTTATACAATAGTTTAAGATCAACAGTATCCTAAAAATCATTCCAATTTACATAATTTAACAGCAACAATGATGTTCCTGGCGCTACTTCATGTGCGTGAAGAGGATCCTGGGGAGGAGGAGCAGTATTCTTGACCAGCAGCCAGGAAAGACCTGGCAACCCTACCTGGATCTGGGATTTCAAACTGGGACCTCCTGAATGCCAAGCAGGTGCTCTACCAGTGAGCCACGGGCCCAGCCCCTCCCAAAGAGAACTTCCAGGCTTCACACGTAGGCAGTTTGGATGTTAAGAGCTACCCAAGGTGCATTTAGCCAGATTTGGAAAGTCAAAGCGATACATAACCACAACTGTCATGGTCACCCTAAGAG
Organism: Heteronotia binoei; assembly: GCF_032191835.1. NCBI lineage: Eukaryota > Metazoa > Chordata > Lepidosauria > Squamata > Gekkonidae > Heteronotia > Heteronotia binoei. Next base: position 13,792,610 of record NC_083236.1, on the reverse strand, counting down.
TCCCCAAGGGCTTAAATTCAGATTTCTGGGTCAAGGGTTTGATAGTGTTGTTCTCTTCGAGATCACTCTAATTAGAGATAGAAATAAATTGCAGGAATGATCTCAAGCTGCAATTTGTCTTCAAGAAAAAAAAAACATACATGTACGGCATCTACTGTGAAAGGAACCCTTTACCTTTAAACAGGGGTGGAATTATAGCAGGAGCTTCTTTGCGTATTAGACCACACACCCCTGATGTAGCCAATCCTCCAAGAGCTTACAAAAAAGAGCCTTGTAAACTCTTGGAGGATTGGCTACATCAGGGGTGTGTGGCCTAATATGCAAAGGAGCTCCTGCTAGAATTCCATCCCTGCCTTTAAAAGGCAGGCAGGCAAGTGGCAACCTGGAATGAGCTGAGCCGGGGCCAGATTCAGGCCAAGTGATGCCCAAGAAGGCTGCCCTTTGGACCTTCCACTGCGTAACTGGCAAGAGATGAAGGCGAAATAAGAGACTATACATTCAGATTTCTTCCAGGCCATCCCTCAAGCCAGACCTCACAACTATATTAAATATAATTCTTTTTTTTAAAATTGTAGTTTAGGGGAGGGACGGTGGCTCAGTGGTAGAGCATCTGCTTGGGAAGCAGAACCAGGTTCAATCCCTGGCGTCTCCAAAAAAGGGTCCAGGCAAATAGGTGTGAAAAACCTCAGCTTGAGACCCTGGAGAGCCGCTGCCAGTCTGAGAAGACAATACTGACTTTGATGGACCAAGGGTCTGATTCAGTATAAGGCAGCTTCATATGTTCATAATACTAAATAGCAGTAAGCAATATAAGCAAAAGGAACTCTCCATGGTAGCCCCCTTCCCTTCAATGCCCAAAACACATGCTTATTTTACTTAATGGTTAATCTAGGGCTGAGTTGAACTATTGCCCACAGCGCCTGTTATGGAGAACCATGCACATTTTTCAAATGTGTGTGCCCCTCTGCACTTGACATGGTGTGTGTGTTTGTGTGTGTACCTGCATATAAAGTGTAGCATGAGAAACAGCTGTGAGCTCTTTTCAGCTCTAGCCTGCCAAGTTTCAGACTGGCTGGAAGTGAGACACATCCCAACTGACCTTCAGCCGTTTTTATACATGTCCTTTCTGTACAACCTCTGTAGCAGCTCTGGGGATCTAACCTGGTTTCTTGCCCTAGATTCTGTATTGGTCTTCCCATGTAGCTTATTACTCTTTATGATTCCTTATCCTTGTTTTGTATGTAGAGCATATGTCATGTTTTGCAGAGTAACAGAAATCCCTCACCCAGTAGGTCCCTGCCTTAAGCATCTCGCTCTCAGCAAGGAGGAAAACATGCAATGGAGTTAATATGCAACCTCCTAAAATTCACATCCTGAAAACCAGGGCTTTTTTGGTAGCAGGAACACATTTGGATATTAGGCCACATGTCCCTGAGGTAGCCAATCCTCCAAGAGCTTACAGGGCTCTTCTTACAGGGCCTTCTGTAAACTCTTGGAGGATTGGCTACATCAGGGGTTTGTAGTCTAATACGGAAAGGAGTTCCTGCTACAAAAAAAGCCCTGCTGAAAACTAACTTTAAAAAAAACAAAGAAAAATGTGAGAAAGAAACCCACAGCAATTTTGTGTGTTCAGTTTGGCATCAGAGCGACATTTGATGAGCTGGCTATTACTTCCAAAGTGTTGCTTCTTCTTCTTAGATGGTGCAGCCGGATGCCAACTGTACCTGGCGCCATTTTATCGTGACAAACATGCTCAACATTCTGCACGTGTACTGGGCCTACTGAGGTGCCTAGAGTTCTTAACTCCAAAACTACACAGACCAGTTCCACTGAAGGAAACGGCAGCTTCAGGGGGTGAATTCTGTGGCAGCAAATCCTTGCTGTGCTTTCCCACTGCTCCAAACTCCCCCCTCCCCCCACCAGGCTCTGCACTCCAGGAATGTCCCAAGCCTGAGTTGACAATCCCAACTAGTCTTACTATTTGCTCACCTGATACAGGCAAACATCAGTCCATTTCCCTTAGTGGAGCAGCAGAAGACGAATGGGGGTTGACATGGTGATGTCACTTCCAGGTGATACTGGGTGGGATGTTCCTGCTTAGCATGCTGTTCCCCCTCCCCTAGCCCCACACCCAAAAGCTTCCAGGATTGCAGGGACAGGCCTTAATATTATGCCCTATAACATCTTCCCACCTTCCTTTTGTTTCTTTTTTTTAAAAATATCCCAATTGAGGAAGGGTTTGGCACAACTCAGTGCATGAACTGGAGAGCCAGTTTGGTGTAGTGGTTAAGGGTGCGGACTCTTATCTGGGAGAACCAGGTTTGATTCCCCACTCCTCCACTTGCACCTGCTAGCATGGCCTTGGGTCAGCCAGAGCTCTCTTATCTGGGAGAACCAGGTTTGATTCCCCACTCCTCCACTTGCAGCTGCTAGCATGGCCTTGGGTCAGCCATAGCCCTCTTATCTGGGAGAACCAGGTTTGATTCCCCACTCCTCCACTTGCACCTGCTAGCATGGCCTTGGGTCAGCCAGAGCTCTCTTATCTGGGAGAACCAGATTTGATTCCCCACTCCTCCACTTGCACCTGCTAGCATGGCCTTGGGTTAGCCATAGCTCTGGCAGAGGTTGTCCTTGAAAGGGCAGCTGCTGTGAGAGCCCTCTCCAACCCCACCCACCTCACAGGGTGTCTGTTGTGGGGGAGGAAGGTAAAGGAGACTGTGAGCCTCTTCAGAGTGGAGGGTGGGATATAAATCCAATATCTTCATCTACCTCACAGGGTGTCTGTTGTGGGGGAGGAAGGTAAAGGAGATTGTGAGCCGCTCTGAGACTCTTCGGAGTGGAGGGCAGGATATAAATCCAATATCTTAATCATCTTCTTCTTCTTCTTCTTCTTCTTCTTCTTCTTCTTCTTCTTCTTCTTCTTCTTCTTCTTCTTCTTCTTCTTCTTCTTCTTCTTCTTCTTCTTCTTCATTTTTGTTAGTCCTAATGTAAGACATTGCATGCTTTTGTTTTTGAAACTTACATTGGTAAAACTCTTATTTCAATATCAACGAAAACTCAAAAAGTCATTTCCAAAAGTGTCATGGCCTCTTTCCATTTGTAAATTAGACAACATTGGTGAGCCGAAATAGAATTATTTCAGATTTTCTTTAACTATTTACATCTATTACATCTTTTCCAGCAGCTCATAGTTAAAATAGAATCAACCTATCATTTTGCAAGCTTACGATCATCATTTTTTGTTCTCCACAAACTGCTCCAGTTCAAGGTGGGGAAATATATAGAAGAACCAACATTTTATGTCTTGGAGGCATTCTCAGCAGCAGAGTCCCACTCGTGAGAAATTATGAAGAGCAGACTTCCCACTCAAGGGCCAGGATGGAGAACTAAAGCCCACACAAAGTTGAACGCAGGCGGCTTCCTCTGGCTTCAACACTAATTGCATGCCTGCATAATGGGGAGAGTTATTAACACACTTCTGTTCTTCTTGAGCTGCAAATACTTCCGTTATCATGCAGTTTCTCTGCTTTTCAATGCATAGTGTGAAAATCTTCAAGAACCCACTAGTGGCCGTCAACTGCCCCACTGATTGCTGTCAGCAGTTATAATTTGCACAATGTATGGCTGTAATTTGCACCAATTTCTCACCACAAATTTCTCATACCCTCCACACTCCTCTCTTCACATATGAACACGCACACGAAGCTCCCTTACACTGAATCAGACCCTTGGTCCATCAAGGTAAGTCCTGCTTACTCAGACTGGCAGTGGCTTTTCACAGTCTCTGGTAGAGGGCTTTCACTGCCTGTTTTTTTTTTTTAACTGGAGATGCTGGGGATTGAACCTGGGACGTTCTGCATGCAAAGCAGAGGCTCTTCCAACTGAGCCACAGCCCCTTCTCCTTTCAGACCTAACTCATTCAAAAGGCACAGGTAACATGGAATTGTTGCTCACGGATAACAGACGTCCCCATATCATGAAACAAACATTAAGACTTTTCTTTTTATTTATTTATTTATTTTATTTGGCTGATTTATATTCCGCCCTTTCCCATACGGGCTCAGGGCGGACTCAAGACTTTTAAAGTAAGTCTTAAAGTGTCAATTGGAAAGAGGAAGATTATACCTGGGTTATGTGGGGGTGAGGAAAGAAGGAGGTTTGCCAGGCTATAGAAGGAGGCCTCCTGCAGGTACTGTCTACTCAGACTGGCTTTCTTTGTATTTCTCCCATGGATTTAAAGAAGAAGAAGAAGATATTGGATTTATATCCCACCATCCACTCCGAAGAGTCTCAGAGCGGCTCACAATCTCCTTTCCCTCCCCCCCCCCCCAACAACAGACACCCTGTGAGGTAGATGAAGATATTGGATTTATATCCCGCCCTCCACTCCGAAGAGTCTCAGAGCGGCTCCCAATCTCCTTTACCTTCCTCCCCCACAACAGACACCCTGTGAGGTGGATGAAGATATTGGATTTATATCCCGCCCTCCACTCCGAAGAGTCTCAGAGCGGCTCACAATCTCCTTTCCCTTCCTCCCCCACAACAGACACCCTGTGAGGTGGGTGGGGCTGGAGAGGGCTCTCACAGCAGCTGCCCTTTCAAGGACAACCTCTGCCAGAGCTATGGCTGACCCGAGGCCATGCTAGCAGGTGCAAGTGGAGGAGTGGGGAATCAAACCCGGTTCTCTCAGGTAAGAGTCCGCACACTTCACCACTACACCAAACTGGCATTCAGACAGCAACATCAGTCTCCCATTCCCCAGTCACTGGCACCCTGTTCTGACCCGCCTTCGAACTGGAGTTATGAGGCACCAAGGAAAGTCCGGTCTTTACAGATGTCAGCACTTTCACCCCACATTTCTGGATGTCTGAACTCCCTTGTTACAAACTGAAGCCAGTTGGGAAGGGTGAACCTTCCTGTCCATTTCCGCCACACCCCCTTTTTGGATTAGGTCAAACATGTCAAACATGCAGCCTGGGGGCCAAATCAAGCCCCTGATCAACTGGCTGTCATCTGCTTCTTTCTCCATCTCTCTTGCTTCCTTCCGCATAACAGCTTGCTTTGTAAGGTTTGCTCAATCACACAGGAGCTACAGAGCAAGACCTCTATTTTTCTCAGTTGGCCAAGGCTCCTCCCTTGGGGAGGAAGGGGAAAGGCAGAGCTTGTTCTTCCAGGCTCTCTCAATCGCACAGCAGAGCTACTGAGCCAAGTCTGCCGTCCTTCTATTGGCTGAGACTCCTCTCCCGAGTCCCCTGGGAAAGGAAGAAAAAGAGCCACAGCTTCCTTTGCCCTGTTCCCTGGATCCCATGGGAGAAATACAAAGAAAACACCTTTAAGACCAACAAGGGCTAATGTTTTAAGCATGTTTGTTTTTTTAAATTGTGTTTGCCCACGTCCTTTATAAAGTTTATATCTCTAATCTTAAATAGGTATACATATGGCCCGGCTCGACACGGCCTGGCCCAACAAGGTCTCATTTATGTTAAATTCGGCCCTCATAACAAATGAGTTTGACACCCCTGGTCTATGGCAACAAAAACTGTCTGATACCATGATGCGGAAAGTGGGGCATGCAGGTACTCATTTGCATATTAATCTACATCCCGTGACATCCCCTGTGTTGTTTCACACAGGGCTTTTTTGTAGGAAAAGCCCAGCAGGAATTTATTTGCATATTTGGCCACATCCCTGATGCTAAGCCAGCTATAAGAAGATGAAGAAGATATTGGATTTATATCCCGCCCTCCATTCCGAAGAGTCTCAAAGCGGCTCACAATCTCCTTTACCTTCCTCCCCCACAACAGTCACCCTGTGAGGTGGGTGGGGCTGGAGAGGGCTCTCACAGCAGCTGCCCTTTCAAGGACAACCTCTGCCAGAGCTATGCCTGACCCAAGGCCATGCCAGCAGGTGCAAGTGGAGGAGTGGGGAATCAAACCCGGTTCTCCCAGATAAGAGTCTGCACACTTAACCACTACACCAAACTGCGTTCCTTTGCGTTCCTGCTAAAAAAAAAAAAGCCCTGTGGCCTACATACATGCAATAAACATTGCAATAGACTGCAATACTTTCCCTTTTAGAAGCAACCTCCTGAGCTGTGCCATTATATTATGGTTGTGCTTTCTATAAAAATGCTCTCCTGAACATTTTCTATTCTGAGCTTTCTGCCTGATGTCCCGAGTATGTGGGGCCTTTCAATATATAAAGATATGGTATATTACCAAAATCTAGAGAGATACTGATGGAGGTTTATACACAAGTTATTTAACAATGTTAAAAGGGAACACCGTTTTTAATATTCCCAGCCCCTGCTACACTAACATGAAACATCCTCTAAAACTGTGCTTTGGATCCACAATCCCACCAATTAAAATATTTCTCCCTTCCCAAATACAAAAAAAAAAAAACGCTTCCCAGTTTAGCACCCCACTCCATCCACTACTCAACTGAAGCTTCAGCTGATGAATGGAACCAATTAAAGCCTGCAGACTTTTAAATTATCATATTATTCCTAAATACGTTTTTACGTGGATGCCTTGGTCAGCAATTGGCGAAAACAGCATTGTTAAGTCACTTCAAAAATGCCATTGCAGTAGCCTGAGAAGAATATTCTTACCTGACAGAGTTAATGAGCTTTGAGGCTTCTTCCTCTGGTCTCTCGACATGGTACCCATTTGGGATGTTTTTCAAGTATGCCCTGCTGAGCACGTTCTCAGAGCGACTGCTGGTGATGGAGTGCTTCAGTGGGCTCTCAAAATCACCGTCGGCTGCCTTGGCCATGGCTTCTTCCTGACTGCCTATTGCCACAGGCTCCTCTAGAGCTTCCTTCCGGTGAGCAATGAGTTTCTGTTCTGAAAGTTCAGAACTTTCCTTAGTTCTTTGCTGAATGAGAGGAGTGAGCGGTGCTTCAAAGCTAACACAGCTATCTGTCTCATCTGTCAGCGAGAGCACATCCAAGGAGTCCAAACTGCTGTAGTAGGTGCCCTTCATAAGGTCGGACTCCACGATTTTTTCAAAGGTAGAACTGAATCCATCCCTGATGTCCTTAAATGCAAAGTCTTCCCTGTCATCGTCAAGGCCACTTAGCTGGGCTTCTGCAATAGCAAAGCTGAAACAGAAGGACACAACAGAAGTATAGAGGAGCCAGGCTTCCTTCTGTTTAAGGCGCAGTTTGGAAATTGGGAGGGGATACTGGAGATGCAAAATACAGAATGCAGTAAAGCTTTTGCCAGGGAACGTACCTGATCCTGGAATCTGTTGGGGCGTTTACAAAAATTTAGGGATTTATTTATCTAGGGAATGTGTATGTCACCTCTCCAGACCCTGCTCAAGGCATCTGACGGCTAAAACAATAAAACACAGAACAAATGAATAAAACAATAAAACAAAACCAGCCAATACAACAATAAAAACCAAAACGAGCCCATTTTAAAAAATCAATAAAAAGATGACAAGCTGATAAAAACATACCAGGGCATAAAAGCAGCATAAAGCAACTGAACAGTCTAAAATGAAGGGGGGGAAAATCTCAGGTTTGGAGTAGATCTTAAAATCCCTTTAAAAGATTAAAACCACTCTGTTGAAAAGCTTATCTAAAGGGAAATGTGTTGAGTAAGGTAGGTTCCAAGTGAACAGAAATGAGGTGGCTAGGGAGCTTTCCAAAGACCCCTGAAAATATCTCTGTACGCCGTGGCACAGGGACCCCACTTTTAAATGGTCCTTCAAACAATGACAAAAGTGCTTAAAGAACTCACTTTTCTTTGCTATTTGCTAAACAGACAAGGCAGTATTCATGGTGAATTTTCAACATAACTCTGAAGAGTAGCTTGCTTCTTCAGCAGTCAAAGCAGGGGAGACCAAGAACGAAATGACAAGAAATTAAACTCAGCAAACCTCTGTTAGGTCAGGATTCAGTGGTTTCTAACCCTTTTTGTGTGTGTGTGTGTGTGCGCGCGTGCACCTGGAAGTCATGGCAACCTCTGGTGATTGACCCCTACTGGTTAGCTTCTGACCCTGGTTAGCTTCTGACCCTCTGGTTAGCCTGCTCCTGCCCTCCCAACTGCTGTTATTCCTTGAAAGTCTCCCATCCAAGTACTTGTCAGAATCGACCCTGGTTAGCTTCTGAGATCTGATGAGATTGGGCTTGCCTGGGCTATCCAGGCCAGGGCAAGTTCTCAACCTTTGGAATTCTTGCACAGCATGGTGGGCAAAGCCGTGAAATGGCTGCCATAAAATGGCTGGTACAGGAAGTGAATCCAGCAGCAAAATGGCTGCCATAGCTTACCTCAGTCACACAAGGAAGATCCTTGTGCTGTGGTGGCAGCTTTTGTGAAAGCAACATTTTTAAAAATCTGCACACCCAATCAAATCTCCCGTGGCCAATCAGAAGTCTTGCTGGACAAAACCAGTGGAGGATGCCATGGTGTCAAAGTACCAGAGTAGTACCCCTTTACATTAAACTCTGAGAAGGGTTGGGCCTACGGTACTTCTGCAGCTGTTAACTTTGTTTGTGGTGTTTCTGGATCCATGGGAAAGAAGAATGCCTACCAATCAGGCTGCTCTGTGAGTGCTCCCCCGCCCATTCTGTTACCTTAGCTGTTCTTCTCCATCCTCTGGATCTAGCAGCTCCGCACTGATGCTCATCCTGCAGAAGAGCAGCTTCTTTGCCAAGGCCCTCTCTTCCAAAGCGGGGCTGCCTGTACTTGGACTGCTCTGATTCTCTTTCTCTGTTCTCCCCTTGCAGTCAAAATCGTTCTCTTCTCCAGGCTCAGATTCACCATGCAACCCGTTGGTCAATACCAGGCTGGTGCTGCTGCCCGTGGCGCTCCCTGATCCTTCCGCTTGCCCCCTTCCTCTCTGCTTCTCGAGTTCCTTCTGGGGATCTGCTGCCGCTCCCGAACGCCTGTCCGCAGCATCATTGGTGAGACTGAAGCTTGCCCTTCCCGTGGCAGGCTCAGAGGCATTCTGGCTGCTGGATGTGATGTCAGGAGACTCTGCCTGTTGTACATCGTTCTCATTAGCAAAGGCTTTCGCTAGCTGCTTGCTTGAGGTATGTGGCTCATTGTGCTCGGCGGGCAACTGTGGCAGGGGGATGTTTCCATTCATGTTCTGTGGATTCTGGCTCGGCTTCCAGTGCTCTGCCTCCTTCACTAATGTAAACCCCGTTTTACCTACAAAAAAGAAAGAAGCAGGAAAACGATCAACAACAGGATGTATCTTTGTTTTGTAAATATCACAGTAGCATCATCAGTAATAACAGTAACTCCCAGCATGATATCACAACTTCAGTAATTTCAGGACCTCTTAAAAGGCTAGACTCAAGAGATTCTTGGCTTTCCTGTTTATTTATTTATTTAAAAGCTTCAGACCTGCACAGAAAAGCCTGAAATATACAAACCACAGTCCTAAAGCTGCATTTATCTCATTGGGGAAACATACATAATTGTCTCAAAGAAAAGGGACTTGGGTTCAATGCAGCTCTGTCTTCAGCACAATCCAGGCAACGACGAGCACTTTGAAGTGCTACTGATTCCAGAGGGAGAGAGTTGAGCATTTGCTGAATTGCTTTACTGAAGTCACTAAGGCTCTTAAGTGTCTCCCTGTAAAAAGAGCCTTGTAAGCTCTAGGAGGATTGGCTGCATCAGGGGTGCGTGGCCTAATATGCAAAGGAGTTCCTGCTAAAAAAAAAAAAGCCATGATACCTGGTGATTTGGGGGGTGGAGCCTGGGGAGGATGGGGTTTGGGGAGGGGAAGGACCTCAGTAGGGTATAATGCCATATTGCCCACCCTCCAAGGCAGCCATGTTCTCCAGAGGAACTGATCTTGGTTGTTAGAAAATCAATTGCAATAGCAAGAGATCTCCACCTGCCACTTGGAGGTTATCAACCAAAAAGTGAGAACACGGAGGAAGGTAATATAAAAATAACACAACCGTATGCCCAGTCTTATCTTATCAAATACTCAATTTATTCATGAAGAATCCATCAATTAGCAAATTGCAAACGTCATAAAAACTTTAGAAAAGAAGTCCATAAATTGTCTAAAGGGATGAACAGATGTAAAACAAGTCTACCGAGTGTAAAGTTCATCAATAGTTCAAAGAATATTGAAGAACCCCCTGTAGGTAAATCACTACCAAAGGCCTCCAGAGTTCTCCCCCACAAGACTCCCGGTCTTAGAACACAGAATCAGAGAATCACTCATCCTTTTGAACATTTATTACTGAAAGGTATTTTGGCACTTGTAAGTTTTGTAATGTATGTTATCTCTGAGTAACCCCCTGCACAATGCTGGAAGCTCACATACACCTTCCCCGTAAATTCACAGGATCTTCATTGCTGCCAGATGGCCACCTATCCTCTGTTTAAAAACCTCCAAGGAAGGAGAGCCCACCACCTCCCAAGGAAGCCTGTTCCACTGAGGAACTGCTCTAACGGTCAGGAGGTTCTTCCTAATGTTGAGCCGGAAACTCTTTTGATTTAATTTCAACACATTGGTTCTGGTCCTACCTTCCGGGGCCACAGAAAACAATTCCACACCATCCTCTAGATGACAGCCCTTCAAGTACTTGAAGATGGTGATCATATCACCTCTCAGCCGCCTCCTCTCCAGGCTAATCATCCCCAGCTCCTTCAACCTTTCCTCATAGGACTTGGTCTCCAGACCCCTCACCATCTTTGTTGCCCTCCTCTGGACCTGTTCCAGCTTGTCTATATCCTTCTTAAAATGTGGCGCCCAAAACTGAACACAATACTCCAGGTGAGGTCTTACCAGAGCAGAGTAAAGTGATACCATCACATCACGTGATCTGGACATTATACTTCTGTTGATACAGTCCAAAATTGCATTTGTCTTTTTAGCCACCGCATCACACGGTTGACTCATGTTCAGCGTATGATCCACTAAGACCCCTATATCCTTTTCGCACATACTACCGCTAAGACAAGTCTCCCCCATCCTATAGCCATGCATTGGATTTTTCCTACCTAAATGCAGAACTTTACATTTCTCCCTGTTAAAATTCATTTTATTGATTTTAGCCCAGTTTTCCAGCCTGTCAAGGTCATCCTGTATCCTGTTTTTGTCTTCTTCTGTGTTTGCAACCGCTCCCAATTTAGTATCATCTGCAAATTTAATAAGCATTTAATAAGCATTTATTCCTTCATCCAAATTATTGATAAAGATGTTGAACAAAACCAGTCCCAGGACAGATCCTTGGGACACTCCACTTGTCACTCCTCTCCAAGAGGATGAGGAACCAATCAGAAGCACCCTTTGGGTGTGATCTGTCAACCAGTTACAGATCCACCTAGTGGTAACAGGATCCAAACCACATTTTACCAACTTGTCAACAAGGATAGTATGTGGAACCTTATCAAAAGCCTCACTGAAATCAAGATAAATGATGTCTAGAGCACTCCCCTGATCCAGCAAGGTAGTCACTTTCTCAAAAAAAGAGATCAGGTTAGTCTGACATGACTTGTTCTAGAGGAACCCATGCTAGATGTTAGTAATCACATCCATTCTTTCTAAATGTTCCAGGACCGACTGTTTGACGATTTATTCTAAAACTTTTCCAGGTATAGACGTCAAGCTGACGGGTTGGTAGTTACCCGGATTGTCTTTTTTCCCCTTCTTGAAGATGGGGGCAACATTCACCTGCCTCCAATCTTTCGGCACCTCTCCTGTTCTCCAAGAATTCTCAAAAATAATAGCCAGAGGCTCAGAAATTACATCCGCAAGCTCTTTTAGAACCCTTGGATGCAATTCATCTGGCCCTGATGTCTTCGTATATGCTATAGTTTATTTTGAAGTTGTAAATATACTTTTTAGAAATTGCTGAAAGTTCCAGTATATGGTTCCTACTGGGAAAATCTGAAGTGAAATGAAGCTGTTTGCAGAGGCCACTTTATTCATTGTTGCTGGAGTGAAGACTGGGAGTCTTGTGGGGGAGAACTCTGGAGGTTCTGTTTCTCGTGTGTTTTGCTCCCTCCAGTGGTCAATTCAATATCACACAGGTTTATGTCTGACGTAAAAACCTGTAGTTTAAATCTGCAATGAGATATGCAGGGCCGGCTTCAGGGCGCCCAGCAACCGAAGCAAGTCCCTGCCCCACTTCCCCATCGCCCGCACCCTTCCTCCCTCAACCCCAATGAGGGCAAGGGTGAGAGCCACAGCAGCAGTGTGGTGCCTCCACTTCAGAGCGTGCACGCCACCCAGCCGCTGTCGCTCAGCCCGGCCGCTGTTGCTTCCATAACTGGAAGCGACAATGGTAGCGCTAAGTGACGGTGGCCGGGTGGCGTGCATGCTCTGAGGAGCAGGCACCATGCCACTGTGCTCACCTATTTCCCTTGCCAAGCAGGGAGGAGGGAGGGCCCAAATTGGTATCCCCCAGGGCTGCGCCCTAGGCAGCTCTGGAGATATGCCACACATAAACCTGTGTGATGTTCAAATACTAGAGGGAGCAAAACACATGTGAACAGGACCGCCATACACATTGAAGAAACAGGAATACACCAGCAAGGAAATGAGAATGTGGAAAATCTAGGGAAAGTTAAAAATCACAGCATTAATCCATTGATTTCAATGGGATTTAGGTTAAGTTAATTTGTACTGGATTAGGGCCCAAAAGACCCACTTCTAGCTACCTAGATTGATTCTAGCAATACATTTAATTCAGAACGTTAATACATTAGGCGCATATCCTTTCAACGCAATACATTTCTGAGGTAACTTTAAATTTAATCTGTTAAAACAATGCACAAAGAATCTATATTCCCAGGCCAGTACAATTAAAGAAAAACTCAGTATGAAAATGAATCGTTATTTAAATTGTTAAATAGAATATTTAGACATTTCATCACAAAATGCAATGAGATTGATATACTAATTCAATTGCACCAATAAATTAGGTCTTAAAATAATCATTTGGGTTTCAAGCAGAGGAAATAGCAGTAATATACTCACAAAGGGGGAGGAATAGAAAGAAACCTTTTTATTACGTACTTAGAATCCAGATAATGAAACAAACAACACAAAATGACTGCAATTCTAGATTTACAGTTCAAATCTAAGAACATTTTCCTGGGAGTAACCCCACTGAATAAACCAAAGTAGGATTATGAGTAGAACTTGCTTAGAATTCCTCTCTTAAGGTCCTTTGCAAAAGAAGTTATTAACAGCCCAATCCAGACATACGTGGCGGGCGGCCGCTCAGGCATGGGCGGATCTATGGCGCCGCTCGTTGTCTTCCAAAGGGGAGATGGTATGCCACGTTGGGAGAGGGAAGAGGGGCCCGACGAGCAAGAGAGAACCCGTCACCATGGGGATTCCACCCAGGCGCATGCCATTGGCTCGCTGCCGAGGCGGGGGTGGGGGAGGCGGAGGCTCGTGCGGGACCACAGGATTGGCCAGCCCGTTGCATGTGTCCAGGCGAGGGGGTGGAAAGCCCGCGCTTGAGAGGCCGTCAATCCCTCCACTCCCTCCCGCTGTCAGAGACTCTGCCAATGGCAGGCTTGCGGCCAAAGGCATGCATGGACAAGCAGGAAGTGCCAAGTGCAGGAGTTCCCTGTCCTAGACAGCAGCTGGAATGTGTGTCTGGGAGCGGCCAGACCAAGTCCAAAAGATACCACCACCCGGAGCCTCCCACGGTGTTGCCCTGCTGCCGCCCCCGGCTATGTGCAAGGAACACCTCCCTTGGGGGCCACAGAACTCAGAGTGTGAGCCGCTGGGCATGCATCCACTTCAGCAACCCCCCCCCCCAAGTGCCCAGCACACAGCAGCCCTGTGCGGTTGGGTAGGCCATCAGCCTGGACAGGCTGAGGGGTGGCACTCCCCCTCCCCTGTCCAGCCACGCGGGGGGCAGCATGGCAGCTCATAGCCCATTGCCTGCCCCCAAGAACCAAGTCTGCCCACCCTCCCAGGCACTCCCTCAGAGAGGCCACTGACGGGGGCGGGTTGCCCCAGGAATGTGCAGCATATGCCAAGCAGGAGAGACAACACAGGGCACAGCTCAGACTTCATTTTTCCAGAACAGAGTGCAACAGTTTCCCTGGTGCATTCTGGGCAGTCTCGCCGCAGGTGGGGCTCTGCTCCAAGTGGCGGGCAGAAGCAGCTGAGGGAGTGGGGGGGGGGCGGTGGAGCAGCACACGTGGAAGCCTCTGTGTTGGAGTCCCACCTGCAGAATGGAGACAGAGATCAAGAGCACCTGCAGGGGTGGCAGCTGGAAGAGCGGGCTGCATTTCAGCCAGCCGCCCTCTTAAAGGGACAATCTCTGACACACCTCCCCGCAACGAGGCAGCTGCCACACACACATGCCCCATGCCTTGCCAGGGCTTGGGAATGTGGCAGAGGGCAGACCGAGGGAAGGGAGCAGGCGGCAGCACAGGGGAGCGGGGTCAGCAAATGCCCCCTGCCAGAGACCACTGCCTGGTTCAAGTGCCAGAGACGCTCGCACACCGAGCGGTCGAGAGCGAGGGGAGGGAACAGTGGAACTTACCCAGCCATGGGTGACAGTTCTCGCATGCAGAGCCTCTGGGAGCCCGGAACCTGTGCAGACCTGGAAACAAGAGCAGTTAGCCCCAGGTGAGAGACCTCTTTCTCCCCCTCACAAGTCAAAGATACTGTCAAAGTAACCGCGAGGTGCAAAACCCGTCACCAAAGTGCCTGCCTGTACCTCACTCTAAGTCTGTATGGCCGGGTGCTTGCCGGCAGAGCTTCCCGCCACGCACTCCTTTTCCTAACAACTGAGTTGTACGAGGTCAGAGCAGAAGTATTTCTAGAAGGGGGGAGACCGCGATTGGGTGTGGGGAGGGGGCTCGTCAGCCTGAGGCGCAAGGGGATTGGCGAGGCAATCACGCCACTCCCTAAAGGGTTTCTGAGCTTCCAAAGCAGCGGAGACGACCTTTGTTTTTGGTTTCAACGAGTACCTATGGGGCACGCCGCCATTTTTGCAGGCGTAAAGTTGCGCCTCTCGGGGGGGGGGCATGGCATGGCATGGGCCAAACTGCTCAGGAAGCCGCCTAATCCTGGCTGCGCCCCCAACTAGGGGTGTGCATTCGGTTCAGCCGAACCGAATCAGCTGCCGAATCACCTCTGATTCAGCTGTATACGGAATTGCCTGCAGCTGATTCTAATTGGTGCCTATTATGCGGGAGCCGAGTACGGCTCCCCTTATACTTCCGTATATATATTCGAAAGTATACGAAATTCAATGCAAAAGGCGGGAAAGGGGCTTCTGCAGCCTCAGGGCAGCTGCTTGCTTCCTTTCCCGCCTTTGGTAGCCTTTTCCCGCCTCTCCCATAGCCTCCCTGGGATCAGGGAGGAGGGGAGGGGGAAGAGGAGCCCCAGCAGCCAATCCAAAGCATGCATTTGCAAAATGCATTGCAAATGCATGCTTTGAAGGGCTTTTGTGTAGCTGATCCTCCAGCCATCAGCAACAATGTTGTTCTTTTGTCTGGCCAATCACAGAGCAGTGCTGCTGTGTTGGTGTGTGTTAGTGTGAGAGATTGTGCTCTGCTGCTGGCTGGCCCTTGGCCTCAGCTGCTGCTGCTGTCTCTCTCTCTCAGCCTTACCAGACTTCCCTGGAGTAGAGAAGACAAGGTAAGACAGTCTTGGGGTTCTTGTTTTTATTTTAGTTTGTAAAAGGACTTTTTAAGACTCAGAGTCCCTTTACTTATCCAGATTTGGGTGGTGGTGAAGGGTAGCTTATTTGGGGTTAGGGGGTTAGGGGTTTCTACTTGGGGAGGGGGCCTGGGGTGGGGTTTTTTTTTGCCAATTTGCCCATATCTTACTTTAGTGAGAGGAGTTTTAAAAGTGCAGTGTCCTTTTACTTTTTCTGATTTGGATGGCTTGGATTTCTTGGGGGTAGGGTGAAGGTTTTTTGGGGGGTGGAGGGGTTGCTAAAGTTCCTGTATTGTTAAAAGTTTTTTACTGTTTTAAAAGGATTCTGTGTTTGATTTGTTGCTGCTGTGTTGTGCTGCTGTTGTTCCTTTTCTCTTCTGGTTTTGGTTCTTGGAGAGGTGCTGTTTGGCCTAATTTTCATTGTTGAAAAGACCACTTTTTTAACAGTTGAGTTTCTTGGCCTTCTCCTGTTGTCCCTTTTTCTGGTTCTGTTTTTTTTTTTGGGGGGGGGGAAGCTGAAACCTAGGTGAGAGACCCAGAACCAGCAGGCTTGTTGTGCTTGGCCAGCTCTCCCCGTGTTGTTTGGAGCAGGGCTGGAGAGCTGGCATCTGTAGATTGTGTGTTCTGGGGCAGGGAAGCTGGCACCTGGGTGAGAGACCCAGAACCAGCAGGCTTGTTGTGCTTGGCCAGCTCTCCCCGTGTTGTTTGGGGCAGAGCTGGAGAGCTGGCATCTGGGTTTGCTGCAGCCAGGTCTGCAGTGCAGAGCAGACCTTGAGCAGATTGTGTTTTGTGTGGCAGTGACGTTGGCAACTGGGTTTATATTGGTTCCAGGCCTGCAGGGTTCATAGAGTAGATAGAGGGATGTAATGCATTTGGGTCCTATAGAGATTATCTGGTGTGAAGTTAGGTTTGGCTTTGGTGCCCCAGGAATTGGACCCCCTGGTCCAATTTTTTTGGGGGGGCTTTGTGGGTTTTGTGTGGGACAGTGCCCTGAAGCTGCACAGCAGTTTGGGGGGTTCTCCTCAAAACCTCCTGCTCCCCAGAGCCACTTTTCCCACAACAATTACAGTGAGGAAGTGGCTCTAATTGTTTTTTTCTCACCATTGGGAGCAGTGTTCCTTTTGGGGTGCCCACAGATGGGTGTAGTCTTTTTGGGCCAGGGGGGTTGCATGCTGGGGAGTCTCCTGAAGCTGCCCTGCAGTTTTGGGGCCTCTCCCTCAAACTCCCCTCTGGCCAGAGCCACTTTCCCCACAGCAATTATAGTGGAGGAAGTGGCTAATCGGGCTTTCCCCATCATTGTTGGCAATGGGCCTTTTGGGGAGCCCAAAGACAAAGACCCCCTGGCCCAATCTTTTTGGGACTTGGGGGTTTTGTAGGGGAGAGTCCCCTGCGTATTCCCTGAAGTTTTTGGGGCTCTCCCTCAACCCCCTGCCCCCCAGTAGCCTCTAAATATGCCCTATGTTGCCATTGATTTCAATGGCCATAGGGTATAATGGTGGAATAGGGGCACCCTCTTTGGGTGCCCCTGGAATGGGACCCCTTGCCCAATCTTTTTGGGACTTGGGGGTTTTGTAGGGGAGAGTCCCCTGCGTGTTCCCTGAAGTTTTTTGGGGCTCTCCCTCAACCCCCCTGCCCCCCAGTAGCCTCTAAATATGCCCTATGTTGCCATTGATTTCAATGGCCCATAGGGTATAATGGTGGAATAGGGGCACCCTCTTTGGGTGCCCCTGGAATGGGACCCCTTGCACAATCTTTTTGGGACTTGGGGGTTTTGTAGGGTAGAGTCCCCTGCGTGTTCCCTGAAGTTTTTGGGGCTCTCCCTCAACCCCCCTGCCCCCCAGTAGCCTCTAAATATGCCCTATGTTGCCATTGATTTCAATGGCCCATAGGGTATAATGGTGGAATAGGGGCACCCTCTTTGGGTGCCCCTGGAATGGGACCCCTGGCCCAATCATTTTGGGACTTGGGGGGTTGTAGGGGAGAGTCCCCTGCAGGTCCCCTGCAAATTTGGGGGCTCTCCCTCAAACCCCCTCCCCTCCAGGCGGCTTCAAATATACCCTATTTGCCATTGATTTCAATGGCCTATAGGGTATAATGGGGCCGTATATTCGGAAATAGCCACGCATCTACCGTATATCCGGCTATTCCGACTACGGAATTCAGAAATATACGGGATTCCGAATTCCACCCCCCCCCCGTATACTTCCGAATCCGTGTAATTCCGAATTTTTTTTTTTTTGCACATCCCTACCCCCAACTCCAACCCTTCCTCCGCCTGACCGCTGCGCTCCGGCTCACATCCGCCCATGCTCGGGCATAGCCCTCAGGTGCTGCTGCCCTCAGGCGGAGCGGCGCTCAGGCAGCACCCTGCCCATGTACGTCCCCTCCGCTGTGGCGGCGCCGGTCGTACGTTGGTGCAAACCCTTCCTGTGCCCACGTACCGGCTCGTCTGCTTCCAAAAGACTTTCCGCCCCACCCCCGGATTGCGCTTTTGGTACATCATATTGTACAACCTCTGGTGACTACTCTGATTTTAGACCAGAGGGATAGTTGGATTAGTCTTTCAGGTGCCTCAAGACTCTGTTATCTCTGGTCTTTTCTCAGTTTGGAAAGTAATGGGCAGATTGCCCTGACAAGTTTGATCTGTTTGGAATTCTCTGAGGGGTGTAACAGCAAGCAAAATGTCATCTCCTATCCCCATTTTTGTCCACCCAGTCCAGTCAAAATTAAATCCTCAATTTCAACAAGAATGAGATTTAAGCAGATGTTCCGTGTTTCCATGTCAGAAGAATCCAATCTGGAGAATGGGGTTTGATTCTCCACTCCATTACATGAAACCTTGGGCCAGGGCTGTAGCCAGCAGTGGGGGGCTGATGGGAGTTGTAGGCAAAATACATCTGGAGAACTACCCTTGGTCACCCCTGCTATAGGGGACACCGCTTCAGTGCCCCCTCCATAGCTATGGCCCTTCCTTGGGCCAGTCACAGTTCTTTCCAGCCCCACATATCTCATGAATAGTGTTCCCTCTAAGCTGAGTTAGCGTGAGCTAGCTCACAGATTTTTAGCCTCCAGCTCACACATTTTTGTCTTAGCTCAGGAAGGGTGACCCCAGAGTACACTAATTTATGCAGTCACTCACAACTTTAATGCCGATAGCTCACAAAGTAGAATTTTTGCTCACAAGGCTCTGCAGCTTAGAGGGAACATTGCTCATGGGGTACCTGTTGTGGAGAGAGGAATGGAAGGCAATCGTAAGCCACATTGAGACTCCTTATGGTTGAGAAAAGTGGTGTATAAAAATCTTCTCTTCTTTTCAGTCCCATGAATAATTAGTTTTGGGTTGTATTACAAACATCCACCCAGAGACTCTCTAGAAAAGTGAAACTTGGGTCTTGTGTCCATTACTGGAGGAAGCATCAGAGTTATTAGAGTTATTGTTGTGGCCTATTCAGTTGGTTGGTTGTTGTGCTCCAACAGACACAGTTCTTGTGATTACTACTGCCTCTAATACTGATTGCGAATCTTGATACTACAGGATTTTGCTTACAATTTTTAATTATTTGACAAATGAACTTGTGACCTTATTTATGGCCTGGTGGACAGAATGTTGGATGGATTAAAATCTTGACTCACCATCAAAGTATATGAGCCTCACATTCCCAGTCTCCATTTCCTGTCGGTATAAATTGGAAGGTGGAGTTGCAAATTCTGAGCTGGGATATTCCCTGAGATTTGGGGGGTGGAGCTGAAGTGGGCAGGGTTTGTGGAGTGGAGGTGTTATAAAGTGAGTTCAGTCAGCTCTTAATCAAGCAAGAATGCTTTATTCAGAAGAAACAAGTCACAAAACAAACAGGCAACAATGATGAACTATATACAGTTGAGCAGGCTAAACCACGCCCAGCAGGCACCCACCAATCCTGTTCTGCTCTCCAGGATCCTTCATTTGCATTTCTTTGTGAAATGCCTCATGTCCCGATTGGCTGTTTCCAAGAGAATTAGAATGTAGGCATCAGGATCCTGGTTAGCAGTGGGTGCCTGCCTTAAGCTCAGACAATAAGTACAG
Organism: Heteronotia binoei; assembly: GCF_032191835.1. Lineage (NCBI taxonomy): Eukaryota > Metazoa > Chordata > Lepidosauria > Squamata > Gekkonidae > Heteronotia > Heteronotia binoei. The sequence goes on along the minus strand of NC_083236.1, from coordinate 13,772,929 downwards.
CACAGAACTCAATACATAACACCCCTGAGTTAGAACTGTAGATAGCGAGGGCAAGCCCACACCCATTGGGAGCGCCACAGCTCTACAGCCAGCTCTGAATCAGGCATGGGGGTCACCTCACGGGGACGAGCAGAGTCTGTAGCCAGTTCTGAGCTCTGAGCTCTGACCCGCAATGTCCTCAATGGGTGCAGGAGCCATCAGCAATGGAGACACAAAGTCTTCAATAACAGGTCTATTGGCCCAGAGTCCAGGTCTGTAGGTGGTGCATGGTCTGGCCACCTATGCCGGAGTTGGTCAGTGTGATGGCCCAGAATCCTGCTGTCTGATGCAGTGACCCAGTATGACACCAGCCCCATAGCCTTGACTATGGTTGCAGATATCCAGGACAGTTCATCCCTGTAGTTTTGGGCATATACTAAATTGGCAGGTTGGACTGCCCAGAGGTTGTCCTGGACCTCATGACATGGACAGCGGTCTGTTAAGTCTGAGTGTAGTCACTCCAGGAGAATGATGAGTCTCCTGTTCATCAGAAGCTCCACTGGGCTTCGCCTCGTAGCCTATCTGCATCGAACTGCAAACTGCACTGATCCCATATGGAGAGATGTGTCACAGGCAAGTACAACTGGCTTCAGTTCATAAAAATGTGTCAGCATGCTATCTGATGAAAGTAAGTCCTTAGCAGCGGTATAAGACTTGTTTTCTCTTGGGCCCCAGACCCAGGGGCTCTTTGACTAAAGGAGCTGGTACAGTGGCTCAGCAAGCAATGCCCTGTGTGGCAGAAATGAATGGTAGAAGTTAAGCAGCCCCAGGAATGACTGGAGTTCCTTCTTAAAATGTGATGGAGGTGCACTGTGGATTGCCTTCACCTAGGTGGGAGTAGGATGAATGCTGGCTGTGTCAATGAGATACTCCAGGAACTCAACCCATGGGATGCCAAATTGACACCTCTTTCTTCACCCTGACGCCAGCCTTTTGTAATCAGCAGAGGACCTCCCAGAGGTGTTGGGACAGTAGCAGAGCCCCCAGATATGAGCATGTTGTCAAAATAGGGAATTCCTTTCAGCTGGCCTTCCGTCAAGCTTTCAAAGATGTCTGGGCCCAAACTGACCCCAAATTGCAAGTGCTTCACCTTGAATGCGCCTCAATGAGGTACAATGATCTGGGCTTCTGTAGTGGCATCATCAACAGAAAGTTGCTGGTACACCTAGGCCAGATCGAGTTTGACAAAACTCTTCCTGCTGGACCGCGATGCCAGAAGATGACTCACCACAGGTACTGGATATGCATGCTGCTGTAGTGCCTTGTTAAGCATGCACTTGTAGTCGGCACAGAAGTGGATGCCCGTGTTGGCTTTGAATGGGGTCACAATCAGAGTCTTCCAGCAAGCATGAGGTACAGGTTCCAGAACCCCTTGGGTGATCAGCTAGTCCAGTTTTTCCTCAGTCTTTGGTTTCAATGCAAAGTGCACCCAATGAGCCTTGAGTTGGACAGGCATTGCAGTCAGACCAAGTCAGACCTGTGTATTGTCCCAGAGACCCATCTCTGCTGCTAGCTCTCGTCACTGCCTTTGCTTCCCTGCTTCACAGTGTCTTGCTGTGGAGGAAGGAGGGATACACACTACTTACCAAAATAGTGCCTAAATCTGATCCATCTCGGACTTCCGGGTTCTGTCGCCTTGAGCTCAGCGGGGGTCTGTGGAGCTTGTCTTTTGCGGCCCCCTTGAATCAGGCTGTTGGAGAGGTACCACATCTGTGACACCCTGGAGGGGTTTCCTTTCAGCATGGGGCTTTTGCAGGGAGACAGGGATAAAGCGGCAGCTGTTCCTGTTCTTCTGGTGTGGTCCAGTGCTCCACGGCCATGATCGCCATTATGGCAGAAAGAGGTGAACACCTGACCACTTGCTTTCTTTGCTGCTAACAAGCCTTTGATACATTGCTTTCCTACCTCAAGCACGGCAATTCTACTCTGCAAGTAAGTTTGTTTTTCATACCACCGGCTAATGGGTTGTTTTACATAACAAATGAGTCAGTTCAAAGGAAGGGAAAGAGGTGAATTCCCCCTCCCCCACTTTCCCGTGAATCCGGCTTCCAAAAGATAAAAAGAACAACTTTGAATGCCAGCAACAATCTGAATTTGACTGAATATAGATTTTTAAATTGACCCGGATTATGATTGAATAAGTGATAAGAGACTATTATTTGGTTCTAATTTGGTCTGAACAAATGAGATATATTCCAAAGAGATTGGTATTTGTCGTCTGAGTGCAACTCAAATGGCAACAATCAAGATATATGGCTGGTGGAGATTTGGAAGGATAGACTAACTGGATCTCTGCATTTCTTTTCAACTTTGATTATTAGATTGAGTTATTCTGTGGAGTAAAATGGCATCACAAAGCGAAATGTTTCATTAAAAAGATACAATGGATATCATATCTTCTCTAAAGCAGGACCTTGGTTTATTAACAGAGTTGATAAAAAAGCGAATGGGAGCTTTTATGTTGAAAGCTAGTGAGAACTTGAATCTACATGGGCAGAGTGACAAAGAGATCTTGGTGATGTCTGTGTAGTTGGAAATGGAAAAAGACCCATCGGGAAATGAAAAGAAGAAAACTAAAATGGAACCTTAAAGTGCAGTTACTAAGAAGAACCGGAAGTTAAAGCTGTTTGAAGTTTTTTTGAGAGGATCTAATGGTGTGGGATTTTTACTATCATTACTAAGAGGGGTGCTTGAATTAAGGAGAGAGGGTGCACATTTCATCAAAAAAATCAAAACGTGGAAAACTTTCAGGAAGAAGGGATTTTAAATTGTTTTCCCTCTCTGTAGGTAATTGGATAATAGGGAACTCTCAGTAAGATATGCGATTTTAAAAGGCAAAGTGAGATCTTTGGGACATAATAGGTTTGTTCCTCTCTGATTAATATGGACATAAGAGCTAAAGGATTGAAAAGTTCTGAAAAGAAATTTAGATAAATAAACAGTTAACTTGGATTAATTTTTAAGAAGACAGACAACACAATTATTTTGTAATCTGGTAGATCTGCTCTTAATATGTTTGTTTGGAGAAACTGCTTATATTGAGATAGATAAACTAATATGCTCCTTGTTTACCATTTTTCTTTTTTATCTCTCCACTTTTTACGTTATTTTAAATTTGATCTTTTTCTCTGTCTGTTTGAAATATGTAAGTTAGAAGGATAAATATTTGTTTTTTATGCCTATCTAAATGATGACATTGTTAAAATAACAAGTCAGTTTGTATTTTTAATATGGTTAAGCTTAACCAGTTAGTTCTGTGTTGAGACCTTGGTGATTTATATATATATGTGTGTGTGTGTGTGTGTTTGCTGAATAGTTCAGACTTGTATTTTAAGTAATAGTTTAGTAAAAAGTGTACAATGGAAAATGAAGACGGTAGAATATAAGGGGAAAATTCAATACTTGCAGGTAGAAAGGATTGGGTATTTTGTTTTGAGGCAAAAATGTAACTGATATATTTGCAGCTTTCTTTGTTTCTGATCTCCCACTCTGTATTTCCCCCTCCCTCTTGATGTTTCTGTACTTGTGCTTATGCTTTTTCTTTTTGTAGTTAAAATTAATAAAAATTATAAAGACAATCTGATCCATCTCCTTTCTGAAGGGCCTGCAGGACAACTGAAAAACCTTGTGGCTTCATATCAATACTTTTGCTTGTCAGCTGGTTGGAATCGCTAGGTTTGTGAAGCTTTTCTAAGAGTGGTTATCTCATCCATAGTGCTCTGAACACCTTCCAGTGAACTAGTTTTTCATCACATGGTAGGAATGCCAGCCTCCAGGTGGGAGCTTAATATCCCCCAGAATTACAGCTCATCTCCAGACTACAGAGTTCAGTTCCCCTTGGGAAAATAGCTGCTGTATGGCATTGCATCCCACTGAGGCTCTGCTTCTCCCCAGGCTCCACCCCCAAATATCCAGGAGTTTCCTGGTCTGGATCTGGCAATTCCCCCCCCCCCCCCATCTCCTGCTGGCAGCCAGGGGGACCTGGCAAGTTCACATAGGAACTCCACTCACGTGCCATGATCATATCTGTGTGCTTCCTGAACCCAGGGGCTGTCTTAGCCACAGGACATCTGGGGCAGTTGGGGAAGGAGTCCCAACCACCCAATGGCAAGGAGAATAAGAGGAAGAGCTGCCACAGACTGTGCACACCTGCCTACTCCAGGGTCCAGGCAGCAGCTGGCCAGCTCCATGGTTGCTGTGCATTCTCACCCCTGTCGCCTCTGGCAGCTGGAAGCCTATTCATTAAGCCTGGGGTGGCCCCAGCAGAGGGAGGGTGGGTAGGGCATATGGCAGTGATTCTGGGTCCTCATCATGCACTTTTGCCTGGAATCATTAAGACTGCCCCTGCCAGAACCCCACTGCTTCCATCTACCTGTTGCTCTCGCTAAAAGAAAGCTTGGGTCATTTGACCTGAACGTTTCTAATGGATCTCCCTCTTCTTCCCATGTAGTCCCTCCAGCACCTTATTTTCACAATTTGCTAGAAAGTGAGCGCCACTGAACTCAGTGAGAGTTCACTGACCATACTTAGGACAGAGGTGTGCAGCTCACTTGGTTGGTGATGACTTTCTCAGTTATGGGATAAGTGCTAAAGTCAAGATGGGTACATTCATAATACATGAATTGCTCAGTGGTCTTATATGAATTTGATGCTTGAGCAGAAGTCTTTTGAGTTCAGGCAGGAGATTGCTTTGTCTTCACTATCAGAGAAGCCTACTCAAGATGTTGGGGGAAAACAGGAATGAAATGGAAGTGGGCTGTCGTGGAAACACAGTGAATGCTAGAACATTATAGTCTTTGGCATAGCCTCAAGGATATTTTTTTTCCTGCAGGACAATTAAAAAAAAAATGTGTCAGAATGGGAAAGCTTTCAAATGAGACAGGGGGCGTTTTCGCACTTACCTTTTACTGGCGCGACCACCCTCCTCACGCCGGCGGATCTGCAGGGATTTCGCACCAGAAGCGCCGGCGCAGCCAAAAGAGCCGGCAACTTCCGTCGCGGAGCCAGCTCAAACGGAAACCGCCAAGAAGCAGGAAAACTTTTGAGCTGGCTCCGCGATGGAAGTTGCCGGCTCTTTTGGCTGCGCAGGCGCTTCTGGTGCGAAATCCCTGCAGATCCGCCGGCGTGAGGAGGGTGGTCGCGCCAGTAAAAGGTAAGTGCGAAAACGCCCAGGGTGTATTACCAGTTTAGGAAGGGAAGGGTCTGACTGTTTTATTGTTTTAATATTGCTTTTGTTTACTGTCTATTTTATGCTGCTAGCCGCCTTGAGTCTGTATAGAATGGGCGGAATATAAAGATAATGTAAATAAATAGAGGGATCCTGTGACAGAGCTAAGGCCTAGGATTAAGAACATAAGAGAAGCTATGTTGGATCAGGTCAATGGCCCATCCAGTCGAACACTGTGTCACAGTGTCCAAAACCCAGCTGCCACCAGGAGGTCCACTAGGAGGACTAGAACTCCAGGAGCCCTCCCACTGTTGCCCCCTAAGTCCCAAAAATACAGAACAAAGAGTATTTCCTTGGATCTGTTCTAAGCCCACTGCTCATTCATTTCATTGAGTGCCCATGAGTTCTTGTATTGTGAGAAAGGGAGAAAAGTACTTCTTTCTCGACCTTCTCTATCTCATGGATAATTCTGTAAACTTCTATCAGGTCACCAGCGTTTCCTCTAAGCTGAGTTAGCACGAGCTAGTTCACAGATTTTTAGCCTCCAGAGATTTTTGTCTCAGCTCAGGAAGGATGACCCGGGGACACACTAATTTATGCAGTAGCTCACAACTTTGATGCCAGTAGCTCACGAAGTAGAATTTTTGCTCACAAGACTCTGCAGCTTAGAGAAAACATTGCCGGTCACCCCTTTAAAGCCTTTTCTCCACGCTAAAGAGCCTTAACCTCTTCAAGGGTTCTGGAAGTGCTGCTTTAAACTGGTCACAGTCGGTTCAGAAACACTAAGTGCATTCACTGTCTGCTTGCTGGGTAGAAACCCTTCTCGTTAAAAACAAAATTACGTACATCTCATACTGTGGGCTATGAGGCAGATGGCAGCAGTTCTGCATCAAAATATAGATGAACCACTGGGGACGCTGACTTTGTGTGCACAGGAGGGAGGGGAAAGAGTTCGATTTCCGTAGCACCTCAAATCACAGCAGAGATGTGTGAAGTTGCAGGCCTGTTACAGCTGGTAATTTAGTTTAAAATATCTTCTTCGGTGCTAGAGTAGCACCTCTTGCTTCCCGTGAATACTGCTGAAAAGCATCATATCTGTGAGAGCTTTTGGAAAAGCAATCTTAACGAGAGCAATGAGATGCTGCTTTCAGATGTAAGGAGGGCTTTCTCGGGACCAACAGGGCCTCCGTTTCTGCTGCCTCAGTTCCATGAGCCCTGAGCTGGATGGGCCAGAATGACTAGCCTGCTCTCCTCAAATCTTGAAAACTAAGCAGGGTCAGCCCTGGTTAATATTTGGATAGGAGAGTGACCACCAAGGAAATCCAGGTAGATAGATCCAGGTGGGCAGCCGTGTTGGTCTGAAGCAGTTGAACAAAGCAGGAGTCAAGTTTCACCTTAAAGACCAACCAAGTTTTATTTAGGACGTCAGTTTTCATGTGCTTTCTAAGACGAGGGGATCAGGTATTGTGGCTGGAATACACGCAGCTTGTTGATTAAGGAAATCCAGGGTCGTCTATTCAATGGAAGGCAATGGCAAGCCACTTCAGATAAGTCTCTTGCCTTGAAAACCCTACAAGGTCACCATAAGTTGGCTGCGACTTGACAGTACTTTACACACACACACACACATACACACGCAAGTTCCATTGCACACATCAATGAGCTTGCTCTAAGGGTAGTGTGGCTTCGGAGTCCATATGAGATGCAAAAGAAAGGGAATGACAAAGCAAGCCATGGTTTCTTGCCTGGGATTAAAGGGGATGATGTTGTTACTTGTGAACAAGGAGAGGAAGGCCTGAGAGGGAACATGAGAAGCTCCATCTTCTTGGATATGCCAGCAAAGTTCACATGCAACGGGGGGAAATGGATTGCCATTACAAGAATGATTCCCAGAACCAGGAAAAGCCTTAGCAATGTTGAGTCTCTGGGTAGAAATCCAGGATGGGGATCTAGACTCATCACCGTCACCACTCTGCTAGGACCAAGCATGCATAGTACTTGGGAGCCACCAGACCCACTGAAAGCCAGCTGGCCAAGCCCCAGAAGGGGTGGGTACATACAGTGGCCCTCCTTTTTCTCTCTCTTCCTTAGAGGAGGCAGGGCTGTGGGCAATCAAACCCTCTCCAAGCACAGGGCTTGGGGCTTCTGCCCCTGAGGCTAAGACCACATCTGCTGAGAATGCATTCTCCTCCTATCATGCATGACTTAAAAATTAATCATTTCTGATTTTGCAGCAAACCATATGTCCAAATGACAGATGGTCTGTTTCCCCTTCTTATAAACCAGGATGGCAAGCTACAGTGTAATCCTTGTTTGAATGGAGAAGACACCATCATTCATGATTCAGATGTAATCTTGTCTACTGCAGTTCTCTACGGCAGATATTGGCAGATGCTGCGCCCCAAAAGGCTCTGCTCATGTCGGATTAGAGTCCCTGGGGCCACATCTCACGTTTTACTCTACTGTCACTGTCATCTTGAGCAGAGGAATCTTGTAATTAGCCCCCTCATTTGTCATTTTATTGGTTACCATGACAAGTAGAGTTCCCAGCCTCTCGCCAGGGGTTGGGTTTCCCCCAATTTCAGGGCCTCCAACCTGCCACCATTAAACTGGCTGGCAGGGGAGCCCTGCTTCCGAAGAGCACCAAGCATGCCACAATGTCCCTAGCAGGATGACATCACCCGGAAGTGATGTTATTGCACCAGGCACGTTAGAGGGGGATGATCTAGTATTTGGAGAAAAACTTTATGACAATCATAGAGTCCCCCCTCAAAAAAAAATACTAGAGTGTCCCCATGCAGAGAGCCAGGTAAGACATGGCGACCCTACTGACAAGTGGCTTGTCTCTTACCTTTAGTCTGATCGAAACTCCTTTATTAGGAGAGCCAGTTTGGTGTAGTGGTTAAGTTTGAGGACTCTTATCTGGGAGAACTGGTTTTGATTCCCCACTCCTCCACTTGCACTTGCTGGCATGGCCTTGGGACAGCCTTCACTCTCGCAGAGGTGTCCTTGAAAGGGCAGCTGCTGTGAGAGCCCTCTCCAGCCCCACCCACCTCACAGGGTGTCTGTTGTGGGGGAGGAAGGTAAAGGAGATTGTGAGCAGCTCTGAGACTCTTTGGAGTGGAGGGCGGGATATAAATCCAGTATCTTATTATTATTATTATTAGTAGTAGTAGTCAAGTTACTAAGTTTCTTTTAAATTTTCTAAGGTCGGAACAAAAAACTGGGGGGGTGGGGAAATCCAGATAATTTATCTTCTACCTTGTTGTATTATCTTAGTTATTCGAGCTTCCCGATTCTTTTATTTGATGCTATTTGATTTATTTATTTATAAGTTGGATTTATATACCACTCTTTTCTGAGTTCACAGAGCTCAGGACAGTTAACAATAAATTAAAACTTTAAAAAGTTAAAATAACTAAAACGACATCAGATGACACCAAAGCAACTTTACAGTTTGCACTACTGTCTCGCAAGAAGCAGGAGAAAGCGGGGGGTGGGGAAGGGGGTGCCAGATAAGGTGGTACCCATTGCTATCCTCAACCAAAAGTCTGGTAGAACATGACTGTAATTAGTGCTTAAGAAAGGTTCTGATTGATTGACTAACTGACTCAGATGTAAGCCCAAACTGAGGTTTGCTGAAGAAGAAGCAATTAATTTTTGAGCTGCATGGGAAGGGAGGAGAGGGTGAGGGAGGGGAGAGGCCTGAGGATCTCTTCCTGTAAAAAGAAACTATGGATGGTCAGAATATGTGAATCATGTTATTAAGTCTGAACTGGTAATGAGACCGTCTTGCCTCTTCAAAAACCATTTAATATCCTTCTATCCCTTTGTGTCCAAAACATCTGAAATATGCCAACTGTCTAAAATGATATGATCACCATCTTCAAGTACTTGAAGGGCTGTCATATAGAGGATGGTGCGGAATTGTTTTCTTTGGCCCCGGAAGGAAGGACCAGAACCAATGGGTTGAAATTAAATCAAAAGAGTTTCTGGCTCAATGTTAGGAAGAACTCCCTGACGGTTAGAGCGATTCCTCAGTGGAACCGGCTTCCTCGGGAGGTGGTGGGTTCTCCTTCCTTTTAAACAGAGGCTAGATGGCCATCTGACAGCAATGAAGATCCTATGAATTTAGGGGGAGGTGTCTGTGAGTTTCCTGCATTCTGCAGGGGGTTGGATTAGATGACCCTAGAGGTCCCTTCCAACTCTATGATTCTATGACTCTATAAAATGTCTTTCTTCAAGCTCACCTCCCAGCCCAAGAGAAGGATGGGTTCAAGACAGAATTGCTCATTTCCCCTCTAAATCCTTCCTCTGGGGTTATTTTCCAAAGTTGCTGACAATAAGGGTGCCATTCTGTTGTCAAGATGCAAAACTTTATCACTGATCCTTTTCATCTGTCCTATCAATCTGTTGCCAAGGCAGGCCTCAGATTCAGCAGGAGCTCACAGGAGCACAGCTCCTGAACCTTTCTGAGGGTTCCCCCTCTTCCTCCCCACCTACCTTCTCCATTGAATAGTAGGTGCAGCTGTATAACAATCCTTAGATTAGGAGAGCAGCCAGCTAGCCAGCCAGCCAGGAGGAGCTTTGCCATGCCCCCAGCAGCCCTCATTAACCCCTGGAGAAGCCTGCACCACTCTTTCTCCACTTCTTATGTGATTTTGGGAAGTGGGTGGTTTGCTGGCCTTTGACTGGCAGTGGGGCAGCCCAGGAGAGCCCAGGCGAGCGAGGCCTGCTTGGGCTGTCAGGATATCTAGCCAGTCCAAGCATGCCTCACTCGTCTGGGGGTCTCCTTTCTTGCATCGGTTGCTTTTGGCTGGGGGTGGTGGTAGTATATGCTAATGTTATGCTAATGAGCTCCACCACCTATTTTTCTACAAAATGACCCCTGTGCCAAGATATATGACGTCTCCTTGGACAAGAGGGTTTGGTCATTTTCAGATTCAGATAATTGCAAATGATTATTTGTCTTCAGATAAAAGAACAGCCTTTTAAACCGACAACCAACATTCTCAGTTTCAGAGCCCACAAATTTGGTATCACATCCATATGAGTCTATGCAAAGTGCCAGTTTGATCTTCAGATGGTCTGAAGCAAGAACACTACCACTGTGTACTTCAGGGGTCTCCAACATGGCATCCATGAACACCTTCTGGTGGCCACCAAGTGTTTTTAGAAAGTGGGCAGGGCTGTGGGCTTCTGCTCTGCAAGCTATTGGAGATTTGACTGGCTGCACGGATTTAAAACAACAACAACACTGCTTTAGCAGCAGCTGCTACCACAGCCCAAGGATCCTCACTGTATGGCTGAAGGTAAGCCACAGCAGCCATTTTGCGGCTAACCCCACCTCTTGCAGCAGCCATTTTGTGACTGTTCCCAACAAAAATATCAGAATTCCAGAGGTTCCTGCAGGCTCAACAAGTTGGGGATCTGTGGTACATTCCATAACTTTTTCCTGTATAAAAGATTATTCCAGATCTATGATACCCCCTGCCTGAAAACAACCAATGTTTATTTTCAAAACCTCTTCTACAGACACTCCCCTCCCCCAGTTTACTGTCTTGTGGTCAAACTAGGTCACTTTGGGTACTTTCTGTGCTTCAGACATCAGAGCACTAGGAAGACTGAGCTTGGTATGAACTTTGAAAGAAGGTCTGCCAAAGAAATAAGAATTTGGCCCTGTTTTACTGGTAATTGGAAACAACACAGTAGTTCTTTTAGAAGCTTGATTTGGAGCCACACCAGCTTTTACTGAAACTGAATAGCCAGCAAAAACTGGCTGTATTGTTATTATATCTTGCTTTGTTTCAGTTCTGGAAAGGTTCCCACTGGTGGGCACTTTGGTTGGGACGTTGCACCAGTGGCCAAGCCTTTGAATTGCCACTGTGGACGGCATAGCTGTTTGTGATGGGATGCAAGGGTGGGGGTTGCCCAAAAATGTGGTCGAGGATCAGCCAAGATAATGAAGTTTTCTTGCATTTCAGATATTACCACATCCATTACCTAAGGCCTTCTGGTAATGGACTGTCATTTGGGCCACTGATGGGAAGGCAAAGGAAAAGAGTAGATTCAGTAGGTTCAAAACAGGATCTATTTGTAGACTATAGAGTTGCCAAGTCCAATTCAAGAAATATCTGGGGACTTTGGGGGTGGAGCCAGGAGACTTGGGGGGTGGAGCCAGGAGACATTGGGGGTGGAGCCAGGATCAAGGCTGTGACAAGCATAATTGAACTCCAAAGGGAGTTCTGGCCATCACATTTAAAGGGACGGCACACCTTTTCAATTCTTCCTTCCATAGGAAATAATGAAGGATAGGGGCACCTTCTTTTGGGGCTCATAGAATTGGACCCCCTGGACCAATCATTTTGAAACTTGGGGGGTATTTAGGGGAGAGGCACTAGGTGCTATACTGAAAATTTGGTGCCTCTGCCCCAAAAAACAGCCCCCCCAGAGCCCTAGATACCTGCAGATCAATTATCCATGATTTTCTATGGGAATAAATCTCCATAGGGATTAATAGAGTTCCCAGCAGACATTTCCCTCCCCCCCCCCCCCGCTTTCTGATGACCCTGAAGCGGGGGGAGGGTCTCCAAACCGGGGGATCCCCTGCCCCCACCTGGGGATTGGCAACCCTAGTAGACTAGGAACCCATCATGAAATACAGGAGAATTAAATTATAAAATTATAGAAATGTATTTTAACAATTAACTAATTAATATTTTTTTTATTCTGCCTTTCCTTCAAGATGACCGGAGCAGCATACATATTTCCTTTCCCTGATGTTTTTATTATTGCCCTGACCTGGATAGTCAAAGCAAGCCCGAACTTGTGAGATCTTGGAAGCTAAGGAGGGTCAGCCCTGGTTAGTATTTGGAATGGAGACCACCAAGGAAGTCCTGAATCACTGCACAGAGGCAGGCAACGGCAAACCACCTCTGAATGTCTCTTGCCTTGAAACCTCTGGGGTTACCAAAAATTTCCTGCAACTTGACAGCACTTTCCACCATAGGCTTCCCAACCCTCCCGCCCTGGCGGGGGACCCCAGGATTTCCAGCCTCTTCCCCCACTCCCCCCAAAAAACGGAAGCGGGGGAGGGGGGAAACTGCGCCAAGGAGCATGGCGAGCCGCCCCATCCCGGAGCGGGCGATGCTGTTGTGCCGCTGCCGCCCCCTCCCCGCCCACCACAGCTGCTCCTCCGAGATGGGCCCAGGCTGAGCCCATCTCGGAGGAGCAGCCACGGCGAGCGGAGAAGAGGCGGCAGCTGCGTGGCGGCATCGCCTGCCCCGCCTCCGAGGCAAAACCAGAGAAGGGGAGGGTGGAGGCAGGCCAGGAGCATGGCGAGCCGCGAATCCGGGCCCTTCTAGGACCCGGACTCGCGTCTCGCCATGCCCCCGGCCCACATCCACCCCCCCCCTCCGATTCCACCGCAGCTGCTCCTCCGAGATGGGCCCAGCCTGAGCCCATCTCGGAGGAGCAGCCACGGCGAGCGGAGAAGAGGCGGCAGCTGTGCAGCGGCGTTGCCTGCTCCGAGATGGGGCGGCTTACCATGCTCCCCGGCGCCGTTTCCCCCCTCCCCCTAGCTCCACCCCAGTGTCTCCTGGCCCCACCCCCAAAGTCTCCTGCCCCCCCCCCAAAGTCTCCTGGCCCCACCCCCAAAGTCCCCAGATATTTCTGGAGTTGGACTTAGCAACCCTATTCCACCACCCCCATTTTATTCTCACAATGACTCTGTGAAACACAGTAGGCTGAGAGAACGTGACTGGCCCAAGGCCAGTCGGTGAACTTCATGGCAAAGTGTGGCATTTTTGAACCATGTATTCCCCGCTCCCAGTCTGATTATCTAAATAGCCTGTCTGTGAGGGCTACACGACGCCAGTTCTCTTTCATGGTTCTACAGAATGTGCCCCTCAGAAGAGGCAGCACGACTTAGATTTGAAGTTGGACCACTGGACTTGAGTCAGCTGAGAAGCAGTTTGGGAGCAGCAAGATGGGAAGAAAGAAACTCTTTTCACATCTTGGACTGGAATGTTCAGTCACTCTGAAGGGACACGTGACTGGGCAATGAAGGGGGGAAAGGTGAAATGTGAATGAGCTATAGTGTAGCCATGTCTGTGAAGACCAAGTAAAGAATCGAGGAAAACGTTTTACCCAGTGATGTGCCAGCATCACTATCTGTGTTTTCAGTCCAAGTCTCCAAAAGTCTGCATTCTTCACCTGATAGCATGGCAAGAAATCATGCTTAGAGCTTCAGGTTAAGTGTAAAGAAAGTGCAAAGAAATCATCCTTTAACTTAGATGATGCACAGCAAAAAAGGAAACTCGAGTACCAGATCAATTTGAGGTTAAGGATCTGTTGAGGGTATTTGTGATAATAATAAGGGGAAGGGCACTTAGAGATCACTCACTTGCTGACTAGCTGAAAGTGTGTATGTGTCAGAGTACATTTTTAAAAAATCAGCAAATTTGGGATTCCAAGGGGACGTTCACCTCTTTACCACCCCCACCCCATGGAGACCCCTAAATCTGCCTGAGGATAGGATAATGGCTTTAAGTCAAGAAGTGAATATGGCCTTTTTATTTTGCTAATGAAGCTTCAAGTAACCACTGGAAGCAGGAAGCAGGAATCATACTGAGCTAGAGGGAAACCAAGCATGGTGTTTTGGTGATATCTTCTTGTATGTTTTTGATTTCTCGTTACCAAGGCTTTTTTTGTAGCAGGAACTCCTTTGCATATTAGGCTACACTCTCCCCCCCACCCCCCGATGTAGCCAATCCTCCAAGAGCTTATAGGGCACTTCTTACAAGGCCTGCTGTAAGCTCTTGAAGGATTGGTTACATCAGGATGTGTGGCCTAATATGCAAAGGAGTTCCTGCTACAAAAAAGCCCTGCTTGTTACACCATTTATTTTTCTTCCGGGGCATAAACCACCCTGAGCCTTACTTTTAGGAAAGGGCAGCCAACAAGTTGGAGGAGGAGGAGGATGCACACTCTATAGAAGTCCAATCAGGTGACTAGACCTTTTCCTGACTGAGGGGAGGTAGTCCAAAGAGCTTGGGAATTGTGAATGGTTCTGCCTGAGAGGGGAGGCCTGAGGTAGCCTGCCTTGAATAAACCAGAGCCTGAGACATACAGGGTTCCCTTGGGGCAAATGGCTGCTTCAGAGGGTGACCGCTATGGCATTAGACCACAAACCCCGGCCTCCTCAGGCCTAGGGTTGCCAAGTCCAACTCCAGAAATATCTGGGGACTTTGGGGGTGGAGCCAGGAGACACTGGGGTGGAGCTAGGGGGAGGGGGGGAAACGGCGCCAAGGAGCGTGGCGAGCCGCCCCGTCTCGGAGCGGGCAATGCCGCTGCGCAGCTGCCGCCTCTTCTCCGCTCACCGTGGCTGCTCCTCCAAGATGGGCTCAGGCTGGACCCATCTCGGAGGAGCAGCTGCGGTGGAATCGGAGGGGGGGAGTGGAGGCGGGCCGGGGGCGTGGCGAGCTGTGAGTCCGGGTCCTAGAAGGGCCCGGATTCGCGGCTCGCCATGCTCCTGGCCTGCCTCCGCCCTCCCCTTCTTTGGTTTTGCCTTGGAGGCGGGGCGGGCGATGCCGCTGCGCAGCTGCCGCCTCTTCTCCGCTTGCCATGGCTGCTCCTCCGAGATGGGCTCAGCCTGGGCCCATCTCGGAGGAGCAGCTGTGGTGGGCGGGGAGGGTGCGGCAGCGGCGGCGTCGCCCGCTCCGGGATGGGGCGGCTCGCCATGCTCCTTGGCGCCGTTTCCCCCCCTCCTCCCGCTTCCGTTTTTTTGGGGAGCAGGGGAAGAGGCTGGAGATCCTGGGGTCCCCCACCAGGGCGGGAGGGTTGGGAAGCCTACTCAGGCCACACCCCTAAATCTCCAAGAATTTCCCAATCCAGAGTTGGCAACCCTATTTACTGGTTGACTGCTATGCAACCCTACCCCTGTACTGTGACTGGCCTTCATTCCTCTACCGTTGCATTGAGACTGGGTGTCTCAATGGAAGGCCTCAGTGTAAATGTGACTTTAAAAAACAAACAAACACTGGACTTCTAGGGTTCCCCCCCTCAGTTGAATCTATTTGGTAGAATCATCTATAAAAATGAATCCATCCCTTCTTTCTCTGTCCCCAAGCCAGTATTATAATATTGCAGTCTCACTGTAAAGGTAATTCAACTGCTGAATCCATGGAGACAGCTTGCATGTTGTAGATCCGCCCCCTCTATGGGAAGAGTGGAGACAGGGGAGGATAAGAGGATGTTTGATAGTTGCCTTCCCCCTCCTCTCCCCAATTCACAGCTGATTACCTTGAACTCATAATAACTACTCACTTAGGGCTGCCAAGTTCCCTGGCCGGGCGGAAGTTTCCCCGCTTCGGAGGTTCCTGACCCACCAACCCAACCCTTCCCTGACATCGCTGGCGCGATGACATCACTCGCAAGTGATGTCATCATGCCGGCGATGTCGCACGCCAGCCGCTCAAGGAGCTTCCGAGAAAACTCTATGGTTTTCCCAGACGCTCTAGCAATTTGGGAGGCACTTGGCAACCCTATCCTCACTTGCTTTTTGAAGACAAGAATTAATAATAATGAAGCACCGCCATGTCACAACTGAGGTATGGCGGCCCCTCATGGGCTGCATTCACACAGGCAATTTGAGCCAACAGTCACCACCTACACCTGGATTAAAATGGCATGTTTACACACACGTCTGGGCCCTGCAGCACACTTGCCCTTACCTCACCTCCTGATGCCTCTCTTCCACTCGTGGTGATTCCTATAGCTACCCATCGACACTTCTGGCTTGTTCCAGAAGCGATGCTGGTAATGTCCCTGTCCCCCAAGCCCCCATTTCCCTGTCCCCAAATCACAGAAGCTAGGTAGGGCTTGGGCAGCAGACCGCATCTGGGAACAGGCCAGAGTATTCTCAGGCCGGTATCCTCCAGCCTGTTCCCAGGTGTAGTTTGCTGCCTGCCTAGCTTCTTGTGTGCTGGGCCTAAGAATGCTGCTGGCACATTTCTGGGTGTGGCTTCATGCTTGTTTCTTTTTCCCTGGCCCCTGCTTGGGCTGCCTTAGGGTGGCCAGCTCTGATCTGGGAGATTTTGGGGGTAGAGACTGAAGAGGGCAGGTTTTGGGGAGAGGTATAATGCCATAAAGTAGCCATTTTCTCGGGAACAGCTCTAGGCTGTCTGGAGATCAATTGCAATTAGGCTTGCCAGTCCCCAGGTCTGGATGAGGGATCCTCCAATTTTGCAGGCTCCTCCCTACCACCAGCCATCTGGCCAGTGGAGGGAAGCCCCACCCCAACAACCACCATATGTCTTTAGATCTCAGGCAGGGTTAGAAGTTTGCAAACTGCTTCCGTTTTGGAAGGTGTGTGTGTGCCTTTAAATGTCAGTGACACTGTGGGTGGGGTGATGAGGCAGAGCCATGTGTGTGAGAGAGGAAGCGAGAGACCCTAGTCCCTCTGTTCTTTTTGCATTCCTTTCAGAAGCTGTTTGGGATAGTAACAAAATATTTTTTAAAAAGGGATAGTAAAGAGTTAACTAGAACCTGACTATGGGATAGAGGAAAACTCCACCCCGTAGACCCCCCCCCTCTCTCCATAAGTTGGTTGAAATACAGCAGGTTGTTACATTCAGCAACTCCGATGAGTAAAGCTACCTACACCATTGCCCCAGGGAAATAACAAAGTGTATGCATGCAAACTGTTTATTTTGGCTGCTTTGTGTGTGTGTGTGTGTTCACTTTCATTTAGCAGCTGCTGGGGAACAAAAAAGACAAAAAAGAGGAGGAAACGAAGACTGTGTTCAGGGGAACTGCACTGTTGTATTTTTATTTATTTATTTAGCATGGAAACATCTCCAGGCTCCACCCCCAAAGTCTCCTGGCTCCACCCTCAAGGACCCTAGATATTTTCTGAGTTGCCTGGTAACCAACACCAACACCACCACCACCATCACCGCCACCACTAGTCCAAACCAGGCTCTGGGTGATTTACATCAGATGAAAATACATAGATTAACAACATAGTAATATAGATTAAAACAATAAAAATTCCTTTTAAAAACCCAATGGTGTTCTGCTAATTATGTTCTTCATAACAGAGGAAACTTCTGATAGGGGATGGGGAAAAGAGGAAGGTGGCGGTTGTTGCTGTCCTCAGCCAAAAGCCTGGTGGAACATCTTTGCCTTGCAGGCCCTGTGCATAAGGTCCCACAGAGTCTGGATATTATCAAGCAGAGAGTCCCACCAGGTTGAAACGAGGACTGAAAAGGCCCTGGCCCTTGTCAAGGACAGCCAAGCCTCTTTAGGGCCATGGATCACCAGCAAATTGCTACCATTGGAGTGTGATGCTCTACTAGGGACATAACTGCTATAGTGGGAGATCTCCAGGTGCCCCCTGGAGGTTGGCAGCCTTATGAGTCACGAGTGCCAGACCGAGGCAGTCTCCTCCTGAATCGGTAAGTGCAGAGTGAGGCTGCCACCTGAGGACACAACTGTGGGTGTTTCTTGCCTTCGAAGGCAACAGCTTGATCAGTCATCGCAACATTCAGTCCCATTAAGCAGAGGGATGATGTGATCTTGCACACTCACGTGGGTGGTCTCAATATAATGATGGTGACACAGCAAAGTGACAGTTTTTTCTAAAATCTAAGAAGGAAATCTTTACGAATTGCTTGCAGACGCGATAACCAGTGGACAGCCCAGATCCTGAGAGATCATGTGGCCACTGAGCAGAACAGCAATGCCCTGCATTTCCCTGATGACCAAACTTTGGGGCCAAATCTGGAAAGAATATGTGTGCAACAGCAGAACAGTGTAATGTCAACTTGTGTTTGTGGAGGGATGGATGAGGAAAAGGCAGAGAAAAGGATGCAATGGTATAGCAAATAGGTTTTCCAACCCCCCCGCCCTGGCGGGGAACCCCCGAATTTGTGGCCTCCGCCCCCGCTCTCCAGAAAATCCAGAAGTGGGGGGGGGGGAACGGCTCCAATTTTAATTCCACTCTTTCCTATTGAGTTTCCCAGTTAGGTTCTTCTGCTTTCCGAGGCTGCTTCTCGCGCCCAGTCAGCTGGCCAGAAGGGGAAGCCCCACCCCCAGAGGATCATGTGCCTTTCTACCTCTGGAAGCTTCAGTCTCCAATTGTGTGTCTGTGTGTCTGGTGTGTCTGTGTTGCTGTAAAGAAGCTGGCAGCAACTTGTGAGTAGAGAGGCCAGATTCGCCAGAAAACGGGCGGGTGGGGGGGAAGGAGAGGGAAATGTCTTCATTATTCCCTATGTGGAGATCGCTTCTCTTAGGGTATAATGGGGAATTGATCTGGAGGTTTTGGGGGCTCTGGGGGAGCTGTTTTTTGAGGTAGAGGCACCAGATTTTCAGTATAGTATCTAGTGCCTCTCCCCAAAGTACCCCCCCCAAGTTTCAAAACGATTGGACCATGGGGTCCAATTCTATGAGCCACAAAAGAAGGTGTCCCTATCCTTCATTATTTCCTATGGAAGGAAGACCTTTAAAAAGGTGTGCTGTCCCTTTAAATGTGATGACCAGAACTCTCTTGGGGTTCAATTATGCTTGTCATACCCTTGTTACTGGCTCCGCCCCCATTGTCTCCTGGCTCCACCCCAAAGTCTCCTGGCTTCACCCCCAAAGTCCCCAGATATTTCTTGAATTGGACTTGGCAACCCTAATAGCAAAGCCTGTCGCATGGAACAAATTGGTTGCAACTAACTTAAGGACTAATTTCCCTTTGGCCTCTGGTGCTTCCATGCTTGCTTTTCTGCCCCGCTGCTGCCCCAGTCATCACCCCCAAGATATTCCTTCACCCTCTGTGCCAGTTTGAAGGCAAACGACGCTGAAGAAGTGGAATCATGAGCGCTGTGATTGCAGGTAGGGTTTCCATCCTCAGGGTAGGGCCTGGAGATCTCCCAGAATGACAGCTGAGCTCCAGACTAGAGAACAGGCCTGCTTTGGAGAGTGAACTCTATGGCACTGTACCCTGCTGAAGCCACTCCCTTCCTCAAACTCAACCTTCCCCAGGCTCCACCCCCCAAAACATCTTTAGGAATTTCCCAACGCTGTTGCAGACAGATCAGTGTGATGAAGGCAAAGAGTAAATGGTGGGAGGGGAGGGGGGGCATGGCCTGGGGTTGTCAGGTCCCCTTGCTGATTTGGCAGGGGGATTTGGGGCACGTTCCAACATTGGGTGGGGATGTTGCACGATGATGTCATCACACTGGAGACATCATACAGGGGATGCTCTGGTTTTTGGGCAAACTCTATGATCAAATTGGATTTTAAACCATAGAGTTCACCCAAAACCCAGTGTCCCTTTGTGTGACATCTCTTCTGTGATTAGGCTTCCCAACCCTCCCACCCTGGCGGGGGACCCCCGAATTTTCAGCCTCTTCCCCCGCTCTTAAAAAATCTGGGGGCGGGGGGAGAGAGAACATACCTGTAGGCATCATGTTGTTTTACAGCTTGGGATCCCTTTTTAAAATGTGTCCCTTTAAGGCTGCACAGGAAACAGGAATGGCCCCTCCCTTTCTTTTCCTGTGCAGCTTGCTTTCCTTTTCACAGCAAGCAAATTCTGCTAGAAGAAGACCAAGTACGGTAAGTGTTTGTGTGTGTGTGAGAGAGAGGGAGGGGGCAGGGAGGGGGGATTCCCTGGTATGGAGGCTCCCCCTTTAGAAAGCATGGGGGGGGGGAGGGAAATGTCTACTAGGCACTCTATTATTCCCTATGGAGAACGATTCTCATAGAGAATAATAGGGAATTGATCCATGGGTATTGGGGGCTCTGGGGGGGGGCGATTTTTTGAGGTAGAGGCACCAGATTTTTAGTATAGCAGCTAGTGCCTCTCCCCAGAATACCCCCCAAGTTTCAAAAATATTGGACCAGAGGGTCCAATTCTATGAGCCCCAAAAGATGGTGCCCCTATCCTTCATGATTTCCTATGGAAGAAAGGCACTTAAAAAGGCGTGCTGTCCCTTTAAATGTGATGGCCAGAACTCCCTTGGAGTTCAATTATGCTTGTCACATCCTTGTTCCTGGCTCCACCCTAAAGTCTCCTGGCTCCACCCCCAAAGTCTCCTGGCTCCACCCCCAAAGTTTCCTGGCTCCGCCCCCAAAGTCCCCAGATTTTTCTTTAATTGGACTTGGCAACCCTATCTGTGATGACTTCACTTCTGGGTGACATCATCATGTCTGGAATGTTGCACAGTAATGTCCCTGTTTAGGGGAGAAGTTTCCCCCACTAGCCAGCTGGTCCTCCTAAAACTGGGAGATCATCTGCTGCGACCGGGGAGCTGGCAAGTCCTACCTACAAGGCCTACCTAGCAAGGTGATATTTGACCCAGGGACTTTCCAGCTCTTAGCTTGGACTCTTCATTAGGGTTTCACCCAGGCAAATATTTTTGGCACTAAAGTATTTCAAGGTCTCCAAAGGCCTATGAACCCCCTCAAATCTCACCTTTGGCTGGATTGATGCTGCCACTCTTTGTATCTTTTTCCCCCTTGGGCACATTTTTTTAAAATGTATCTTTAGTGAGCCCAACCAATGAGGGAACTAGTGTGATGACCATACCTTATAACAGGACTTTTTTTGTAGAAGCCCAGCAGGAACTCATTTCCATATTAGGCCACACCCCCTGATGCCAAGCCAGCCGGAACTGCATTCCTGTGCATTCCTGCTCAAAAAAAAAGAAAAGAAGCCCTGGCTTGTGCTGATCAGATTTGGCTGCGCATGAGCATAACCAGAGAAGTCAAGGCTTCCTGCATGCCCTCTGAATGTAGGGTTGCCAATCCCCAGGTGGGGGCAGGAGATTCCCCAGTTTGGAGGCCCTCCCCCCGCTTCAGGGTCATCAGAAAGTGGCGGGAGGGGAGGGAAATGGCTACTGGGAACTCTATTATTCCCTACGGAGACATATTCACCTAGGAAATAATGAAGAATTGATCCACAGGTATCTGGGGCTCTGGGGGAGCTGATTTTTGAGATAGAGGCACCATACTTTCAGCATAGCATCCAGCGCCTCTCCCCAAAATGCCCTCCAAGTTTCAAAAAGATTGGACCAGGGGGTCCAATTCGATGAGCCCCAAAAGAAGGTGCCCCTATCCTTTATTATTCCCAACGGAAGGAAGGCATTTAAAAGGTGTGAACATATTCAATGGGTACATATGAACATATATGAACATATGAAGCTGCCTTATACTGAATCAGACCCTCGGTCCATCAAAGTCAGTATTGTCTTCTCAGACTGGCAGCGGCTCTCCAGAGTCTCAAGCTGAGGTTTTTCACACCTATTTGCCTGGACCCTTTTTTTGGAGATGCCAGGGATTGAACCTGGGACCTTCTGCTTCCCAAGCAGATGCTCTACCACTGAGCCACCGTCCCTCCCCCATGTGTGCCGTCCCTTTAAATGTGATGGCCAGAACTCCCTTGGAGTTCAATGATGCTTGTCACACCCTTGCTCCTGGCTTCACCCCCAAAGTCTCCTGGCTCCACCCCCAAAGTCCCCAGATATTTCTTGAATTGGACTTGGGAACCCTATCTGAATGGCCCTCATTTTCAGAGCTCACACCAAATCACTGACTTTTGGATGTTTTGGCGGGGGGGTGGGTTGGCAGGGGCAAAAGTGAGCCTGGAAAATGACCCCTCTTGTGCCTCAGCCCTCCTTCTGCCATTCTGCTGCACCAGCTCCTGTAGACTGACATATTTTGTTGGGTAAATCCATCACAATAGTTGTGGACAGACAAAGACTGAGCAGTGGAGACTGCAGAAAATGCATTGAGTTGGCTTGCTGTATAAACTCTAAAGTAAGCATATATTTAATAGATCCCACAGATCCATTTCATTATCAAAGCCAGGCAAGATTCTAGATGGCCCACAGTAGACTAATCATGCCAGAGCCTGGAAGCTAAATAGGATCAGCCATATTTAGGGATTCCAGACTCCCCAGTGGGGGGCAGGGATCTCCCTGCTGCTGCTGATCAATGAGCTAGCGAGGGGGGGGGAATTACCCCCAAACAGGGGAGGAACACCCGACATTTCAGCAACGTGCCTATGTGACTTCAATGTGACCCGTAAGTGACATAGGCATGTTTGGACAACACTCTGGTTTTTTGGCAAAAACTCTATGGTAAGAACCCAATTCTATCATAGGGTATTTTGCCCAACAACTAGAGTGTTGCCCTGACATTCGCAACATTCCTACATCACTTCTGGGTCACTTTGAAGTCACATAAGTATGTCACAGTAATATTGGGGGTTTGCCCATGATGTGAAACTCTGAGCTCCTGGTAAGCTAGGGTTGGCAGCCTCCAGGTGGGATCTGGAGATATCCTGCTTTTACATCTGATCTCCAGTTGGCAAAGATCAACTCCCCTGGAGAAAATGGCGGCTTCAAGGAGTGGGCTGTATGGCATGGTACCTTACTGAGGCTCCTCCCCACCCAAACTCCATCCTCTCTCAGATCCACCTCCAAAATCTCCAGGTAGTTTCCAACACAGACCTGGCAACCCTATGGTAAGCCTTCCCCCCCTCTCCCACTGGCTACCCAGAGAGACCTGGCAACCACAGCTGTGTTCAGTACTTAGTTGGGAGACCTCCAAGGAAATCCAGAGTTGCTGTGCAGAGGCAGGCAATGGCAAGCCACTTCTGATCATCTCTTGCCTTGAAAACCCCACAGGGTTGCCCTAAATTGGCTGTGATTTAAAAGCACTTTCCATCACTGTCGCAACTGAGGAAAGTGTGGGTGATTCCACACTACGTTGGTCCAGGGCGGGCTTCCGTTCTGGGGTGGAGCAAGCTGGCGGTTTCGCACCAGTTGCTCTGTGCCAGCATTTTGCACAGGGCAAACCCGCGATTTGCCCCGCCAAAGTGTAAACCTGTTTTTTCCGCCTCAAAATGGAAGCCCGCCCCGGACCAACGTGAGTGCGGAATCACCCTGTCTCTGCTAGAGGAATCTGATGCATCCAGCCAACAGTTCTGAAAAATTATTCGATACAATATCATTTTTATTATATGGCATTGTAAAGGCAATCACAGCCATAGTTCCCCATTTTCTCAAGCGCGGTTCAGCGCTGACATTTGTGCTGCCAACTCCAGTTAAGGAAATTTCTGGAAATTTTAGGACAGAATTTGGGAAGAGCGCTCAACAGGGCATATTGCCATAGAGTCCACCCACCAAAGGAGTCATTTCCTCCATGAGAATGGATGTCTGCAGTTCCAGATCTCCAAGCCTCACCTGGAAGCTAGAAATTAATTAGAGATGAACCTTGTGACATCACTCCAATCTATTTTCAGGGAAGAAAAAGTCACAATTAGACCACAGAAAGTGATGAGTCAAGGAGATGCGTTGAGGCTGCTAATCTCCATGTGGGGGCTCAGGGGCTGGAGATAGCCCACGGTTATGGTTGATCTCTAAGCAACAGAGATCCATTCACTTGGAGAATATGGCTGCTTTGGAAGATGGACTCTGTGGCACTGTACCCCATTGAAGCCCCTCCCCTCCCCAACTCTGCCCTCCTCAGGCTCCACCCCCAAAATCTCCAGATATTTCCCAACCCTGAGCTGGCAATCCTAGGAGGAGTGGATTAAAAAAAAACTGGCCTGGGAACAGCACAGATTGCCTGGGAACAGGAAGGGAAACTAATCAGTCAAATTCATTATGGGAAGAGGAAATGATGCAAGCCCTCCAAGCCTGGGTCATTCTGGGCTGGCTTCCAATGAACCACTCTGTGTAGGTAGTGACACTGCAGCTGTGTCTTCCCCTGGCCTATGAGAATGTCAGCTCTGCCCTTGGCAACATGCAGGGGAAGTCCCTCCTCCTAAGGGAGGCTGCTCAACTGAGGAAGAAACTTGACTCTGAGCAGGCCTTTCCCTTGCCTCTTTTCCTTTTTCTGGGCTACTGCAGCCTACAGATGGACCAATGAGATGGCTTGGCCTCTGGTGTAGTCTGTAAGGTGGTTCTTTACCTCTGGCCTGAACTATCATGCAAACATAGAGTGCCATATTATACTGATTGGTCAGCCACAACATTGGGTCTCCCCTAGCAATTAATTCTCCTTAGACTTGTAGATGCTATAATTACAGCGACACTTCCTTTCTAATGGGCTCTTCTCATCCTTAAATAGATTGTTAGCATGAGGATAGAACAATCAGAAATTGGACAAAATGGTATTTTGCTGAGACAATGCACGCGTCTCCCCATTCCATTTCAGTTGCCTTCAAATTACACGTTCATTGTGTGAGCACACAATGGGACCAGATTATGTGTTGGACTAAACTGGTGTGCCACCCAATACAAAAGGAGACGCCGATTCGGTTCCAGCTAACCAGTGACGACATATCTGTGACATGAAGCGGAATGCATTTGGTGAACGACACGAGTTCAGTTTTCGGGGAAACAAGCCTTTGTATTGCCACTTGCCTCGGGCAGGAGAATTTCTGCCTTATCAATTATGCATTCCCTTCCGTCGCTGACACATTTCCTCTTTGCTGCTTGCAAAATGTCACGCAGCCTGGCTAGTAAAGGTGAAGCAAGCAGACAAAATGGCATTGTGAAAATTCAGAGCCGGGCGGGGAAAAATGGAAATCAAATCTGGGGAAAGCTGTAACCTCTTCCTTTTCAACACTTGAATGTGCCTCCGCAAAGGTGCCAAGACTCCTCTGTGAGATGTGTTTGGGGGCCAAACCCAGGATCAGAAGAATTCCCTTTTCTGTGTCCTCTCCATGTCCAGTCTTACAAAAAACATGAGGTGGCCACAAGCATGAATGTCATTATTAGGATAACAACCGGGTGCCAAATAAAACCTTTAAAAGCCTGTTAATATTGCCCTGTGCCTTCCAGAGGAAAAGACGGGGATTGTAATCTAGCTCATAAAACCCCAAAATCACTAGGTGAAAGCAACAGACGCCAGCTGCAGCAGCTGATCCTTCCATAGTCCAGATGCAGCTGTATCACTTCACCTTCTCTGTACCATCTCCATGACGACCATGTAATTTGGATGCTACAATCACTGCTGAAATGATGCTTAAATGTAGCCGGGTTGTAAAATACTGCAATACTACATCAGAGTCCTTAGAACGAAAGGTAGCCCTGTAATGTGATCAGTACTAACTGATTTCATTATTTTAAACATAAATATGGGTCATGTCGAGTGATTACATCGTGTGTTACCCTTTTCAGAGTCTTTAAGGATAGGGTGGACTAAACACTGAAATAATTACACCAATGAGTCTTCGTTTTCATCTGCATCTACTCTTCATCTCCAGGGGTTCCTGCCCATCCCTCAGAGATGTATGTTGATTCTCTTTTTTTTTTAATGCTTCAAGAATTGTGAAATCAATAATTTCAGATCACGATTGTGTGTGATTGGGAGCCACAATCTTTACATCCCAAATTTTCAGTTGGGAGACAGAGCCAGGGAATAATAATCTGGATACACAAACACACACACACACACTTACACACACATATTTAAAACTGCAAAGTGGAAACATCTGGAGACAAATTAAACCACCATACTTGAAGCTTGAAGCGAATGCATCAAATATTGATAACAACTCTATTCCTAATGAAATGCCTAACCAAGAACAATAATGCCACAGAGGGGAGTGAAGTACAGAATCAAATGAAAATAGTGTACATTTTGCGATTCCACTTACCAGAGCTAAAAGCTTTCTCTCATCAATGCAGCTTGCTTTTCTCCTCAACAATCCATGCCGAAATAAGCAGCAGCTACACATAGGAGGCATCTATCCCCTTGCCTTCCCAGACTTTCCCTTTTTTTATTGTCTCCCCCGACTCTTGCAACGGGGGTCACGCCTCCCCAGCTTTCCTTCAGGTGTCAAAAGATTGCTAGGAAGCAGGTTGCTGGGAAGACGGAGGGGAGGAAAAAGGAGGGGAGAGAGAAGTCTGAAAGGGAAGGCTGAGAGCGAGGGAGCTTGTATTCAGTGGAGGAGGAGAGGGAAGCCTCATGCACAAGCCTCTGGATGAAGCTCTCACCAGAGGAGCAGCTAGCAGTTTAGTTAGGAGCAACTGTACCAAGTGTGAGCAAACAGCAAGAATATTTTAGCATTTTTCCTCAAAGATCTGAGGGATGGATCTGCCTTCTGGGAGCCAATCAGGTACCTTGGAACTGCAACTTGGAAATTTCTGCCAAACAGGCCAGCTGTCTTTAAGAAAATGGGATGCGTACAGGAGAAAAAAACAACAACTCAGAAGAAACTACTTAAATGGCCTGCACATCCTTTCTCCTCCTCCACTGATCTGAGCTGTGGTTTTGCACGCCTTCTCTCCACCTCATTTTTGAAAATGCGTTCGTTTTCTTTTGTTTGGTTGAGACCTGCTAGGCTTACTTTTGTGAGACTTTCCACAGGTTCCGGAAGACAGAACATGCATGCTGTTGTTGCCTTCTCCTTCAGGAACATTGCTTATGGAAGCATTTGCATAGAGCAAATATGCATGTGCAGAACACTCAATGCTCCAAACCGGGTGTTTTGTGCATCTGCCATAATGTGTGTGATATCATGGACTCAACTATAGTGACACTAGAGAAATGATTTATCGCTGCAGTTAGCAAAGAGTGCCTTGAAGCCAAGCATAGCACCAGTCCAGATCCGGGAATAGCCTGAGAGTTGATTTTTTTTTTTAAAAAAGAAAACAATGCAAAATGGCTTCTTGCCCTCTGCTCCATTTGCTCCTTTCTTTACCACAGCAAGAAGCCAATTGACTCAACTGACAGGAATCTGCATGGTTGACCAGGGCTGGGTGGAGGTTGCCTGACTGTCTGTCAGTTGTTCCCAACCTTTTCAAGCCCGTGGGTACCTTTGGAATTCTGACACAGGGTGGTGCATGCAACCCAACCACAAAATGGCTGCTAAAGGAGGCAGGGCCAACTACAAAATGGCTTCCAAAAGAGGTAGAGCCACACAGAGACAGGAAACCTAAGTATAGGGGAGAAGAGGGGTAATTTTTTTAAAAATGCACCGTGATTGTGAATGAGAGAGAATAATATCAATACTGTAGTGGTATCAAGTGCTGAAACACTGCTGTTTTAACCTCCCCAATCAATCAGATCATAGACATCCTGCTGGTCAAACCAATCCCTAGGGTTATCAGAAAGTGGGGGTGGGAGGGAAATGTCCGCTGGAAACTCCATTAAACCCTTTGGAGACCAGTTTCTATAGGATATAATGGAGAACTGATCCATGGGTTTCTGGAGGTAGAGGGCTGTTTTTTTGAGGTAGAGGGATCAAAATATCAGCACAGCATCTGGTGCATCTCCTCAAAAGAACCCCACAAGTTTCAAAAAGTTGACTAGGGGGCCTAATTATATGAGCCCCAAAACAAGGTGCCTTTATTCTCTGTTATTTCCAATGGAAGGAAGGCATTTAAAAGGAGTGCAGTCCCTTTAAATATGATGGCCAGACTTCCTTCAGAGTTCAATAATGTTTGTCACATCTTTACTCCTGGCTCCACCCCCAAAGTCTCCTGGCTCCACCCCCAAAGTCCCCAGATATTTCCTGAGTTGGACCTGGCAACCCTACAAATGCCCCACCTGGCCCCACTCACTTTTTAAAAACATTTGGTGGCGACCAGGTGCCCATAGGCACCACATTGGGGACCCTGGTCTAACTGAAGCCATTCCCCAAAATGTGGCTTTTCTTCCACTAAGCCAGTGTCAATATTTGGCTTGTCACAGGTGCTGGTGGCCTTTCCACTACTTCCACTGAGAGACCACCCCCAAATCCTCCGCATCTCTTGCCCTCTTCTCTTGACCATTCTCTTTTCGCTTTTCCTTCTCTTCCTCCTCTTTTGCACTCTAACAGTCCCCGTTAATATGGAGGAGATATTTTGCACAGCTATAGGCTTCCCAATCCCCAGGTCCCAGCGGGGGATCCCCTGGTTTTACAGGCTTCCCCCCTCCCCCAGCCAGCTGGCCGGCGGGGGAAGCTCCACCCGCACAGCCATTATGCACCTTCAGGAACGATTCCCATAGGGAATGATGGGGAATTGATCCGCGGGTGTCAGGGGCTCTGGGGGGGGCTGTTTTTTGAGGTAGAGGTGCCAAATTTTCTGTATAGCATCTAGTGCCTCTCCCCAAAATACCTCCCAAGTTTCAAAAGGATTGGACCAGGGGGTCCAATTCTATGAGCCCCAAAAGAAGGCGCCCCTATCTTTCATTATTTTCTATGGAAGGAAGGCATTGAAAAGGTGTGCTGTCCCTGTAAATGTGATGGCCAGAACTCCCTTGGAGTTCAATTATGCTTGTCACACCCTTGCTCTTGGCTCCACCCCCAAAGTCTCCTGGCTCCACCCCCAAAGTCCCCAGATATTTATTGAATTGGACTTGGCAACCCTACACAGCTACCAGTTCAGGCTTGTGTCCTGGGGGGAGGGTCATGGCTGGAGACATCCATTTTTCCTGCTGGGTATTTACAAATGAAGGCAGAACTCAGTGAGTTCATGGCATTAGAAAGCTGGTGTGTAAGTTTCACAAACCACAGTCATGTTTTCTAATATGTGTGTGTGATATATATGTATAACTACAGAGAATAGGAACAGAATTGAATCCTCTAGGAAAATGTTGAATCCCTTTAGTGTTGAAGGATCTCAAAGGAAAACCTTGGACTCAAATTATGGTAGTAATTTCTTGTTCTAAAAATGATACCCATGTTCTCACAGATAGGGCGAAGAAGAAAAATAATAATAAGAAGAATAGATTTATACCCTGCCCTTCATTTTCCAAAGTAGTCTCATAGCAGCTTACAATTTCCTCCCTTCCCCTCCCCACAACAGACACCATGTGAGGTGGGTAGGGCTGAGAGAGCTCTGACAGAAAGTGCTGTTGAGAGGAACAGCTCTGCAAGAACTTCTGACTGACTCAAGGTCACATCAGCAGGTGCATGTGGAGGAGTGGGGAATCAAACCTGGTTCTCCCAGATAAGAGTCCATCTATTTAACCACTATACCAAACTGGCTCTGGTGACTTCCTATGGAAATAGGGTTGCCAAGTCCAATTAAAGAAAAATCTGGGGACTTTGGGGGCGGAGCCAGGAGACTTTGGGGGTGGAGCCAGGAGACATTGGGGGTGGAGCCAGGAACAAGGATGTGACAAGCATAATTGAACTCCAAGTGAGTTCTGGCCATCACATTTAAAGGGACAGCACGCCTTTTTAAATGCCTTTCTTCCATAGGAAATAATTAAGTATAGGGGCACCATCTTTTGGGGCTCATAGAATTGGACCCTCTGGTCCAATATTTTTGAAACTTAGGGGGTATTTTGGGGAGAGGCACTAGCTGCTGTACTAAAAATCTGGTGCCTCTACCTCAAAAAATAGCCCCCCCAGAGCCCCCAATACCCATGGATCAATTCCCTATTATTCTCTATGGGAATCATTCTCCATAGGGAATAATAGAGTGCCTAGTAGACATTTCCCTCCCCCCCACGCTTTCTAAAGGACAGTTTCTATCCAAGTGCTGTGGTTAGGTTAAATGCAGGGTTATGAAGGATTATCTGTTTTAGATGTATTTAATGGTTTAAATGGTTTTAATGGTTTTATGAATGTTTAATGGTTTTATGAATGTTTATTTAATGGTTTAAATGGTTTTAATGGTTTTATGAATGTTTATCCGTTTTAGATGTATTTAAATGGTTTTAATGGTTTAAATGGTTTAATGGTTTCAGATGTATTTAAATGGTTTATGAATATGTGTGTTTGATGTGTTGGTATGTTTGTGGAAGAGCACCTCATTTCGTTGCTCTCTTTTTGTTGAGAACAATGACAATAAATTCATCTATCTATCTATCTATCTATCTAAAGGGGGGGAGGGCCTCCATACCAGGGAATCCCCCCTCCCTGCCCCCTCCCTCTGTCTCTCTCTCTCTCACACACACACAAATACTTACCGTACTTGGTCTTCTTCCAGCAAAATTTGCTCGCTGTGAAAATGAAAGCAAGGCTGCACAGGAAAAGAAAGGGAGGGGCCGTTCCTGTTTCCTGTGCAGCCTTAAAGGGACACATTTTTAAAAGGGATCCCAAGCTGTAAAACAACATGATGCCTACAGGTATGTTCTCTCTCCCCCCGCCCCCAGATTTTTTAAGAGCGGGGGAGGAGCCTGAAAATTCGGGAGTCCCCCGCCAGGGCGGGAGGGTTGGGAAGCCTATATGGAAATCATGATGGTATGTGACAGGACAAAATGTTAAAAAGGAGATAATGCATGCTAGTACACAGTTTGGCTTGGGTCCTTATCCTTTCTTCCATTTCCATCACACTTCTGTTGTGAAGTGAGTTCCTCTGGCATCTCCTCTTTGCAAGATGCTGAGCAGAATGTGCCTAGCCTGGAGGGGAATGCGCTGTGCAATGGCGGACCATCTTCACTATGGAGGACGTGCTGCAGAAAGAGAAGAAAGGGTTAAAGAAAGAACATGCAGTGTCTGCTTGGGACGTGTAGGACCCAGCCCAAAACCTTGGTTAGTAAAGGAAACAAAGCCAATAAATGGCATCACGAACCTACATTATAGAATCAGATTTCAGGCAATCCTGCTATTTATTTATGAAATAAATTTTTTTAGCATTATTTATAAACCATTAACCCCGCATTCTGTTCTCTATGAGCTATTTGCTGAATATAATCTGAATATTTTATATTTCTACTCTATATCGTACAATATTTCCTTTCAGTATTTGGCATTTGAGGCTTTGGTCTGTGCTGATATTCATATCTGTCTATATTTGATAGATGAAATGGAATGACATTCAGTATTTAATCTCTGTGATCTGATATGTTGCTGTATGCGGCTCCTTGTACTAATGCCAACAAAACAAAAGGGGTTGGATTTCAGATTCAGAGGTTAGATTTCACATTCCCTGTTTTCAAATTATCCATTGTGGCGGAAAAGCTGAACAGACCCATGAGGGGCAGGAGGAAAGGAGGGAAATCGCAACCACATGAACACCAAAACAAGGGGTGAAATCTGGACAAGGTATAGCAATAATTTCATAAAAACGAGTGGGGAACCTGCAGAAACTTCTGAGGGAATCTCCATCCCCCACTATTTCCTCTTTCCATTCCCTGAAAGACCCGCTAGCCTCTTCTCTTTTCTTGCTTTTTTCTCTCCTTCCCAGGGCTTTTCTTTCTTCAGAAAAAGCCCAGCAAGAACTCATTTGCATATTAGGACATACACCCTTATGGCACCATTGTTTCACAGAGGACCTTTTTGTAGAAAACCCCCAGCAGGAACTCATTGACATATTAGGCCACACCCCCCAACAGCAAGCTAGCTGGAACTGTGTTCCTGTGCATTCCTTCTCAAAAAAAGTCCACCTGCCAGCCAACCTATCTTTTTCTGTCCCCCTTCGTCAACGTTCCCTCCTTCACTCCCCCTGGCAGCCTCTGCCTGGATAAAATCTGTGTGGTTCCAGCTTCTCAGCTGGTACAGGTCTGGTTGCCAGACCAGGCCAAGTAGCGCTGTAAGGAACCTGCAAGGACTTGTTGGGGCAGGGGGGGGCACCTCACTTTTCCCTTCATCCCACTTCCCCACACTAGTTCCTCTTTCCCTCCTCCTGGAAGTCCCCATGTTCTCACCTTTCCTTGCTTCTTTTTCTCCTTCTAACTCACCCAGCAACCAACATTTTATTTGCCCCCCCCCCTTTCAGCTTTATTTATTTATATTCTGGCTTTCTATCATTTGAGTACCCAAAGCAGCTTGCCCTGTTCTCTTCTCCTCCATTTCACCCTGTGAAGTAGTTATGTCTGAGCATGTGACTGGGATCCTAATAGGGTTGCCAAGTCCAATTCAAGAAATATCTGGGGACTTTGGGGGTGGAGCCAGGAGACTTTGGGGGTGGAGCCAGGAGACACTGGGGGCAGAGCCAGGAACAAGGGTGTGACAAGCATAATTGAACTCCAAGAGAGTTCTGGCCATCACATTTAAAGGGACAGCACACCTTTTTAAATGTCTTTCTTCCATAGGAAATAATGAAGGATAGGGGCACCTTCTTTTGGGGCTCATAGAATTGGACCCCCTGGTCCAATCGTTTTGAAACTTGGGGGGTACTTTGGGAAGAGGCACTAGATACTATATTGAAAATTTGGTGCCTCTACCTCAAAAAACAGCTCCCCCAGAGCCCCCGAAACCTCCAGAACAATTCCCCATTATACCCTATGAGAATCGATCACATAGGAAATAATGAAGACGTTTCCCTCTCCCCCCCCCCCCTCTTTCTGGCCAGTCTGAAGCAGCGGATCAGCCTCTCAACTCACCATTTGCTGCCAGCTTCTTCACAGAAACACACACAGACACACCATTTTAAATAGAAGCCCTTCAAGTCAAGCCTCTGGAGGTGCAAAGGCACATGGTCCTTTGCAGGCGGGGCTCCCTCTCTCCCCCCCCTCCCCCGCCAGCCAGCTGATTGGGACCGGAAGCAGCCTGGGAAAACTGAAGAAAGGCTGCTGTGATCGGGGCTGGGTGGGAAGGGCAGGGCAAGGAAAAGGTGCTGAGATCGGGGCTGGGTGGGAAGGGCTGCCATTCCCTCCCGCTTTCCAGAGTTTTGGCTAGCGGGAGAAGAAGGCATCAAATCGGGGGTAACCAGGAAAAGCGGGGGATTTGGGAAGCCTAGATCCTAATCTGAAACTCTAAGCACTATACTACATTGGCTTTTGCAGGGCAGCTGCTATTGAACAGTGGCAAGAAACAAAGTGGCTACATGGCACAATAGATCCAAAACAAAACTACGGTGTATAAGAAAAATAAAGAACTTATAAACAAATGATGAATACAGAGTCCAAATTATTTATAAAGATACCTCATACAAATATACAGGAAGTTTCTATAAGGGGATGGATTCATCCAAGAGCCATGTGTTACATAGAATGAAGGATTGATTCCTATGAAATAAATTTAACTTAAAATGTTAAAATATTCAGGAGTTATTTCCATGAACATTGAGGTCCAGAACAATTCATTCAAGATTTTGCCAGTGGCTCATTCAAAAATACATCCTGATCAGAATGGCTCTTGTGAAGCTTACCTGTGAAACGTGGTATACAAAGTCGACAGACACGTTAAAGGGAATAGAGAACCTTTTGGAGCCTTCATTTTGGAAGATTGAATTAACCACAGTTTATGTAACTGATTGCCTTTGAATGTTCCAGGGGAAGCCTTGTTGAATGGACTCTTTGCATTTTCCTTGGAACCTTTCTGAAAATTAATGTGGAATCCATCCCCTTATAGAAACCTCCTGTATATTTGTATGAGGTATCTTTATAAATAATTTGGACACTGTATTCATCATTTGTTTACAAGTTCTTTATTTTTCTTATACCCCGTAGTTTTGTTTTGGATCTATTGAACAGTGGCAAGCAGCTGGGCCTGGGGGAGCCATGCAAGTAGCTGGTTGCCCAGTGGTTGCTGATGGACCTTGTCCCAATGGCTCCTCCCTCAAATGTCAAAACACCTCCCCTTGCCTTTTCCTGACAGAAACCAAACCATGAAGGCTGGAAATACCATAGTGGTTGCCTAGCAATGGCCACAATGGCCATGGACAGAGCACGCATTTCTTAAAGCGACAGATGTTGTTGCTATTAATTGGGAGGTTAACCCCCCCCCCCAAAAAAAATATTTTTAGATTTCAGATGTTTCTGTGAATCTGAGGCTTCTCTCAGATTTGTAGAAAGAACTGTCTTGCCTGTTCATAGCCCCACTCTCTGGATTTAAGTATTGAGAATTAGACATATTGGTGATATAGGGTTGGATCCAGTGAACCTGTGGATGCAATGAGTTCATAGAAGGCTTTTAAAACCAGTTGTCCCTTCCCACAGGAACCCCAAAAGCATCATCTGTGCCCTGGGGACACATTTTACAGAGTGCCCTGCTGCAGCAAGATGAGGAATCGGAAGATATTGCCTTTTATCCTTAGAAGTTGTGGATGCAACTTCATAAATGCATATTGTTAAAGACTAAATTACCTTCACTACCTTCATTTTTTTTTTTTTATGGTGCATATTCCTTGAAATTCTCTGGTTGTGCTGTTAATTGTCAGATAATCACCAGTTTGGTATAGTACCAGTTTGGTGTAGTGGTTAAGTTCATGGACCAGGTTTGATTCCCCACTCCTCCACATACACCTGCTGGGTGACCTTGGGTCAGTCACAAGTTCTCTCAGAGTTGTTCTTTCAAGAGCAGTTCTCTGAGACCTCTCGCATCCCCACCTACCTCACAGGGTGTCCGTTGTGGGGAGAGGAATAGAGAGAAATATTGTAAACTACTCTGAGACTCCAAGTGAAAGGCTGGGTATAAATCCAATTTCTTCTTAATTAATAATACTGAAGATCTGCATCTGACATTTGAAGATTCTGAACATTTTTTTGCAAAGTTTAACAGTAATAGTTTTTCACTTCCAAATGACAGTGTATGATAACTAATTTTCAGTTTAGTTTAGTTAATATTACATCAGCTTCATTCATTAAACCAATTAAAACAGGCAAATTGCACATTTTAATGTAAAGTTTAGGTGTCAAATTTTCAAAATTTTCTCCCAAAACCAAAATGTTGGAATTTTATTTATTTATTTATTTATTCTATGATTTGTATCCCGCCCTTCCCACAAAAATGGCTCAGGGCGGCTCACAGCAAACGATAAAACAGAATTTAAATTAACATGTGGAATGTGGAAGTCGGCAGGTTTTGAAACTTCACAAAATCTTATTGCCAGTCTAAAGGCTGTGTTTTTGCACAAATATGTCCAAACATAGAGATATGTAGTCATAGTTACACAAATAAATTGCCAGGCATCAATCACGTAAAAATAAACCATATAAAATGTCTTTTGCTGAATGAAAGATAATTGATATCTGAACAAACTGTTCTCATTTACTGAGCTGGTTCAACTCACACAACTGATGAGATTATACTTCAAATAACAGGCAGACCAGTAACAGTTTTTTAGAAAGAAAATCTTCGGTAGAACAACAATGCACCACTAACAAGTGAAACCAGCCAGAATTGCAAGAGATGCCGTCTGTTTGTACCTTCGTTGCAGCTTCTTTCTTGCATTCTAAAATTTCATTCATCAACTTGGTAGATCCAGATGGGCAACGGTGTTGGTCTGAAGCAGCAGAACAAAGCAGCAGTCAAGGGGCACCTTTAAGACCAACAAAGTTTTATTCAGAATGGAAGCTTTCATGTGCTCTAAGCACACTTCATCAGACAATAGTGTGCTGATGAAGTGTGCTTAGAGCACACAAAAGCTTTAATTCTGAATAAAACTTTGTTGGTCTTAAAGGTGCACCTTGACTTCTGCTTTGTTTATCAACCTGGTTTCAGTATCTTCAAATTGTAATTTATATTTTTTAGGAAAGAAAAGATGCCCTAACAAAAAAGAAAGGCAAAATGACATCTTCCATATCTTTGAGCAACCGTGTTCCCTTGTCTGTATCTCTATCTTTTTCACTATCCTCAGTGACTGATACAGTCAGAAAGTTCAGAGGAAGACAGCTGGCTGGGTCTTGTTGCCTGCTGCCCTTTCATCTCACAGAAATTAGCCTTGAGCCTGCTTTATCCCAAGTCCAAATATTGGTCCATCTCTCTCAGTGCTATCTGCTCAGACTCACAAGTTATAGTGAACATTGTACAGACAGTGTACTTATAGTGTACACAGCATTTCTTTATCCATGCACTGAGTAATTCTCATATTACAGTCAGCACATATACAATTGAATGCATGATACAAACCTCATATTTATTCAGGTGCTGGTTTGCTTTGTAAAGTGAAAGCTCATTGTTTCTTTCTTACAAACAGATATACATGCAGGCTGTTTAACATCTGAACAGGGCTAATGGCTTTCAAAAACCCCAGGCACAGTAGTCTTTGATATCGGATGTCTATTTATCTGTTCTGATGTAAATGTATCAGTTTACTTCATTTGTAGCCAACTTTCTTACATACGCTCAAGACAAATGATGCAGTATAAAACACTACAATAAGGACAAGAGAAAGATACAACTTTTGGCAAATAAAACTGGGTTATAAAATTAGAAAACAATGCACTAAAACAGTATCATGGATTCAAATAATGTAGTGGAGCTAAATTAGTGAACAATGCAATACAGTGTAAGATATACACGGAACAAGTTAATGAAAAGTGACTACAGGCTTTTCCACATTCTCACTCTCCTCACTTGAAAGTTCCTGTTTCTTTGGGTCTTTTCCCCTCTTCTGCATGTGTTTTGTTCCCTCTAGTGGTCGTTTTGATAATACACCAGTTTTTGTCTGGCATAAAAACCTCAGTTTAAAATTTCAGGGAGATATGCCAGATATAAACCAATGTAATATTAAATTGACTACTCAAGGGAGCAAAACACATGCAAAACAGCCCCCCTCCCAAAAGAATCAGGAATTCACAAGTGAAAAAAATGAGAATGTGGGAAAGCCCTATATCTCACAGAAGTTAAACAACCTTATTCCTGTTATAAAAATCCCCTCCTGAACCATCTTACCTGTTCTGCAGAATGACAAAAGTGTGGGAGCCGTCCTGATCTCTTCAGGCAGGCTGTTCCACCAGGTGGGAGCCATGACACAGAATGCACATGACCTGGTATTTATCAATCTTGCCCACTGCAGGGTGGCATCTGCTGAAGGTTGACTTAAGTTGCCATATTGAGAGAGGCAGTCCTGTTGATATGTGGGGTCCAAGGCCATGAAGGACTTTGCAAGTGATAACCAGTCCTTGAATTGAATCCAGCAGCTAACTGGTAGCCAAAGGAGTGATTAGTATAGGAGTAAAATGCACAAAGTTCATCAAGGTATTTGGGCTGCTTCCACCAATAAACAGATAATCAGCTTTATCTCATGCTTCCAGCAGATCTCTGGGAGGCAATGGAAACTGAGAGCAGATGGCTGGAGGCAGTTTTGGGGTAGATGAGGGCTAACAAAATGAAACTTAATCCTAACAAAAAGGAGGTGCTACTCATGTGAGAGCCCTGGCCTGGATTTCAAAATGGCACTACACTCCAGATGGCTCAAGGCACTACGTCTTGAGTGGAGTGTAGTTTTGAAATTCCTTGGAGACTTTCAGTCCCTTTTGATCATTGGGAATTCTAACTGCTGTTTCTTGACGCACTAAAAAATAATTTTTGCGGCGTTTTTGCAGTTCATTTGCCTTTGGAAATGCATTTATATTTTTCTGAGCTTGTTGCCTTTGATTGGGAGATACTATTATGGAGCACCCTTTTCTTGAAGAAGTTTCAAAGCAGGAGTAATCAAGTCGACTTCCTGTTCATCGGGACTCGGTTGATGAATTGTGTACTTTTGGGAATTGTTCCGACTCCAATTGACTATTTTTGTAATTGTTGTTCAGACTATTATTGGTATGATTTTGCATTATTTCAATACGTTCCTAGTTATTTAGTTACTATAAATTCGGTTGTGCTATATTGTTTTCGATTTCTGCAATCCTAGTCCTATTACATG
The DNA here is from genome assembly GCF_032191835.1 of Heteronotia binoei. Lineage (NCBI taxonomy): Eukaryota > Metazoa > Chordata > Lepidosauria > Squamata > Gekkonidae > Heteronotia > Heteronotia binoei. The sequence continues at coordinate 13,735,252 of NC_083236.1, read as the reverse complement.
ATTGATATGTCTCTTCATCCTGTTGATTGTACTGAATTACCTTGATTCTCAATGAGAATGGTGAACTATAGATAACATATGGACAAATGATTAAATACGTTATGCCTTACTTGTAAAAGGAATAATTCTCTAAACTCATCTTGATTGTTCTGTTTTGATTCCCTTCTCTTAGTAATTCCCTTATTTTAGTAATTCATCTAGAATATTCCTGTTGCCTCCCCGCTACCTGAGGCTACTTCATCCTTCATCCCCTTTCCATCTCCCTTTTCTTTGTTAGTGGTCCCCACCACAGTTTGCTCCTTTTGACTATCAAAGTCCGAATATCTCTTTAAAACAAAAATTCACCACCAATTGTTTCTTGCATTTCTTTACTTGTTTCTTCTGAATTCAAAATTTAATCTACCCTTTTTTGTCCTTGTCCTCTTTTGACCCACCTACCACTTCAGACAAGATTATAGTTTTATTTTTTTTTCCTTCACCACATTTATTTCAGGGTTTCATCCCATTTATTTCATTAAGATTCCTTGATTCTCAATGAGAATGGTGAACTATAGATAACATATGGACAAAGATAACATTAACATTAACATTAAGATAACCTCACACATCATTTACAAAACCACTTAGAAAATTTTTAATCCATGTCCCCCATTAAATGAATTAGGCATAGAAATGTCTCCCTTGAACCTGGCAGGATGTTCCCCTGGCACTTTATTACAGTTAGTAACTATAACAGCACCAGAATTAAAAATCAATCAAAATTACAAATAATCTATCCTATAGATTTAGCATTTTTGGCAAGGGTCAGGTGTAAAATTCCCTTATCACAGTATTTATTACTTGAATGTTAGTTATTCTAGTACCTACCCTGGTCTTTGGATCTTATAACATAGATCTTTAAAAATTAGTTCTCCCTTATTTCCACCCAAATAATCAGTTCCCCAAGTTTTCACTTGGTTCTCCAGTATCCAATGACAGCAGCCTGGTCTATTCACTTATCATCTTCTTTCTCCTTTCCTTCAGATTTCACCAGCAACTGTTCTCCTTCAGTAATTCTGCTAAGAAAAGCAGTTCCTCAAAGACAGCCAAGAGGCTATGTTTCTGGTTTTGTTATATTCTTAGCAAATAAAAGCTCCCTCTTAACCCAGTTTTCAATTACCCTGGGAGTATCTGTCATTCCTACATCATTTATGAGAGAGGCAGCAGTCTTCTTCAGTTGGCCCTTAGATGAACTCCAGTCTGCATTCCCCGCCTCCCACCCCTTTAATCTTCTGTTTGGACATATCTGTTGGGATATTTGGTTAATATAAGTTCTGCCCAATCATAGAAACATGATGCTGAGTGCAATAAATCTCTGAAGAAGTGTATTGCAAAAGGTAAAAGCTTACATTTCTTCAAGTAGATCCCAGTTCACATTCAGGTTGCAGTCAAAAGAAGATAAAGAGTACTTTCCCTATCATGAATGGCCAGCTTCTCCAACATCACGTGTGTGGGAGTAGGAGGGCAGGGGATCTACAGGAGAAACCTGCAGAGATGTGGGTCTCCATGGAAGGCCTTGTGAAGAGAGAGAACAAAGTGCACAGAGAGAGGAGGGGTCAGAGGGCAGTCCCCAGTTTAGGGCTGTGACACACACACTGAATAATGCACATTTAATCCACTTTCCAACTGGATTTTGCAAGGTCTCATAGTAACATCCAGTTGGAAAGTACATTGAAAGTGGATTGAAAGTGCATTATTTCATGTGTGTGACTGAAGCCTTAGGCATCCCATTCAATGAGATAACAACAATACAAACGTAGAGTGATGTAGCGCCCCCCAGTGTCCAGGCATGCAGAGCCACTCTCTCCAACAGATCAACATCTGAATAGGGTTGCCAAGTCCAATTCAAGAAATATCTGGGGACTTTGGGGGTGGAGCCAGGAGACATTAGAGGTGGAGCCAAGATCAAGGCTGTGACAAGCATAATTGAACTCCAAAGGGAGTTCTGGCCATCACATTTAAAGGGACGGCACACCTTTTCAATTCCTTCCTTCCATAGGAAACCATGAAGGATAGGGGCACCTTCTTTTGGGGCTCATAGAATTGGACCCCCTGGTCCAATCTTTTTGAAACTTGGGGGGTATTTTGGGGAGAGGCACTAGATGCTATACTGAAAATTTGGTGCCTCTACCCCAAAAAACAGCCCCCCCGAGCCCCAGATACCCGCGGATCAATTCTCCATGATGTTCTATGGGAATAAATCTCCATAGGGAATAATAGAGTTCCCAGCAGACATTTCCCTCCCCTCCCCCCGCTTTCTGACGACCCTGAAGCGGGGGGGAGGGTCTCCAAACCGGGGGATCCCGTGCCCCCACCTGGGGATTGGTAACCCTACATCTGGCCCTTTTCTGCCGTGATGGGATACCAAATCCTGCAAGGAATAATTCACATTACCTGCATAGGGTTTAACTTATTTCTAGTTACACAACCAGTCCAACTTATAATAACCATATAACAATCAGTTCAACAATACACTTTAGTCATAACACTGCCAATCTAATTTGGCTTATGGCCTCTAACCAGCAGTGCTCCATAACACAGTTCTTATACTGTTCTTTTAAACCACAATTACAAAATACCCAATTATTTACAATAAGCAGATTGTAAACCCTAGCAAGCCCTTGGCAAAGCTCCTAACAGACAGGAGCCCTTTGACTCTTGGCCAGAGTTTGTGCCTTTATGGGCTTCTTCTGGAGAAGAACCGGCAAATGTGCCGCCGACACAGGTGAGATTTCTGCAGCCTTCTCCAAGCCCGTCTACAGTTTCTGACAATTGCTGCAACAAAAGACAGAGTGAGCAGTGTGGTTGGGCCCGTGGCCACTGACATCCCTTCAACTGGCATAGAATAAGTTGTCTTGGGGAAAAGAGATTCCATCAGCCACTGGTTGGAATCACAGAATCATAGAGTTGGGAGGGACCTCCAGGGTCATCTCGTTCAACCCCCTACATGGTGCAGGAAAATCACAAGTACCTCCCCCTGGCCTGCTCCTGAGAGCCAATTTGGATGAGAGCCAGTTTGGTGTAGTGGTTAAGTGTGCGGACTCTTACCTGGGAGAACCGGGTTTGACTCCCCACTCCTCCTCCTGCAGCTGCTGGAATGGCCTTGGGTCAGCCACAGCTCTCTTATCTGGGAGAACCGGGTTTGATTCCCCACTCCTACACTTGCAGCTGCTGGAATGGCCTTGGGTCAGCCACAGCTCTCTTATCTGGGAGAACCGGGTTTGATTCCGCACTCCTCCACTTGCAGCTGCTGGAATGGCCTTGGGTCAGCCATAGCTCTCTTATCTGGGAGAACCGGGTTTGATTCCCCACCCCTCTACTTGCAGCTGCTGGAATGGCCTTGGGTCAGCCATAGCTCTCTTATCTGGGAGAACCGGGTTTGATTCCCCACCCCTCCAGTTGCAGCTGCTGGAATGGCCTTGGGTCAGCCACAGCTCTCTTATCAGGGAGAACCGGGTTTGCCTCCCCACTCCTTCACTTGCAGCTGCTGGAATGGCCTTGGGTCAGCCATAGCTCTCTTATCTGGGAGAACCGGTTTGACTCCCCACTCCTCCACTTGCAGCTGCTGGAATGGCCTTGGGTCAGCCAGAGCTCTCTTATCTGGGAGAACCGGGTTTGAATCCCCACTCATAAGAACATAAGAACATAAGAGAAGCCATGTTGGATCAGGCCAGCGGCCCATCAAGTCCAACACTCTGTGTCACACAGTGGCAAAAAATGTTATATACACACATACACTGTGGCTAATAGCCACTGATGGACCTGTGCTCCATATTTTTATCTAAACCCATCTTGAAGGTGGCTATACTTGTGGCCGCCACCACCTCCTGTGGCAGTGAATTCCACATGTTAATCACCCTTTGGGTGAAGAAGTACTTCCTTTTATCCGTCTTAACCTGTCTGCTCAGCAATTTCATCGAATGCCCACGAGTTCTTGTATTGTGAGAAAGGGAGAAAAGTACTTCTTGGCCTTGGGTCAGCCACAGCTCTCTTATCTGGGAGAACCGGGTTTGATTCCCCACTCCTCCACTTGCAGCTGCTGGAATGGCCTTGGGTCAGCCAGAGCTCTCTTATCTGGGAGAACCGGGTTTGAATCCCCACTCCTCCACTTGCAGCTGCTGGAATGGCCTTGGGTCAGCCATACCTCCCTTATCTGGGAGAACCGGGTTTGACTCCCCACTCCTCCACTTGCAGCTGCTGGAATGGCCTTGGGTCAGCCATAGCTCTCTTATCTGGGAGAACCGGGTTTGACTCCCCACTCCTCCACTTGCAGCTGCTGGAATGGCCTTGGGTCAGCCATAGCTCTCTTATCTGGGAGAACCGGGTTTGACTCCCTACTCCTCCACTTGCAGCTACTGGAATGGCCTTGGGTCAGCCATAGCTCTCTTACCTGGGAGAACCGGGTTTGATTCCCCACTCCTCCACTTGCAGCTGCTGGAATGGCCTTGGGTCAGCCAGAGCTCTCTTATCTGGGAGAACCGGGTTTGACTCCCCAGTCCTCCTCTTGCAGCTGCTGGAATGGCCTTGGGTTTGCCGTAGCTCTGGCAGAGGTTGTCCTTGAAAGGGCAGCTGCTGTGAAAAGCTCTGTCAGCCCCACCCACCTCACAGGGTGTCTGTTGTGGGAGGAGAAAGTATAGGAGAATGTAAGCCGCTCTGAGTCTCTGATTCAGAGAGAAGGAGGGGTATAAATCTGCAATTCTTCTTCCTCTCATGATTTGCCTAAGGACACAGAATCAGCATAGCTGTCAGAGAGCCATCTGATTTAATTTCAACCTGTTGGTACTAGTCCAACCTTCTGGGGCAGCAGAAAACAACTCTGCACCATCATCTATACGACAGCTCTTCAAATATATATATATTCCAAATACAATAAGACAGTACATATTAGTTTTAAACAATAAAATCGGCTAGCCCATCCAAGTGCAATAAACCATCAGAACATCAATACTTTCAAACTTCAACAACAACAAAAAGAACTAAGGAAGAACTTTTTAAAAGATCATATTTGTAAACTGGATTGTTTTGGAATGATATCCTGTTCAAACAAAAATTGCATTAATGGGAACCAAAATTATTGTAAACTTTCTCAAGAGTATGGTTGCAGAGTGTCAACAGTAATCTTTGCCGTAACAAAATAAGACCAAATGCAACCAAACCAAATATCAATGTGCGGCAGTGAAGGATTTTTCCAATGAGCGGCAACAGTATTTATTGCTGTGGAAAGTAAAATAGAGATTAATTCATTATGCTATTTACTTCCTACCAGAAATTTTAAAAACCTCAGGGAGGAAATTTAACTTTACACCTGTAATTATATGGATATTTTGACGAACCTGTTTCCAAAAAGATGCAATTATTGGCCAAGACCACCATATGTGGGCCACCTATCTGACCACATTTCCTGGTGCAATGGGGGGAGTTTGTCGAACTCATTCTATTAAGTTGAGTTGGTGGCAAGTGCCAACAGGTTGTGATTTTTATCATTTGAAATTTTACATTAAAGACTGGAGACCTAAAGAAATGAGATTCCCACCCACCCCCAGTCATCTGGCTTAAGTCTATTTGACAGGTTGCCAAGTACTTTTCTCCCTTTCTCACAATACAAGAACTCGTGGGCATGCGATGAAATTGCTGAGCAGACAGGTTAAAACGGATAAAAGGAAGTACTTCTTCACCCAAAGGGTGATTAACATGTGGAATTCACTGCCACAGGAGGTGGTGGCGGCCACAAGCATAGCCACCTTCAAGAGGGGTTTAGATAAAAATATGGAGTAGAGAATTTTATATGAAATAAGCTCCTTTGACTTTTGTTTAATATCTGTGAGAAAGTAATTCAAATTCTGAGAGAGATCACAATAAAGCAACTTTTACTTGAGGTGAAGATGAGATACTTTAAGGTACTTGAAGATGGTGATCATATCACCTCTTGATCATCTCCTCTCCAGGCTAAATAAACCCAGCTCCTTCAGCCTTTCCTGGTAGGACTTGGTCCCCAGACTCTGCACCATCGTTGCCCTCCAATGGAGATGTTCCAGCTTGCCTATATCCTTCTTAAATTGTGGTGCCTCAAACTGAACGCACTCTCTCATGGATTGCTGTCTTGACATGGCAAGAGGGCTTGCGCGGTTCAGTGAGGCTGTGGGCTATGCCATGCAGGGCCACTCAAGATGGACAGGCCACAGCTGAGAACCCAGACAAAATGCAATCTACTGGAGAAGGAAATGGCAACCCACTCCAGTATACTCACCAAGAAAACCCCATGGACAATAACAAAAGGCTAAAAGATATGGCTCTAGAAGATGAGCCCCTCGGGTCAAAAGGTGCCCAATATGCTACTGGGGAGGAGTGGAGGGCAAGTACAAGTAACCACAGAAAGAGTGGAGTGGCTGGGCCAAAGCCGAAAGGATGCTCAGCTGTGGATGTGTCTGATGGTGAAAGGAAAGTCCGATGGTGCAAATAACAATACTGCATTGGAACGTGGAATGTAAGATCTAGGAATCAAGGTAAGCTGGATGTAGTCAAACAAGAGATGGCAAGACTGAACATCGACATCTTGGGAATCAGTGAACTAAAACGGATGGGAATGGGCAAATTTAACTCAGAGGATCCCTACATCTATTACTGTGGGCAAGAGTCCCATAGAAGAAATGGTGTGGCCTTTATAATTACCAAGAGAGTGAGGAAGGCAGTAATGGGATACAATCTCAAAAATGACAGAATGAACTCAATCCGTATCTAAGGCAAACCATTTGGTATCACAGTAATTCTATGTACCAACCACTGATGCAGAAGAGGCTAAAGTGGACCAGTTCTATGAAGATCTACAATACCAAAAAAAGATGTCCTCCTCATCATAGGGGACTGGAATGCCAAAGTTGGAAGTCAAAAGGAAACCAGAACAACTGACAAGTTTGGCCGTGGAGAACAAAATGAAGCTGGGCAAAGGCTAATCGAGTTTTGTCAAGAGAACAAGCTGGTCATAGCAAACACCCTCTTCCAACAACCTAAAAAGCGACTCTACCCATGGACATCACCTGATGGGCAACACAGAAATCAGATTGATTATATACTCTGCAGTCAAAGATGGAGAAGCTCCTTACAATCAGCAAAAACAAGACCTAGAGCTGACTGTGGCTCAGATCATGAGCTCCTCATTGCAAAATTCAGGCTTAAACTGAAGAGAACTGGGAAAGCCGTTAGGCCATTCAGGTTTGACCTTGATCACATCCCTTATGAATATACAGTGGAGGTGAAGAATAGGTTTAAGGTATTAGAGTTGATAGACAGAGTGCCTGAAGAACTATCGACAGCGGTTCATGCCACTGTACAGAAGGCAGCAATCAGCACCATCCCAAAGAAAAAGAAATGCAAGAAAGCAAAGTGGCTGTCTGATGAGGCTTTACAAATAGCTGAGGAAAGAAGGAAAGCAAATGGCAAAGGTGAAAAGGAAAGATTCACCCAACTGAATGCAGATTTCCAGAGAACAGCAAGGAGAGATAAGGAGGCTTTCCTGAAGGAACAATGCAAAGCAATAGAGGAAAATAATAGAATGGGAAGGACAAGAGATCTCTTCAAGAAAATCAGAGAAATCAAGGGAATGTTTTGTGCAAAGATGGCCATGATAAAGGACAAAAGCGGTAGGAACCTAACAGAAGCAGAAGAGATTAGGAAGAGGTGGCAAGAATACACAAGAATTATACAAGGAGGATCTCAATGTCCTTGGCAACCATGATGGTGACATCGCTGATCTTGAGCCTGTGAAGTCAAATGGGCCTTAGAAAGCATTACTAACAACAAAGCAAGCAGAGATGACGGTATCCCAGTTGAGCTATTCAAAGTCTTAAAAGATGATGCTGTTAAAGTGATGCACACATTATGTCAGCAAATTTGGAAAATGCAACAGTGACCACAGGATTGGAAAAGGTCCATTTATATTCCAATCCCAAAGAAGGGTAATGCCAAGGAATGTTCAAACTATCATACCATTGTATTCATTTCACATGCCAGCAAGGTCATGTTAAAGATCCTACAAGCTAGGCTTCAGCAGTATGTAGATCAGGAACTACCAGAAGTTCAAGCTGGGTTTCGGAGAGGCAGAGGAACTAGAGATCAAATTGCCAACATTGGCTGGATTATGGAGAAAGCACAGAAGTATCAGAAAAATGTCTATTTCTGCTTCATTGACTACACTAAAGCCTTTGATTATGTGGATCACAACAAACTGTGGCAAGTCCTTAAAGAGATGGAAATACCAGAACACCTCACATGTCTCTTGAGAAACCTGCATAAGGGTCAAGTAGCAACTGTCAGAATGGGATATGGAACAACTGATTGGTTTAAAATAGAAAAAGGAGTTCAACAAGGATGTATATTGTCACACTGCTTATTTAATTTATATGCAGAGTATATAATGCAGAATGCCGGCCTGGATGAAGCACAAGCCTGAATTAAGATTGCCGGGAAAAACAACAACAACCTCAGATATGCAGATGAAACCACTCTAATGGCAGAAACCTCTTGTTGAGGGTGAAAGAAGAGGGCACAAAAGTGGGCTTGAAATTCAACATCAAAAAAAACTAAGATCATGGCATCCGGCCCCACCACTCCTTGGCAAATAGAAGGGGAAGATGTGGAAGTAATGACACACTTCACATTTCTGGGATCCAAGATCACTGCAGATGGTGACTGTGCGACTGAACAACAACAAAAAAACTGAACACAATATTCTTTATTGTTGTTGTTCAGTCACACAGTCGAGTCTGACTCTCTGCGACCCCATGGAAAAGTCACGCCAGGCCCTCCTGTCTTCTACCATCCTCTGAAGTCTGCTCAAATTCATGTTAGTTACATCAGTAACACTGTCCAGCCATCTCATCTTTTGCCGTCCCCTTCTTCTTTTGCCTTCTGTCTTTCCCAGCATCTGAGTCTTCTCCAGTGAGTGCTCCCTTCTCATTTGGTGGCCAAAGTATTTGAGCTTCAGCTTCAGCATCTGACCTTTCAGGGTACAGTCTGGGTTGATTTTCCTTAGGACTGACTGATTTGATCTTCTTGCAGTCTAAGGAACTCTCAAGATTCTTCTCCAGCACCACAGCTTGAAAGCATCAATTCTTCTGTGCTCAGCCTTCCTTATGGTCCAGCTCTCACAGCCATACACTACTGGGAATACCATCACTTTGGCTATATGGACTTTTGTTGGCAGGGTGATGTCTCTCCTTTTTATTATGCTGCCCAGGTTCGCCATAGCTGTCTTCCCAATGAGCAAATGTCTTTTAATTTCATGGCTACAGTCACCATCTGCAGTGATCTTGGATCCCAGAAAAGTGAAGACTGTCACTACTTCCATGTCTTCCCCTTCTATTTGCCGAGGAGTGATGGCAAACCATGATCTTAGGGTTTTTTTATGTTGAGTTTTAAGCCTACTTTTGTGGTCTCCTCTTTCATCCTCAACAAGAGGTTCTTTAGGTCCTCCTCACTTTCTGCCATTAGAGTAGTGTCATCTACATATCTGAGGCTGTTGATGTTTTCCCCAGCAATCTTAATTTCAACTTGTGCTTCATTCAGGCCGGCATTCCGCATGATGTACTCTGCATATAAATTAAATAAGCAGGGTGACAATATACATCCTTGTCGAACTCCTTTTCCTATTCTAAACCAAACAGTTGCTCCATATTCCATTCTGACAGTTGGTTCTTGACCCTTATATAGGTTTCTCAGGAGAAGTGTGAGGTGGGCTGGTACTCCCATCTCTTTAAGGACTTGCCACAGTTTGTTGTGATCCACACCATCAAAGGCCTAACCAGAGCAGAGTAAAGCAATACTATCACTTCATGTTTAGCTGTCAGATTGTTGATCAAGTCTTCAGGATCGGCTGAAAACATTTTACTGAGCTCTGTGGGGGGCAGCAGTGGGCTCTAATGCAGGTTGCAGTGCCTCTGCAACACATCTTGTAGCCATGTAGGCAGCTCCAGCACTTCATGCCGCCCCAGGCAAGGCATCCGGCCTGCCCCCAACTTCCTGCCTACCACGTGCCTTTCCCCCACCTGCTGCCATGCCATGCCGCCTACCTGCCCCCATCAGGAAAGGCTGGACAGCTCCTCTCCATCCACCCTCCCTCCCTCTATCAGCAGTGGAGCCAGCAATGGAAGGAAGCTCCTCCGGATGCTGACAGCAGCCAACCAAGTCAGGAAGAGGTGGAATGGCAGTGGGAAAGAGCTGAGAGCACCTTCCCTCTGTCCTGTCTCTTGCCTTGCAAGCCAACCGCTTTTATTTGCAGTTTCCTTGGCACAGCTGGGGAAGCCACGCTGGTGACTTGGCAGCCTGTGGGGAGAGGGTGGGGTGGGAGGGGATGCCCAGCACACCTGTAAGTCAGGTGGCACCCATAGGCGGTTGTCTACCTCATCTACTTGCATGTAACAGCAGCAAGTCTCTGGTGGAAGACAATAATTGGTACAAGCCAAGCCCTCCACCCCATGGCATGCTGAGAGACCCCCTGCCAAGTTGGTGCTCCAAGATGCTGTGCGGGTCATCTGGATCTTGAACTAGCTCCTGGAGGTCTCTCAGTAATTAATCCATGAGCAATTTGTCTATGCATTCTGCCCCCCCCCCTCCAAATTCAACTGGGGTATGAATTTAGCAAAAAAACACAATTATTTGGGTAAGAAGCTCATACTAAATAACCAAGAAATTTGAATACTAAGCTATCTCCATCTTGGTTAGAGAGCCAGTTTGGTGTAGTGGTTAAGTGTGCTGACTCTTCTCTGGGAGAACCGGGTTTGATTCCCCACTCCTCCACTTGCACCTGCTGGCATGGCCTTGGGTCAGCCATAGCTCTGGCAGAGGTTGTCCTTGAAAGGGCAGCTGCTGTGAGAGCCCTCTCCAGCCCCACCCACCTCACAGGGTGTCTGTTGTGAGGGAGGAAGGTAAAGGAGATTGTGAGACGCTCTGAGACTCTTCGGAGTGGAGGGCGGGATATAAATCCAATATCTTCATCTACCTCACAGGGTCTGTTGTGAGGGAGGAAGGTAAAGAAGATTGTGAGCCGCTCTGAGACTCTTCGGAGTGGAGGGCAGGATATAAATCCAATATCTTCATCTACCTCACAGGGTTTCTGTTATGGGGGAGGAAGGGAAAGGAGATTGTGAGCCGCTCTGAGACTCTTCGGAGTGGACGGTGGGATATAAATCCAATATCTTCATCTACCTCACAGGGTGTCTGTTGTGGGAGAGGAAGGTAAAGGAGATTGTGAGCTGCTCTGAGACTCTTCGGAGTGGAGGGTGGGATATAAATCCAATATCTTCATTTACCTCACAGGGTGTCTGTTGTGGGAGAGGAAGGTAAAGGAGATTGTGAGCCGCTCTGAGACTCTTCGGAGTGGAGGGTGGGATATAAATCCAATATCTTCTTCTTCTTCTTCTTGGTGCACAGTTAAATCCAGATGGTTTAATTTTCTCACTGAAAAGTGAAGAAATCTTAATTACAACAGTACTGGGTTAGCCTTTTTAGACTGAAATGTGTAAAGAACAAGCAGCTTATTGTAAGCACTACTCAGGAAACACCGCAATGCCCCCGGCTGTGTCAGCCTCCAGGTGGGACCCAGGGATCCTCTTGAATTCCAGGCTACAGAGATCAGTTCCTCTGGAGAAAATGGCTGCTTTGGAGGGTGGGCTCTGTGGCATTGTAGCCCACTAAGGTCCCTGTCCTCCCCAGGCTCCACCACCAAAGCTCCAGGAATTTCCCAACCTGGAGCTGGCAACGCCACCCCCCCCCATCCCCTGCTGGTGGCTGAGGGGGACCTGGCAATGGGGGGGGGGCAGTTGTGCCTTAGAAGGATTACAAACCCAGCAGGTGGATAGAAATGACCTGGGGCTATGATGCTACTTTTAGGTGTGTAACTGGAAGGGAAGTCACAGTATTGCTGTGATGTTGCTTTTCTCTTTATTTTACTCTCGCTGCTCCACTGATCAGCAGCAGGAGTCTGGAGCTGGGGGAGGGGGTGGTAGTGGAAGACCTGGCCACCCTATTACTGCCAGAGGGAAAATGGCAATTCTAGAAACAGCATTTTCATGAAGGGAGGGCTGGGAGGAGAAGGGTTAATTTTTCTGCTCCAAAGTACCCTCTGTTGAAGCCGTTTTTTCTTAGCAGATGAGTCCCTGGACTTGTGCTCCATGGATTCATGTGTAACATTAAAAAATTGTCCCTTAAACTTCTATTCTCAAACGCTGATTTTTATGAGGAAAATCTTCCAGCTTTTCACCTTTGCAGATTCTGCTCACTGTTGCAAAGCCTCACTGTTCCAAAGGGGGCACGTGTCCCATCAGAGTGAGGTTGTCCCCTGCTGATGATGCTTGTCTGGACCCCTTCAAGAGTGCTTCCCCACCCCCCATTTCCTCTTGCTTTGCTTCATTCCCCATCTTTTTCATTCAATTCAATCTAGCTGGGAAAAGGGGGTGGAGTGATATTCCGCTGATGAAGGCTCTTTGGCCCCATCTAGTGTCCCTTTGCTGAATTGGCACCATCCTCACATTGCCATGGTGACCAATTTTCCACACAGGGAAAAGAAGTTCCTTCCTCAGGGATGTCAAACTCCCCAGCAGGAGGCAAAACTGCAGAACCAACTTTTTAATGGAACATTCACGAACTGGCACGGGATCTGGATCCCACAACAAAATAGCTGTTTCTTCCCAGACAAAATAGGCAGAGAAATATTGCGGCTGATTCTCCTGGCCCTCATACTCAATGGGGACAGAAACGAAGAAGAAGAAGATGAAGAAGATATTGGATTTATATCCCGCCCTCCACTCCGAAGAGTCTCAGAGCAGCTCACAATCTCCTTTACCTTCCTCTCCCACAACAGACACCCTGTGAGGTAGATGAAGATATTGGATTTATATCCCACCGTCCACTCCGAAGAGTCTCAGAGCGGCTCACAATCTCCTTTCCCTTCCTCCCCCACAACAGATACCCTGTGAGGTAGATGATGATATTGGATTTATATCCCGCCCTCCACTCCGAAGAGTCTCAGAGCGGCTCACAATCTCCTTTCCCTTCCTCCCCCCCCCCCCACAACAGACACCCTGTGAGGTGGGTGGGGCTGAGAGGGCTCTCACAGCAGCTGCCCTTTCATGGACAACCTCTGCCAGAGCTATGGCTGATCCAAGGCCATGCCAGCAGGTGCAAGTGGAGGAGCGGGGAATCAAACCCGGTTCTCCTAGATAAGAGTCTGCACACTTAACCACTACACCAAACGAGAAAAGGAGTAACCCCCAAACAACAGTCTGCTTTCCTGGGAACATAACTTGTTGGCTTATCCTGTCCTCTGAGGCAGTAAATTCTGAAATTTTGGCTTTCCTCAAAGACAGAGCACAGTTACAGATAGTGTAAAGATAGATCAAGATGGGTAGCCATGTTAGTCTGTCTGTAGCAGTAGAAAAGAGCAAAAGTCCTGTAGCACCTTCAAGGCTAACAACATTTGTGGTTGGGTAGGAGCTTTCGTGAGTCACTGCTTTAAGCTACTGCTCTTCTCTCCTGCTATAGTGTAAAGAGTTCAGGTTCCAATCCTGGCGACTCTTGAGACCAACTAAGCCATATTTTTGAGTCATAACACCTTAATAACTTGTCCCGTGTGCTCCATTCTGAGCCACTTTGCTGTCTTTAATAAAGAGCTACTTCCCATGTTAATTCTCAAAAGCAGATATCTTGAGGAAGGGGAATTTGAAGGCAGAAGCAAAGGGGTTTGATGACGCTTGTTCCCATGAGAAGGATCAGCCAAAAAAAAAAAAAAATTCAATAAGGCTGGAGAAAGAAAACAGAAGCCTCAAGGGTTGCTGTAACAGAGCTACCGTTGTTCACAGATCCAAGTGGGCAGCTGTGTTGGTCTGAAGCAACAGAACAAAGCAGTAGACAAGTAGCACCTTTAAGGCCAACTAAGTTTTATTCAGAATGTAAGCTTTCATATGGTCTTAAGCAGACTTCATTCCATTCCAGTTTTGTCTGATGACGTCTGCTTAAGAGCATACAAAAGCTTACATTCTGAATAAAACTTAGTTGGTCTTAAAGGTGAAACTTGTCTACTGCTTTGTTATTCACAGGAATATGAATTCTCTCCGCCATCTTATCATGGTCTTTGCTGAAACAACAGTATGGAGCCCATCTGGCAACAAATTAATTATCCCCAAGGGAAGTACTTTTTAAGTTTATGGCCAGGGCAGGGACCTTTTGGCACAGAAATGCTGTTTCCAAGCAGAATCTCCCTGGTGAGTGTCATGTGTAGAGTGGCCATAAGAAGAGAATCGGGATGGTGGCAGGAACAGGAGAAAAGGACAAGGTCTCTCCCCTCCCCGCCCCCCCCCCCCCCATCCAACACACCCTTGCTTCAGATCATCCTCTCTCTGCTCAGAAGAAGCTGTTGGAGCACTTTTGCATGCAAAGCTTTCAGTTGTGCTGTCAGGGACAGCCTGTCTAGTGAAAGTCCTCCTGGCCCCTGGCCCACATTCTCAGGAGGCCGTCCCAAAAAGCAGACTTTAGCTAGGAAAACCCATTGAGCACAGCTAGACTTACTTCTGGGTAAAGACACTTTGAAGCAGGTTACTGGAGCCAGCAGGATGCGATGAAACAAACTTGCTGAGTGTTCATTCTGGAAAAAAAACACGGACGGGGAGAAAGACTAAGCGACCAGAAAACACCAAAATATCTCCCTTGTTCAATGAAAACAATGTACTTAATTGCACAAACACATGAAAAATACACAAACCGCTAGTAATACATATGGCAAAAAAGTCAAAATGTTGTAACACACATACTGTTGCCAATAAATACAATGGTCAGAATACATAAACCAAACCACCAAGTTCCAATACAATTCCAGGCTCCCGAGGAATCTATAGAAACTATTCAACACTCAAGAGTAGTATAAATATAAATTCTCCAAATGTGCATAAAGTAGGTTCTCAATGCAAATACAACCATTATAATTCCCATTTTGATAAATATCTTTATCAAGAGATGCACATATAAACAACTTAAACCTTTACACTGAGGTTCTCAAAACTATGCAACAAGCTCTAACTATTTATTTTAATGCTTCTTATCTCTGGAGCCTTACAGCCTTTAATGCTTCTTATCTCTGGAGCCTTACAGCCTAACATTCATGCTTTATAGCCCGGAGGAAGAATGTACCACTGTGCTTTTATGCACATTTGGAGAATTTATATTTATACTACTCTTGAGTGTTGAATATTCTTTATATATTCCTCGGAAGCCTGGAATTGTATTGGAACTTGGTGGTTTGGTTTATGTATTCTGACCATTTTATTTATTGGCAACAGTATGCGTGTTACAACATTTTGATTGTTTTGCCATATGTATTACTAGTGTTTTGTGTATTTTTCATGTGTTTGTGCAATTAAGTACATTGTTTTCATTGAACAAGGGAGATAGCTGGTGTTTTCTGAGACTTCATTCTGGGCTTCACATTTCAAGAAAGTTTGCATATTAGGTCACACCCCCTGATGTCACCATTGTTTCACACAGGACTTTTTATAGCGAAAGCCCAGCAGGAACTCATTTGCATATTAGGCCCCAAACCCCGATGCCAAGCCATGACCAGGTTTGTGGTTTCTGAGCTGCTTGGGCTGTGTATGTGAAAATCTTCTAGCTTTTGGGGCGTGCACTAGAAGCATGTTGTCCTGCTGGGAGAGGCTTCTGCTTGAGTGAGGTGAGTCAGCTGCCTGCTACTGTCTGACTCCTGGGGGTGGAGTCATAGCTCTCAGATAGTAGCTCTGATAGTTGGGCAAAAACTCTATGATGAATTTGACTTCTACCATAGAGTTTTTTCCCCAAATACCAGAGCGCCACTCTGACATCCCTGACATGATGACGTCACTTTCAGGTCACGTAGGCAGTGACATCAGCTGGGCCTCCCTCCTGCTCCCAGTAAGTCTCCCCCACCCCCATCTCCTGCTGCCTACAAGAGGGACCTGGCAACCCCAAATTCTAGGAAGCTGTAAAAATTAAAGCAAGTTCTTTTTAAAAGTGGAAGGTCTGTGCCGATGAATCAAAGGAGCCGCATGTTCTCACAAAAGAAATGTAAGTCAATCATTAGGCATGTAAAAGATGATGCACAAAGGAACAAAAATCCCCAAAAATGATGTTACCAGCCGTGAAAACCTGAAATCTTTGATAAAAATCCCCAGGTTTAAATGTATACTGTTTGGGATCTGGACAAGCGAGGGCCAAGAAGGAGAAAAGGTCTTGGAGTTGGAGTTGAAATCTTGATGAAAATGTCAACTTGGCTTGTGGCTACGGAGATCAGTTCCCCTGCAGAAAATGACTGCTTTGGAAGGTGGATTTTATGGCATCACATCCCAATTGAGATCCCTTCCTCCCCCCCTCCCCAAAGTGCACCTTCCCTGGGCTCCACCCCCAAATGTCCAGGAATTTCCCAACCCAGAGCTGGCAACCGTATTTATAACAACTCCTTGGGGTTGCCACCTTCCAGGGAGAACTTAGAGCTCTCCCAGAATTACAGCTGGTTTCCAGAGATTAGTTTCCCTTGAGAAAACAGCAGCTTTGCAGTGTGGGTTCTATGACATTATACCCTGTTGAGATCTGTTCCTGAAGCCAGTGCCCCTTTCTTCTCCATCAAGAGTGAAGAAGGATCTAACCCGACATTTTCTTTTAAAAGGAGAGTGAAGAGGGATCTGGCTTTGACCTCACTGCCTCTGTGCATTTTCTCATCCCTCTTCCTCCTGTCTGCAAGGTGGTGTAAGGAGAAGTGGGCATCTGATGCTGAAGGGTACACTTTGTTCCACGACCAGCTTTTACAATCCAAGCCATCTCCCCTCCTGCTTCTCCGTCTCTGGCATCTTTATCCAAAGCTGCCAAGCAGTTTTATCCCCCTCCCACTGACACAATGGGATCAGCATGTGGGCACCATTGGCTCCAAGGGGAAGATGTCGCTTAGCAACAGCCCTTACCCAGAAAGGAACGGCTGAGGATGTCTCCGGCCTATCAGACGTTTGTACTGCGCAAACGGATCACAGTTGCCGGTTGGGTGGTGCGATCAGCTCTTCTGTTCATCCCCAGCACAGGAAAGAAAATCCCCAAGTGCTTTATTACCCTTTTAGCTGCGAGCAATGCCTTGGATTTGACAGCACTCTCACAGGAGCAAAGCAGCAACGTTTCTCAACGTGCATTCCTCACCTAAAGCCAGACACACAGATGGGCTGTGTCATTTTGCAGTCACTGTAGCATTTATATATATATATATATATATATATATATATATTCATTCTTAATCTCCTTTGCCTCTGGAGATTTTTATAAAATATAACAAATGCTCTAGCCAATTTACATTTATTAATAAAGCATTTGGGGGAGAGTCCTAAGGCTGCCCTCTCCTATCCCTTTTGACACCTGGAGGCACCAGGAATGCTGGTCCATCCCCACCTGTTTCTGCATCAAACGGCTCCTCATTTTGAGCGCCTTCTGTGACCCCTGGGTTGGGCTGTGCTACTGCCCCTGGGATTGGGGGTGAACACTGTCGTGGCCAGGCTTCCAGATGACACAAAATTATTCAGGACTGTGGAATCCCCGATGGACTGTGAAGAGCTCCGCAAATTGGGTGAGTGGACAGAAGGGTGGCAAATGAAGTTCAGTGTAAGTGTGAGGTGACGCATATTGGAACAAAACCAGCAGGGCTCTTCTTATGTACCACTGCTGCTTCAGAGCCCCAAAGCCTCTGAGCTGGAGTAAATTGGGACAAATGGGGACATTCAAGGAGCACTGAAGGCAGCTGAACTGAGTCCCAGTGGGGCGGCCAGAACTAAAGGAGCTGCTGTGGCTCTGATCCATTCAGCAGTGACATGTCTGAGGTCAAAACTGAGCCCTCCTTGCTCTTGACCACCAGAGAACTTCCAGAACATCAGCTCACCAGGAGCTTTCCTGGTTAGTTAAAGGGCCAGCCCATTCTTGGAGTAAATCAGCTTTCCAGACACGTCAGTCCCTTTCTTCCACTCCTTCCCTCTCCTTCAAAGAAGAAATCCTTGTGTTCAG
Source organism: Heteronotia binoei (assembly GCF_032191835.1). Classification (NCBI taxonomy): domain Eukaryota; kingdom Metazoa; phylum Chordata; class Lepidosauria; order Squamata; family Gekkonidae; genus Heteronotia; species Heteronotia binoei. The sequence continues at coordinate 13,717,162 of NC_083236.1, read as the reverse complement.
AGCCGGCGCATGGGAGTAGGCAGGGTAGGCGGCTGCCAAGGACGCCATCCCACCTGGGGGGATGCTGCTGGGCACCCCCTCTCTCCCCTGATGAGCTGGGCCCAGGGCTTGCGTACCATGCTCCTGGCAAGGAGTGCGATATACAAGTGTCAGCTCTCCCTGCTTCCGATCAGGCTTCCTGCAAAGCAAGAAGCCTGAGTGAATGGGGGGGGGGCGGGGCTTGCATACTACGCTCCTTGCAGGAGTGTGATACGTAAGCATCAGCTCTCCCCGTCCCTGGTCTGCCTGATGATGTCTCTTTTGACATCATTGTGCTGCAAGCGCAACATTCCATTTCCCGAGGGAGCTGGGAGGGGGCCCTGCACAGAGGTCTGCCTTGAGCGGCAGCACCCCTAACGCCAGCCCTACTTGTGTTGTTTAAGGAGCACCCCCCTCCAGATGCGGTGTAAAGACTACAAGCCCAGCTCTCTAGCTTCCCCCTCTTTGATTCCTGTCTCCCATGGCCTTGCTGCTGTCTGCTTCCAATTCATCACCTCGAACTTCTTTGCCTATAAGCCCAATCAGACCACAGCATCCTTCAAGTCACCTTTGTCCCTCCTTTCTTTCTCCTCCTTCCTTCTCAAAACTCTGTTTCTGCACAACTCTTCCAAGGTGCTCCATCCCACTAACCATCTTGGTTGCCTTACTCTGTAGTTTGCACAGCTCTGTGATGTCCTTTTTGAGATACAGTGACCAGAACTGCACACAGTATTCCAAGTGAGGAAGCACCATAGTGTCCAGCATGCGGTTTCAAAGAACGAGTCAAGTAGATACAAAACTACGTTTATTGATAGACCGATATGCTCTTCTAGTACAGGTCCTTGAGAGTGATACCAGAAATACATTGATACAAATACATTGATACAATACAAAGGATTCCCAAAGGAGGGGGTGAGGGATGCTTTCTAACACATAAACTATCATAAATGTCTACATTCTCACAATGTTATCAGTGTCTTGTCCTTGCTTTCCCCAGATGTCTCACACTCCCAGGCAGGAATGTATGGGAAAGTGCTGATTATTCTTTCTCTTACTAGTTTCGTTTCTCACTACTCTACTTCACAAGCAATAAAGCGGGAAAGGGGGAGGGGAAAAGAATAACAGAGCTAAAATACCATGGTCCTCCATGATGTTTCACAGACCAGCTTTCTGGAGGACCCTAAAACCATTAATTACCATTGGAATTTACCATGCTTGACACATAGATCTATACAGGGGCATTTTAATATTAGTTTCATCAGCCACATTGTTGCCCACTAACTCAATTTGTGGAGATTCTCCTGGAGCTCTTCACAGTCATCCTTGTTTTTCACCATTCTGCATAATTTTGTGTCATCTGCAAATGTGGCCACTACACTACTCACTAGGCATGGGCACGAACTGAACCACGAATTGCAATCCATGCACAAGTCAGCCGATTCATGGTTCAGTCCCAACCGGTTCAGAATGTGGAGCTTTGTCTGGTTCATTTTTCCAGACAGCCTGGCACTGATTCAATCAGTTCCTAGGCAGCTATGGAGATGGGCTTCTGGGAGCCCTAGAAACACCCTTAGCAGTTGTCCATAGCTTCACTGGCAGCTCCAGGAACCAATCACGGAGCTCACATTCTGCAACACAAAGAGAGAAGAGTTAGTTATGAGACCTGAAGCGTAGAAGAAGAAGAAGGAGAAAAAAAACCTGCAGATTTATACCCCACCCTTCTCTCTGAATCAGAGACTCAGAGCGGCTTACAATCTCCTATATCTTCTCCCCTCACAACAGATACCCTGTGAGGTGCATGAGTACTTGCTTTGGGGGCTATAACTTGGACATTCCGAATCCAGTCTTCGCCAGACTTTGAGGATGGGTGGAGGAGAGCCTGCTGATCAAGACTCCTGGTGAGTTTTACACCAAATGAACCCAACAAACCCCAAACTGAGTCAGAAATCCAACAAATCACAAACCAAAACAAACCACAATTTCTCCTGGTTTGTGCGCATCCCTACTAGTGCTCACCCCTAATTCCGGATCATTTATGAACAAATTAAACAGTACCAGCTCCAGTATCAGTCCTGTGGCCTAATTCATTCCATAGTGAGAAATGTCCATTGTTTCATACTCGTTGCTTTCTGTCACTTAGCCAGTTTTTAATCCATAAAAGAACCTATCCTCTTATCTCATTACTGCTAAATTTACTCAGGAGTCTTTGGTGAGGTACCTGGTCAAAAGCCTTTTGAAAGTCCATGTATACAGTTTGCATTGTCTACATGCAAGCTCACTTTCCCAATGAGCTCCAAAAGGCTGATGATGCAGGACTTCCCTTTGCAGAAGCCATGCTGATTTTCCCTTAGCAGGCTTTGTTCATCCCTGTGCCTAATAATTCTATCTTTGATTACTACTAATTTGCTTGGAACTGATGCTAGAGTAGCTGGCCTGTGATTTCCTGCTTCCTCTCTAGACCCCTTTTCAAAAATCATTGTTAACATTTACTACTCTCCAGTCTTCTGACAAAGCAGTTGAATTTAGTGGCAAGTTACATATACAGGTCAAAAGTCTCTGATTTGAGTTTGCTAAGAATTCTTGAGTGTATGCCATCAATACCTGGAAACATCAGCTTTTCATTTCCCTGGTAGGTCTACCATTTCCCTGGTAGGTTTATTTAACAAGGAACATCAAGTACAAAATACATAGCATATGTATAAGGGTAATCAAAGATGATAATATGTTTAAGGATGGGCACAAACTGGGAAAATGCGGTTTGGCTTGTGGTTCATGGACTTTTAGGAGCTAAATGAACTGGTTCTGTTGTGAGGTTTGTGACATCATAGAATGCTCTCTTCAGAGTGCTGGAGACACCAACCTCAGAGGGGAATCTCCAGCTGACTCTCCTCTGCCTGCCTTCCAAGACAGTGAGGATTGGATTTATGGGGTCTGAGTTTTGCGCGCACCCCTCCCCCCACCCCAGAAGGTGTCTCCATAACAGAATCAAAGCCCCGGAGACAGTGGCGTCACTGGGGTGGGTTGCACCCTGGGGCCAAGTGCGTGGGTTGCACCCTGGGGCCAAGTCGGTTGCACCCTGGGGCCAAGTGTGCCGGACTCGGAGGGAAGAGCAGCAGTCCTCGTGCGCTGCCCAGAGGTGCTAAATCCCTCGCGTTCGAACAAAGGAAGCCTCCGCCTGGAGAAGCCGAAAGATTTGGGGACGGTAACCGTCCCGAAACTTGAGGAGAGGCGCTGCTCGTCCTGCAAACTACTTCTTCCATCAGTCCGTCCCTCCCAAGGCGCTGGCGGCGGCGCGGGCTTGTGCAAGACCAGTTGCTAGCCGAGAGCGGCGGCTGGGGGAGCTCAGCGCACCTGGTGAGAACCAGCGAGAAAGAAGCCCGCTTCGGGTCCTCGTCGCCTGCCCCCTCCTCCCCCGCCGCCAGCAGCAGCGCCTGCGGTGCGGAGTCTTCAGCACTGGCGCTCATGCGCACTGCCGGCAATGCTCCTGCGCTACCCCTTACCCGCTCCTCCTCTTGCTGCTGCGAGCGCGGCCGATGCCGCCTGTTTTCCTCCTGCGTGAGGGACTCCCTCGCTCTCTGCCTGCCTGCCCCCTTCCCTTCCCTCCTGCGCCCCGCGCGTCTAAAGCCTCCTTTCCCTCGCTGGTTGGCTTGCAACGTCCTCCCTTCCCTGGTTTGCCTGCTCGCCCTCTGATGCCTGCCTGCGGAGAGCTGTGCTTTCCTCTTCCCTCCCGGCCTTCTCTCGCTTCGCCACTGCCTTGAAAGAGCCTCCCCGCGTCTCCCGCCAATAAAGACTGTGATTGCTTGCCGCCTGCTGCCTTCAAAGAGCCCTAGGGGGCCAATGAGAATGCTCTAGGGGGGGCCAATGGCCCCCTTGGCCCTGCCCTAGTGACGCCTCTGCCCGGAGAATCTCTGCAGTAGAAACTGAAGGAGAGGGGGCATTTTTGCAGGCCCAGCAGAACCAGAGCAGTGTGCCCAGCAGAAGAAATGCCACTGTGGCAGTGTAAACCCAAGAGGACTAAGGTCAAGCCAGAGAATCACTGCAGTAGAAAATGAAGGTGGGGGGATTTTTGTGAGCCCAGCAGAACTAGTGCAATCAAAAAGTGCCCAGAAGAATCCAGCAATTGCCAGTTCCATTGGACTGATGTCTAGCACAGAATCACACTCCAAGCAGGCGGGAGGGGGGGCGGGGTTAGAAGCCCAGCAGAACCAGTACAATGTACTAGTGTCCAGCAGAACCCAGTGTCATTGTGCCAAGGCCAGCTCAGCAGGATTGATGTGAAGAATAGAATCACTCTCCAAGCAAGGGGTTTTTTGCAAACCCAGCACAATCAATTCAGTGTAGGGTATGGCCAGCAGAACCCAGTGCCACTTTGGCAATGCAAGTAAAAGGAGTAATGTCAACCTAGATAACCCCTGAAGTACAAGCCCAGCACAACCAGTTCAGTGTACAGAATACCAAGCAGAATGCAGTGCCACTGTGGCATTGCAAGCTTAAAAGGACTGATTGCAAAGTACAGTGTCACACAAAAAAATCTAAGCTGGGGGGGAGGGAGGGGTGGTGAATTCTGCAAGCCTAGCACCACCAGTTATAATGTGCAGAATGCCCAGCAGAACCCAGAACCACTAGCATCGCAAGCTTTAAAGGACTGGTGTCAAAGCACAGTTACAACAAATCCGGGGGCAGAGTTTTTTGCACACTTTGTGCAAAAAAATTGAGGCCATTGTAGACCCAGGTGGGGAGAAGCTTTCAATGCCCAGACATTTCATGTTTTCAGAGCATTTTATATTTTTAGTTTCTGCTCTGATCCTTGTGCTTTTTCTTGATGTTTTATTTTTAAAAAGTGCATTGCCAAATCCCACTGTTCCCTCACCTTTCCATTCTGAACAAAATATCACAAGAGTTAAGCATGCTCACTTCCCAGTATATGACCAGTTGAAGCTGTTGCTTGCTGGAGTGATTTCCTTGGAAATAAAGGATTGATGCTTTGAGCCAGCTTGTCTCTGCTGAATGAACCTGAGAACTGGTGCCTAGTGAGTACTCTAACCTGGGAACCCACAGCCAAAGGGGGATATTACACTGGAGAGCCATTGCCAATCTGATTAGATAATGGAGGAGTGGGAGGGAGAAGTCTGCAATGCTCAGCCATTCCATGCTTTCCTAGGCCCAGAGCATTTTATATTTTAGTTCATATTTTTAGTTTCTGCTGTGATCCTTGTGCTTTTTCTAGATGTTTTATTATTACAATTGCATTGCCAAATACCGCTATTCCTCCAGGAGAGCCATTTTGGTGTAGTGGTTAAGTGTGCGGACTCTTATCTGGGAGAACCGGGTTTGATTCCCCACTCCTCCACTTGCACCTGCTAGCATGGCCTTGGGTCAGCCATAGCTCTGGCAGAGGTTGTCCTTGAAAGGGCAGCTGCTGTGAGAGCCCTCTCAGCCCCATCCACCTCACAGGGTGTCTGTTGTGGGGGAGGAAGGGAAAGGAGATTGTGAGCCACTCTGAGACTCTTTGGAGTGGGCGGGATATAAATCCAATATCTTCATCTACCTCACAGGGTGTCTGTTGTGGGGGAGGGAGGTAAAGGAGATTGTGAGCCGCTCTGAGACTCTTCGGAGTGGAGGGCGGGATATAAATCCAATATCTTCATCTACCTCACAGGGTGTCTGTTGCGGGGGAGGAAGGTAAAGGAGATTGTGAGCCGCTCTGAGACTCTTTGGAGTGGAGGGCGGGATATAAATCCAATATCTTCATCTACCTCACAGGGTGTCTGTTGTGGGGGAGGAAGGTAAAGGAGATTGTGAGCCGCTCTGAGACTCTTCGGAGTGGAGGGCGGGATATAAATCCAATATCTTCATCTACCTCACAGGGTGTCTGTTGTGGGGGAGGAAGGTAAAGGAAATTGTGAGCCGCTCTGAGACTCTTCAGAGTGGAGGGTGAGATATAAATCCAATATCTTCTTCTTCTTCCATCTTGCCATTTTAAACAAAATATCACAAGAGTTTTAAGCATGTTTGTACTCTCAGTTAAAAATAATATCTTTGTGTTTATCTGTGTCCTTTGTAAAGTTCATATCTCCGCTATCTGGCATTACATTTTATGACATGCATGGCTTGGCCCAGAAACTCCCATTTATGTCAGATCTGGCCCTCATAACAAATGAGTTCGACACCCCTGGGTTCAAGTGTCAGACTAGGATCCGGGAGACCCAAGTTTGAATCCCAACTTTGCCATGGAAGCTCACCCATCACCTTGAGCCTATCATACACTCCTGGCCCACCCGACCTCACAGGACTGTTGGTGTTAGGATAAAATAGCAGAGCGGAAGGGTTGTCAAAGCAGCCCCGTGGCGCAGAGTGGTAAAGTTGGAGTACTGCAGTCTGAGCTCTCTGCTCACGACCTGAGTTCGATCCCAGTGGAAGCTGGATTCAGGTAGCCAGCTCAGGGTTGACTCAGCCTTCCATCCTTCTGAGGTCAGTAAAATCAGTACCCAGCTTGCTGGGAGAAAGTGTAGATGACTGGCGAAGGCAATGGCAAACCACCCCATAAAAAAGGCTGCCGTGAAAACGTTGTAATGTGACATCACCCCAGAGTCAAAAACGACTGGTGCTTGCACAGGAGACTACCTTTACCCTTAGGGTTGTCAACCTCCAGGTGGGGCCTGGAGAACTTCCAACATTACAACTGATCCACAGACTACAACAGTCTGTTCTCATGGAGAAATGGCAGTTCTGGAGGGCAGACTCTGTGGCATCCCATCTCTGTCGAGCGCCTTCCCCTCTCCAAACTTTGCTCTCCCAGGTGCCACTCCCAAATCTCCTGGAATTTCCTAACCCAGATACGGCAACCCTGGAGGAAAACAAAGCTGTCAGTAAGGAAGGACGGTGGCTCAGTGGTAGAGCATCTGCTTGGGAAGCAGAAGGTCCCAGGTTCAATCCCCGGCATCTCCAACTAAAAAGGGTCCAGGCAAATAGGTGTGAAAAACCTCAGCTTGAGACCCTGGAGAGCCGCTGCCAGTCTGAGAAGACAATACTGACTTTGATGGACCAAAGGTCTGATTCAGTATAAGGCAGCTTCACATGTTCATATGTTGCAGGTCCTCATGGCTGCTGGTGGGGGTGGAGTTGCCAAATACAGGTTGTAAAACTCCCTGGAGATTCTGGGATGGCGCCTGGGGAGGACAGGGACCTCAGTGGGGCACAGTGCCGGAGAGTCCACACACCCCAAAGCAGCCATTTTCCTCTAGGGGACTGATCAAAGCCACCAAGTAATACACTGCCTTACAGTTTGCAAAAATATATTACAAGGATTATGCGCAACACATACCGTATTTGCCGGCGTATAAGACGACCCCCCAACAATTCCACTCAAAATATAGAGTTTGTTATATACTCGCCGTATAAGACTACCCCCTCTTCCGCACACCTTCCACACACCAAATAAAAGGTAAAAGAACATCCGGCCTGCCCCTGCATCTCCCTGTGACCGGCACTAGCGCACAAGTGCGCATGTGCGAGCTCTGCGTAGACAAGGGGCAGGCCGGAGCGCTGCTGCTTCCCGTCGAGCAGAACGGGCCGGTCATGCCGAAAAGGCTGGCACCCCTGTCTTGCTGCTGATGACCCGCCGCGGCCGCGTTGGATACCGCGTGATATTGGACGGTATGTAGAATGAGGTGGGCGGGCATCGGGAGGCCACTATGGGCAGCTATGTCTATCCCAACTGAAGTGCACACGGCGTATAAGACGACCTCCCCCCCCACTTGGAGGCATGTTTTTCAGGGCAAAAAAGTAGTCTTATACGCCAGCAAATACGGTAATAAACAATACAATAATGATAGAGGCCGGCGGTGCTGGGGCCTTTTAAATTAACAGAAAACCCCAAGGGGCCAAAAAACCCCGTCCCCAAATGAATAGATATGTCCAAATTATAATATAAGTCCAACTGAAATTCACAAGGTGGGCACTCCTAAGGAGTGTAGCTTCAACGCAGCCGCTTTCTGAAAAAGACGCTTCTCTGGATTTTGATGACGTTTCAATTCCTTCTTCAGTTTTAACGGCTCAGTTGTTTAGGAACCCCGTTCTACGGTCTCTAATCACAGCATTAAGCTTCTCATAAGAACATAAGAGAAGCCATGTTAGATCAGGCCAATGGCCCATCCAGTCCAACATTCTGTGTCACACAGCCGCCAAATATATATATATATATATACACACACACATACACACTGTGGCTAATAGCCACTGATGGACCTCTGCTCCATATTTTTATCTAACCCCCTCTTGAAGGTGGCCATGCTTGTGGCCGCCACCACCTCCTGTGGCAGTGAATTCCACATGTTAATCACCCTTTGGGTGAAGAAGTACTTCCTTTTATCCGTTTTAACCTGTCTGCTCAGCAATTTCATCGAATGCCCACGAGTTCTCGTATTGTGAGAAAGGGAGAAAAGTACTTCTTTCTCTACTTTCTCCATCCCATGCATTATCTTGTAAACCTCTATCATGTCACCCCTCAGTCGACGTTTCTCCAAGCTAAAGAGCCCTAAGCGTTTCAACCTTTCTTCATAAGGAAGGTGTTCCAGCCCTTTAATCATTCTAGTTGCCCTTTTCTGAACTTTCTCCAATGCTATAATATCCTTTTTGAGGTGCGGCGACCAGAACTGCACACAGTACTCCAAATGAGACCGCACCATCGATTTATACAGGGGCATTATGATACTGGCGGATTTGTTTTCAATTCCCTTCCTAATAATTCCCAGCATGGCGTTGGCCTTTTTTATTGCAAACGCACACTGCCTTGACATTTTCAGTGAATTATCTACCACGACCCCAAGATCTCTCTCTTGGTCAGTCTCTGCCAGTTCACACCCCATCAACTTGTATTTGTAGCTGGGATTCTTGGCCCCAATGTGCATTACTTTGCACTTGGCCACATTGAACCGCATCTGCCACGTTGACGCCCACTCACCCAGCCTCAACAGATCCCTTTGGAGTTCCTCACAATCCTCTCTGGTTCTCACCACCCTGAACAATTTAGTGTCATCCGCAAATTTGGCCACTTCACTGCTCACTCCCAACTCTAAATCATTTATGAACAAGTTAAAGAGCATGGGACCCAGTACCGAGCCCTGCGGCACCCCACTGCTTACCGTCCTCCACTGCGAAGACTGCCCATTTATACTCACTCTCTGCTTCCTATTACTCAGCCAGTTTTTGATCCACAAGAGGACCTGTCCTTTTACTCCATGACTCTCAAGCTTTCTAAGGAGCCTTTGATGAGGAACTTTATCAAAAGCTTTCTGGAAGTCAAGGTAAACAACATCTATCGGGTCTCCTTTGTCCACAAGTTTGTTTACCCCCTCAAAGAAATGTAACAGGTTAGTGAGGCAAGATCTTCCCTTACAGAACCCATGCTGAGTCTTCCTCAATAACCTGTGTTCATCAATGTGCCTACTCATTCTGTCCTTGATAATGGTTTCTACCAACTTTCCCGGTATTGAAGTCAGACTGACTGGCCTGTAATTTCCTGGATCTCCTCTGGAACCCTTTTTAAAGATGGGGGTGACATTTGCTACCTTCCAGTCCTCAGGAACAGAGGCAGATTTCAATGAAAGATTACAGATTTTTGTTAGAAGATCCACAAGTTCAACTTTGAGTTCTTTCAGAACTCTCGGATGTATGCCATCCGGACCCGGTGACTTATTAGTTTTTAATTTGTCTATCAGCTGTAGGACCTCCTCTTTTGTCACCTCAATCTGACTCAGGTCTTTCAACACCCCTTCCAATATTAGTGGTTCTGGGGCGGGCAAACACTTCTCATCTTCCACGGTGAAGACGGAGGCAAAAAATGCATTCAGCTTCTCAGCCATTTCCCCATCCTCCTTCAGTAATCCTTTTACCCCATGGTCATCCAAGGGCCCCACTGCTTCCCTGGCTGGTTTCCTACTTCTAATATATTTGAAGAAATTTTTATTGTTGGTCTTTATGTTTTTTGCAATATGCTCCTCATAGTCCCTTTTTGCCTGCCTGATCACAGTCTTGCATTTGATTTGCCACTGCCTGTGTTCCCTTTTATTAATCTCACTTGGACTGGTTTTCCACCGCTTAAAGGAGTCCTTCTTACCTTTTACAGCTTCCATTACTTTGTTTGTTAACCATGCTGGCCTCTTCTTATACCTGTTTGTGCCTTTCCTAACTTGTGGTATGTATTTTATCTGAGCTTCTAGGATTATAGTTTTAAATAGTCTCCAAGCTTCCCCAAGGGTTTTGACCGTATTTACCTTTCCTTTCAGTTTCCTCCTCACATGCCTCCTCATCTCAGAGAATTTACCCCTTTTAAAGTTAAATGTGGTTGTGGCGGTCTTTTTGGGCAACTCCCTATTTATACAAATGGTGAAATCAATAACATTATGGTCACTGTTCCCAAGCGGCGCAATCACTTTTACGTCTCTCACTAAGTCTTGGGCATTACTTAGGACCAGATCCAGGATCGCCCCACCTCTGGTAGGTTCTGAGACCATCTGCTCCATAGCACAGTCATTGAGAGCATCAAGAAACTCAATCTCTTTCTCTCGACCAGAACACATATTGACCCAATCAATCTGCGGGTAGTTAAAATCACCTATTACAACACAGTTTTTACGTTTAGCCGCTATCTTTAATCCTTCCATCATATTATAATCGTCCTCTCTCTTTTGATTTGGTGGGCGATAACAAACTCCCATAGTTAAATTTCCTTTTGGGCCCTCTATTTCAACCCAAAGCATTTCTAAAAGGGAATCTAATTCTCTGACCTCAGTCTTACTGGACCGTATATCCTCTCTGACATACAGAGCCACCCCACCTCCAACCCTTCCCTCCCTATCCTTCCGATATAACTTATATCCAGGAATCACCGTGTCCCACTGATTCTCCTCATTCCACCAAGTTTCTGAAATTCCCACAATGTCTATGTTTTCTCCCAACACTAAACATTCCAATTCACCAATTTTACTTCGGACACTTCTAGCATTTGCATACAAACATTTATAATTTCCCAGGCAAGCTAGGCCCGCCACCTCTGTCCTGCCGCCTTGAGACTCTGGCAGACAGTCCATACTGTTTGTCACCATCACAGTGTGAACACTGGGCTCTTTAGGAAAGACATTTTCTCCAGGGGAGCTGATCCCTGTAACCTGGAGTAGAGCTGCAATTCTGGGGGATCCCCAGGCCCCACCTAAAGGCTGGCATCCCTAGCAGTAAGCTCCTCTGGGTCCCTCCTGGGGAGAAATGCGGCGTATAAACATCTAAATGAATAACAGGAAAAAGTATAATTGTGGGGGGAGAGAAGGACTCCAATTCTATTTCTATAGGCAAGGACACCAATTCGGCAGATTGCTGGAAACCAGCCAGCAAAGGTGTAATATATTACCAGAAGAAACGGATAGCGAGTAATGTAACCCCTTTCAGAGAAATCCTCATCAAGAACCAATTTCCACAAAGCACATAAAAATACTTCAAATGTATTTACAAAGCTGTACAATAAAAAGCATCCTTGGTGCCAGGAACATGGAGCTGCTTCTCGAGATTTCACAAAAGCACGTTCTGTGGTTAAAAGCTTTTAACCTCTGACAGCCACGATGCAAAGCTTCCTCCAGGGACACTCTCCATACATTCAAAGGTACGGATCCCTGCTTCTCACAACAATCAAGTTGGCCAGAACTTTGTTGAAATTAACTGGTACAAGAATGAATGAGAAATAAGCGCATGATGTCCTGCTTAGGTGAATCCTTACTGGGGTGATGTGTGGGTGCCTTTCATGTCAGGAAAACGGATTAGGATTCTCTACTCCCAGGGCCGGCGAGTGGGAGTAGGCGGGGTTGGCGGCTGCCTAGAGCACCACTCAGCCTTGGAGGTGCCGCCAGGTGCCCCATTACTCCCCCTTGCCCCTGCAGAGCACTCCTCTGAGACTGCCTTGCAGGAGATTCTGGCAAGGAGCGCTACATAGAGCAGTATGCTTTCTGAGGTTTCCTCGGAAGCCTCCCAAGAGTGCACTGTTTTAGCTCTGCCTGGTCATTTTGGGGTTGGAAGCAGCCGAGCGGCACCTTCCCATTGCACTGATGAGAGCGGCCGGGCAGCACTAAAACAGTGCGCTCTTCGGAGGCTTCCGAGGAAGCCTCCAAAGCGCGTATTGTCTGTGGGAGAAAGCAGTGCGGCAGCACTCTCGTGTGCCACCTGTTGCTCCCCTGCCCCGTGCGATGATGTCACTTTTAGTGATGTCATCATGCTACGAGCATTTATTTTCCCAATGGCTTGTGGGGGGGGGCACGGCGCAGGGGTCTGCCTCGAGTGGCAGAACACCTAGTGCTGGCACTGTCAATTCCAGGGGTGGGGTGTAGAAAAAGCCCAGCAGGAACTCATTTGCATATTAGGCCACACCCCCTGACATCACCATCGTTTCGTGCCAGGCATTGTTTGTGGAAAAAAGCCCAGCAGGAACTCATTTGCATATTAGGCAACACCCCCTGACATCACCATCGTTTCATGCAGGGCTTTGTTTGTAGGAAAAAGCCCAGCAGGAACTCATTTGCATATTAGGCCACACCCCCTGACATCACCATCGTTTCATGCAGGGCTTTGTTTGTAGGAAAAAGCCCAGCAGGAACTCATTTGCATATTAGGCCACACCCCCCCCTGACATCACCATCGTTTCATGCAGGGCTTTGTTTGTGGAAAAAGCCCAGCAGGAACTCATTTGCATATTAGGCAACACCCCCTTACATCACCATCGATTCATGCAGGGCTTTGTAGAAAAAAGCCCAGCAGGAACTTATTTGCATATTAGGCCACACACCCCTGACGCCAAGACTGCGTTCCTGCTCAAAAAAAGCCCTGGTCCACTCCATGTCGGGAAATTCCATGAGATCTGGGGGTGGAGACTAGGAACAGTGGGATTGTGGGACGGGAGGGACCTCAGTGGAGTACAGTAACTAGCCTATTTGGTGCCAGGGCAGATAATTTATTTTAACATCCCCCTCCTCTATTTTTTATTTTTGGCTGTCAAATCACGGTTGACTTATGGCGACCCTGTAGGGTTTTGAGGGCAAGAGCCATTTGGAGATGGTTTGTCACTGCCTGTCTCCACATTAGCCCTGCTTAGTTGCTGAGATCTGACAAGATCAGGCGAGGCTGGGGCTGTCAGGTCAGGCCCCCTCCTCTATATGACAAGATTATTTTCAGCAATAATCATCAAATAAAACAATAACAACAATGGCCAGAAAAGAAAGGAAGACGGTGAAAATCTTATGTTATTTAACTTCATATATATAATCATGCCAGTTAAAAAAAGAAATCACATTCCAGCACGTTATTCCATCACAAGAGCCAGCGAGGTGCAGTGGTTAAAGTGTCTGACTAGGATCTGGGAAATCCAGGTTCAAATCCCCACTCTGCCGTGGGAGCTTGGGCCAGTCTGCCATGGGCGACCTTGGGCCAGTCACAGCCCTCTCAGCCTAGCCCTGACAAGGATATTCGGATCTCGTCAGATCTCAAAACCTAAGCAGGGCTGAGGCGGAGACAGGCAATCACAAACCATCTCCAAATGTCTCTTGCCTTGAAAACACTCCAAGGCGGCCATAAGTCAGCTGTGACTTGACAGCAAATAAATGAAGAAATACATCCATCGTACCATTTGTGTCCTGAGCAGGCACTTGGGAGGGCTTCCATTTGGAAGTTCAAGAGCTGACCATCTCAGACATCTACAAGGCATTTTTGAGAGCTAGGAACTTTTTACTAGCACTAGCCAAAGCATCACAAGATGGTGATCGCAAACTTCTCCAGACTGGAGGCTAAGAAACACACACACACACAAAGAAAGTGACCCCATCCTCCATTGTTTCCAAAGGACCATCGTCAACCAGAAGGGGGACATTTTTGCAAGCCCAGTAGAACCAGCATAATGTACAGAGTACCCAGCAGTACCAGTGCAATCCCAGAACCCAGTGCCATTGTGGCAATGCCAGCTGATACCAAGCACAGAATCATAACCCAAAGGGGAGGGAAATGGAAGCCCCGCAAACCCAGGGTCTTCTGCTCATAATATTAACAAAGGTTTGCTACTATCCTGCTCTTAAATACATGCAGTCACCAAGCAAGATAAGGACAATATGACTTTCTTAGATCTGTGGGCTTGGCAGAAGGAATGGGCTCCCTTTCCTTTGCTGGATTCCAGTCGAGGAGCACCCGAGAGACCATCAAGAGTTTCAGGGCAGAAGCTTTTGAGAATCATAGCTCCCTTCATCAGAAATGAGAAGTCAGATACCTGACAAATATTCGATGAAGGCAGCCTGGGCTCATGGAAGTGCATCCCCTGGAAATCTGGTTAGTCTCTAAGGTGCACCTGGACTCGAATCTAGCTCTTCTGCTGCAAACCAACATGACCACCTTCTGTAACTATCTCCTTCCTTTGGATACTGAAACCGATCAAGATCTGTTGCCCCAAAACAAAGAACCAACTGTTGCTTTCTTTCACATCTTGGATGCAGGAGCTACTGCTGAAGAGTCCAAGAGGCATCACCTTCGCCTCTTTTGGGAGCATGCCCCCCCCCGTCAGAAGCAACTGCCTCCGTCTGCAGGATGCTCAGCTTGGAACTTCCCAGCATTTTGTGCACCTTAATGTGTCATTTTGTGATTGGCTAGCAGCATCATGGCCAGAAGCTGTCGTTGAACCCCTCTTCCTTCACAGATCTAATCCCCTTTAGATCCCTCTCACTAGTGGCCATCCATGTATCCACTGCCAGTTTAATCCCTCAATCTGTAAAGTACTCGCTTACAAATCTTACAAATCAAAAGAGTTTCCAGCTCAACATTAGGAAGAACTTCCTGACCGTTAGAGCGATTCTTCAGTGGAACAGGCTTCCTCGGGAGGTGGTGGGCTCTCCTTCCTTGGAGGTTTTTAAACAGAGGCTAGATAGCCATCTGACAGCAATGAAGATCCGTAAATTTAGGGGGAGGTGTTTGTGAGTTTCCTGCATTGTGCAGGCGGTTGGACGATGGCCCTGGAGTAGGGTTGCCAACCCCCAGGTGGGGGCAGGGGATCCCCCGGTTTGGAGGCCCTCCCCTCGCTTCAGGGTCATCAGAAAGCGGGGGGAGGGGAGGGAAATGGCTACTGGGAACTCTGTTATTCCCTATGGAGACTTATTCGCATAGGAAATAATGAAGAATTGATCCACGGGTATCTGGGGCTCTGGGGGAGCTATTTTTTGAGGTAGAGGCACCATACTTTCAGCATAGCATCCAGTGCCTCTCCCCAAAATGCCCTCCAAGTTTCAAAAAGATTGGACCAGGGGGTCCAATTCGATGAGCCCCAAAAGAAGGTGCCCTTATCTTTTATTATTTCCAATGGAAGGAAGGCATTTAAAAGGTGCGCGGTCCCTTTAAATGTGATGGCCAGAACTCCCTTGGAGTTCAATTATGCTTGCCACACCCTTGCTCCTGTCTCCGCCCCCAAAGTCTCCTGGCTCCACCCCCAAAGTCCCCAGATATTTCTTGAATTGGACTTGGCAACCCTACCCTGGAGGTCCCTTCCGACTCTCTGATTCTGATTCTAACAACATAATGTGAATCTCCAATATCAGGGTCCAATGCTAGGAGAACCCTCAACGTATCATGTGCTCATCTTTTGTTATGACTTCAGAGGGGGAACTGAATCCCACAGACTGCTGGCCTTGTTCCTTCTTTTTTGGTGGTGGTGGTGGGAGAGAGAATGCTCTACTGCAATCACAGTCCCACAGCTAACCTAATTTTAGATGTCTCTGGCACATCTCTGGGCCTGCCCAGAGCCACAAAGGGTTCCTGGACAAAGATCACCTCCTCCCAGCGTCCCCCCCCCCATGACCACGATCCAAACCAAATAGCAAAACAAAATGAACAACTCACTTGTCTTGCTGTTACCATGAAGCTATCTCTCTCGGCTTGGCTTCGCGAACGAAGATTTAAGAAGGGTGCAATAGTCCACATTTGCTGCAGGCTCGCTGGTGGCTGACAAGACCAATGTGGGACAGGCAGGTCCGGCCACAGCGGCTGCAGGGAAAAGTCAGACTTTTCCATGAAGCTATAGGAATAAAAGAACTGGCCTGTCTGACCATGTTTGCTTGTTTGTTTACTTTATTTCTATCCCACCTTTCTCCCCAACAGAGACCCAAAGCAGCTTCTTCCCCTATTTTATCCTCACAACAACCCTGTGAGGTGAGTTAGATTGAGGGTGTGTGACTGGCCTGAGGTCACCCAACAGGCTTCCATGGCAGAAGTGGGGTTTGGGCCTCCCAGATCCTTGTCTAACACTTTAACCACCACACCAGGCTGGCAGGCAGAACTCATCAGAGAATGAAGCCGAGAGACTCAAAACTGGCCACCCGCTTCAGGAGGATGGTGGGAGTTCCAGGGCCACAACTGAAAGGCATGGGGAAATCCTGGCCCAGGTGAGACAAATCACTGTGCTATTCGCGACTGAAGGTCTCTGTGGCAAACATCACTCAGAAAATAATGCTACAGATTTGAAAATTGGCCACTAACCCCAGAATGATGATGGGAAGGAAAGCGGAGCACCCTGAACAAGGTTATCTTCATGACAGAAAACATGTAATCAGAGAGCTTTTAAGCAACCTGTCCTTTATCAAAGATTTCAGGTTTTCACGGCTGGTAACATCATTAGGGTTTGTAGAATCTTTTGGGCTCAAGTGCCGTGTTCTACTGGAGAAAGTTTTTCTTGCAGACGTTTCGTTCTCAGCTGCGGAGAACATCCTCAACGCCACTGAGGATGTTCTCTGCAGCTGAGAACGAAACGTCTGGAAGAAAAACTTTCTCCAGTAGAACACAGCACTTGAGCCCAAAAGATTCTACAAACCCTAACCTGCCATGGAAGGTTGCTGGGGGAGACACTCTCAATCAGAGCTACCCCCACATGGCTGGTGTGAGGATAAAATGGAGGACAGGAGAACAATGAAGCTTTCGGTCCTTGTTGGGGAGAAGGAATAGGTATGGTATTTGTAATGGCATTTGTAATGATGTTTTTTAAAATTACATCATTTGCCGAATAGCAAAGTAGGCTTTACAAAGGGCAATCTGATCTTCCACCAGCATAATAATGATTAGCCTGAACTGGGAGTTGTAACTTGTGTTCCAGGAGTATAATCACTAAAACAGATTAATGTTTCATTGGCTTGCATGTAAAGGGTGGGGGGAGTGACGCATCATTTTACTAATTTGTTAAAACATAGGGAAACATTAACTCCCCCCCCCTTCTATTCATAATATTAACAATTGTTTGCTGCCCTACTGTACTACTATTAAGTACATTCTGTTCCCAAGCAGGAAAGAGCTGAGAAGGTCTTGAGACCAATAATTAAAAATTAAGGGGCGGGGGAGGGGACATGGAAAAATTAGGTGAAGAGAGTCAGAAATGAATGAGAAAGTGCAGAAAAGAGGGAAGAAGAAGAAGATATTAGATTTATATCCCGCCCTCCACTCCGAAGAGTCTCAGAGCGGCTCACAATCTCCTTTACCTTCCTCCCCCACAACAGACACCCTGTGAGGTAGATGAAGATATTGGATTTATATCCCGCCCTCCACTCTGAAGAGTCTCAGAGCGGCTCACAATCTCCTTTACCTCCCTCCCCACAACAGACACCCTGTGAGGTAGATGAAGATATTGGATTTATATCCCGCCCTCCACTCCGAAGAGTCTCAGAGCGGCTCACAATCTCCTTTACCTTCCTCACCCACAACAGACACCCTGTGAGGTAGATGAAGATATTGGATTTATATCCCGCCCTCCACTCCGAAGAGTCTCAGAGCGGCTCACAATCTCCTTTACCTTCCCCCCCACAACAGACACCCTGTGAGGTAGATGAAGATATTGGATTTATATCCCGCCCTCCACTCCGAAGAGTCTCAGAGCGGCTCACAATCTCCTTTACCTTCCCCCCCACAACAGACACCCTGTGAGGTAGACGAAGATATTGGATTTATATCCCGCCCTCCACTCCGAAGAGTCTCAGAGCGGCTCACAATCTCCTTTACCTTCCTCCCCCCCACAACAGACACCCTGTGAGGTAGATGAAGATATTGGATTTATATCCCGCCCTCCACTCCGGAGAGCCTCAGAGTGGCTCACAATCTCCTTTCCCTTCCTCCCCCACAACAAACACCCTGTGAGGTGGGTGGGGCTGGAGAGGGCTCTCACAGCTGCTGCCCTTTCAAGGACAACCTCTGCCAGAGCTATGGCTGACCCAAGGCCATTCCAGCAGGTGCAAGTGGAGGAGTGGGGAATCAAACCCGGTTCTCCCAGATAAGAGTCTGCACACTTAACCACTACACCAAACTGGCTCTCCAGGGAGAGAAATTAAGAGGGACAGGTTGTTTTTATCTTGCTGCAACACCCTACCCACTAGGGCTGCCAGCTCTGGATTGGGAAATACCTGGAGATTTTGGTGGTGGAGCCTCAAGAGAGCAGAGTTTTGGGAGGGGAAGGACTTCAGTGGGGTGTGATGTCATAGACTCCACCTTCCAAAGTGGCCCCTTTCTCCAGGGGAACTGAGCTCTGTCACCTGGAGATCAGCTGTAACCACCTGGAGGTTGGGCTACCCACCAAAAGAATACACAGAAAGAAAGGTAAGTAGGTAAGTAATCCTAAGGTTCTGTGATAACAAGCCTCATACACCTTCAAAGATACTGGGAAAGTAAGTATTTATAATTTCTTAAGCCAAAAATACAATTGAAGATCGTAAATATTATTTTATTTATTTATTTCATTCGATTTATATCCTGCCCTACCCCACCGAAGCGGGCTCAGGGCGGCTCACAATACAGAATTCTAACAATAAAATCAAGAATTAAAATACATTAATAATTTACACAGTAGACATGAACACAATTCGTCAGCGTACTATCCTACAGTCTTCCTTAAAATTCAGATTCAGATGCCGGTCAGTTGTATGCCAACTGGAAGAGGACTGTCTTACAGGCCCTGCGGAACTGCCCAAGGTTCCGCAGGGCCCTCACCTCTTCCGGCAGCTGGTTCCACCAACAGGGGGCTGTGATCGAAAAAGCCCTGTCCCTAGTTGACTTCAAACGGGCTTCCTTTGGCCCAGGGATTGTAAGGAGATTCTGAGAACCCGATCTCAGTACTCTCCGGGGAACATATGGGGAGAGACGGTCCCTAAGGTAAGCAGGTCCTACCTTATTATTACCAACAATACAACATTCCAAGTGTACAAGGATTCCAGATGATGGGTCAAAAACCCATTTTATATCCAAATATCAATTAGAAATTTCCTAAGTGTCCATATATACATATTAGAAAAGTCCAATCCTGTTCTTCATATGTGCAGCAAAGCACAGATTCTGGCTGCGTAGCTATGCACAAATATTGCCTTGGTGCGACAAGGTAGTACTCAGTTTTCCTCATTTCACATTGAAGCTTTGTCTAGCCCGCTCTAATTGGTGGTGGCAAAAGCCTCGTCACGTCACAAGCAAAAACGCTGGCTGCCTGGTTTCATGGAGACTCAACATGTGCAGTGTTTCCATTTAGCGTGCTTCATAATGATTCAATAACAACAGGGCCGAATCTAGGGAGGAGCAGAGGGGGCACTTGCCCTGGCCACCACCGGGTAGGCTTCCCAACCCTCCTGCCCTGGCAGGGGATTTTCAGCCTCCTCCCCCGCTCTTAAAAAATTTGGGAGCGGGGGGGAGAGAGAACATACCTGTAGGCATCATGTTGTTTTACAGCTTGGGATCCGTATTTAAAATGTTTCCCTTTAAGGCTGCACAGGAAACAGGAAACAGGAACGGCCCCTTCCTTTTTTTCCTGTGCAGCTTGCTTTCGTTTTCACAGCGAGCAAATTCTGCTGGAAGAAGATCAAGTACGGTAAGTATTTGTGTGTGTGTGTGAGAGAGAGAGAGGGAGGGGGCAGGGAGGGGGGATTCCCTGGTATGGAGGCCCCCCCTTTAGAAAGCGTGGGGGGAGGGAAATGTCTACTAGGCACTCTATTATTCCCTATGGAGAACGATTCCCATAGAGAATAATAGGGAATTGATCCATGGGTATTGGGGGCTCTGGGGGGGGCTATTTTTTGAGGTAGAGGCACCAGATTTTTAGTATAGCAGCTAGTGCCTCTCCCCAAAATACCCCCCAAGTTTCAAAAATATTGGACCAGAGGGTCCAATTCTATGAGCCCCAAAAGATGGTGCCCCTATCCTTAATTATTTCCTATGGAAGAAAGGCATTTTAAAAGGCGTGCTGTCCCTTTAAATGTGATGGCCAGAACTCCCTTGGAGTTCAATTATGCTTGTCACATCCTTGTTCCTGGCTCCACCCCCAATGTCTCCTGGCTCCACCCCCAAAGTCTCCTGGCTCCGCCCCCAAAGTCCCCAGATTTTTCTTTAATTGGACTTGGCCACCCTACCACCGGGGGTGTGTGCCAAATTAAGTATGGAGTCCATTCTATTCTATGAGCCCATAAGATGGAATGGGCCCATAAGGGGGCGTCATTTTTAAATCCCCCCCCCCTCAAAAAACACGTAGATCCAGTCCTGAATAACAATCTAGTTCCATGACTGTGAACAGAATACTATTTTCATTAGGATTGTGTAGGAATCTTCACTAGCTATTTTATTAGTTGGTGACAAAGGAGGAGCAGGGGACCTTCGAAATGGCAGCAACCAATGTCCCTCTAAGCTTAGCAGTGTCGTGAGCAGAAATTTTACCCACGGAGAGGAAAAAGCTAGTAGCAATAAAGTTGTGAGCAAGTCTACATTTGACTATCATGTAAATTATTTTTTTAAAGCAGGTTACTTCCATAAGCTTGTAACATTTTCAGAATAAATTCTTTTAAATTATATTTCAACCATATTTTAACAAATAATTTAAACAGCATAAGACAAAACAGAACCGAGTCAAATTCCACCGACTCCCTTCCATTGTACTGGTAGACCTGTCCCTCCAGTTAACAGGTCTACCCACCCCTCTCCACTATATTGGGAGACATGGCCTCTGGAGAAAGGGTCTACGAACCCTTTCCCACTATACTGGTAGACCTGGCCTCCAGAGAACAGGGGTCGGCTCACCTTCTGCCCTGCCTGCTCTGCCCCTTCTCCTTCCCTCCTCACAACTGGGAACTCAGATGGTCTCCTGCTCGTTCCTGGCAGTTATGTGCACTCTTGGTGCCACCGTCTCTCAGTGTGCAGGCTGGGCGGCTCTGGGGATGGCTCACCCCCTGCCCTGCTCTGCCCAACTCCGCACTCTGCCCAGCTCCGCCTGACCCCTTCCATCCCCACAACCGGGAACTCAGTTGGTCTCCTGCTTATTCCCAGCAGTTCTGTGTGCTCTTGGTGCCACCATCTCAGGAGACAGTGTAGTGATTCCTTGGCCCCAGCCTGGCCCCACCTCAAAGCCAGCCACTGCTCAGCCAGCTACAGAGCCCCCTTGAGCACCAGCTCGGCACAGCACAGTGGAACCCACGAGGGACAAAGGGTTTCCCTCCCTGCTACTGCCTCCTCCCTCTCCCACGATTCAAATCCTCGCAGTTCAAAGGCCATGCTGATCGGTTGGTTGGCGGGCCCTTTAAATGGTGCAGAAAGGCCAGCGGCTGCTTCTGTTGCCCCTTGCCTGTGGTTTGAATCGTGGGGCAGGGAGGAGGCCTCAGCAGCAGTTGCAGTGGCGATTGTGGGGGTGGGAGCCACAGGTTGGGGGGCCCTGCCAGGAAGTCAGGGGGGCAGGGCTTATGGGCCTGCACTGATCTGTCCTCTGTGAATCTGTCTAATCCCCCTTCAAAGCCATCTTTGCCTGTGGCCATCGCCAGGTTAAAATGGATAAAAGGAAGTACTTCTTCACCCAAAGGGTGATTAACATGTGGAATTCAATGCCACCGGAGGTGGTGGCAGCCACAAGCATGGCCACCTTCAAGAGGGGTTTAGATAAAAATATGGAGCAGAGGTCCATCAGTGGCTATTAGCCACAGTGTGTGTGTATGTATAAAATTTTTTGCCACTGTGTGACACAGAGTGTTGGACTGGATGGGCCATTGGCCTGATCCAACATGGCTTCTCTTATGTTCTTATGTTCACATCCTCTGGCAGTGAATTCCACATTTAACCACTCTCTGTATAAAGTAGTATTTCCTTTTGTCTGTTCTGGATCTCCTACCCATCGGCTTCTCTGAATACCCTCTCACGCGCTGGTATTTCGGAAGAAGGAGAAAAAGTTCTCTTTGTCAACTCTCTCTCTCTCTCTGCACCCTGCACATACTTTTATAAACCCAGAGCTTTTTTTGTAAAAAAAAAAAAAAAAAGCCCAGCAGGAACTCATTTGCATATTAGGCCCTAGCCCCTGCCAACAAGCCAGCCGGAACTGTGTCCTTGTGTCTTCCTACTCAATAAAAGCCCTATATAAACCTTGGACTGCAAGAAGATCAAATCAGCCTGTCCTAAGGGAAACCAACCCAGACTGTTCCCTGGAAGGTCAGATGCTGAAGCTGAAGCTCAAATACTTCGGCCACCCAATGAGAAGGGAGCCCTCCCTGGAGAAGACCCTGATGCTGGGAAAGACAGAAGGCAAAAGAAGAAGGGGATGGAAAAAGATGAGATGGCTGGACAGTGTTACTGATGTAACAAACACAAATTTGAGCAGACTTCGGAGGATGGTGGAAGACAGGAGGGCCTGGCATGACTTTGTCCAGGGGGTCGCAAAGAGTCGGACTCGACTGTGCGACTGAACAACAACGAATAAACCTAAGAGGATGAGCGTGACTCAGAGCAGTGAAGTATCCCCCTTGGGATCCTGAATGAAGCATCACAAATTGGGCGGCAGACAGAATTCCATGATGGAAGAAAGCAGGCAACGAAGGCAGTAAACAAGTAAATAAGGAATAGTCTGCGTATCTGTGGATCAGGGCAACTGCCTTTTAAAACTATCTCTTAACTAGGTGTAAGTCAAGGGTCTGTGCATTTGAGTCCCTGAGCATTGTTTGTGACATCTGCTTAGCAGAAGGAGTGATTGTAATAGCCAATTATTCTCATTCCATTTCAGAATTGAATGATTTGCCTGATGGGATCATTACAGCATCAGCAATTGAGTGTTGGCGGGAGGGGTGGGGAAATGGAGTTTGACTCCAGTGAGAATCCAAGGCTGCCACCATGTGGCACTTTCTGGGAATGTCAGCTGGACAAATTTAATTGTTGGAATAAATCCCCGTTCTTTTTATTTGCTGCTGTTGCGGGTCAGAAAAGGAACAATGCTTTGCCAGTTGATTGCTTTGTGCCAGTGCTTTTGGGGGAGTTTTTGCAGGAAATTATCTTCTCTTTGTCATCTTTACTGAAAGCTGCTGCTTGGGAAAATGTTCTCAGAATGGTTACTGGGTACAGTGAGTGCCTTGCTATTCTCAGCTGTGCTTCGAGAACAATATAAATCAATTGTGCGTTTCGGGATGAAGCGCTCTCTATTATCTGTCAGGGACCTGTTTCATGGAGTGACCCTAGTATGCGGCACACCATCTTTCTCAGGGATTGCCTCTTTCACATTTTTTAGTTCTTTGCAGCTGACCCCTGCAGGGTAGGCATGCGGACTGTTTGGGGAGGGCGCTTAGGGCTAGGCAGACAGCCTGAAAGTAATTTGCCTATCATGGTACGGGGGCGAGTCAAGAGCCTCACATCTGTTCGGCCTGCCAGCAAGTACAAACAACACTGTTATCATTAGGGTTTGTAGAATCTTTCAGGATCAAGTGCCGTGTTCTACTGGAGAAAGTTTTCCTTCCAGACGTTTCGTTCTCAGCTGCGGAGAACATCCTCAGTGGCGTTGTAGCTGGAGCAGGCGCTCTGACCTTCTTGGCTGCTGTGCATTGAGCATTGAACTCAATGCACAGCAGCCAAGAAGGTCAGAGCGCCTGCTCCGGCTGCAACGCCACTGAGGATGTTCTCCGCAGCTGAGAACGAAACGTCTGGAAGGAAAACTTTCTCCAGTAGAACACGGCACTTGATCCCGAAAGATTCTACAAACCCTAATGATGTTACCAGCCGTGAAAACCTAAAATCTTTGATAACACTGTTATCTCTACATATCAGGCACAGCTTTTGAGAACAAAATAGCTTGTGCAAATGTAGGGCTGGATTTATATAGAACCAGAAAGCCCCTCCCATTCAGAGCCAGAGCAGTGATTGGCAGAAAGCAGACCGGTATGCAAAGATATATATTTTTTTTCCTTTTGATTGGATTTATACCCTGCCCTTCACTACCCGAAGTAGTCTCAGAACAGTTGACAATCTCATTTCCCTCCCCCTTCCCAGAGCAGACACCCTGAGAGGTTTGTAGAGTTGAGAGAGCTCTCCCAGAACTGCTCTTGAGCAGAACAGCTCTGAGAGAAGTCGTGGCTGACCCAAGGTCACACCAGCAGGTGCATGTGGAGAAGTGGGGAATCAACTCCGGTTCTCCCAGATAAGAGTCCACGCACTTAAACCACTAACCACTACACCAAACTGGCTATACCAGCTGGGATGATCCCATTGGATGGGAAGAAGAGCTAATGTCCTTTGGTTGGATTTACCTAAACCTAGTTGTAAGATGAATGGGGAGGTGGGAGATCCGCCCTCCCAGGACCCAGTCAAGAAGCTGTACTCCTGATGGCTGCTGGGGATGGATTAGTTGGATTCCTTCTTTTTGTGGCATTTTTGTCCTGCAACAACCTTGGGGGTTGTCGTTTTTCCGTTTTGTTTTTATAGCATTTCTGCTAAGTAGATCAAGTTAAGAGACAAGAATTGTGCCTCCTCACAGCCCAAGAGTTCTCGTGGCATAAGCCCTGCCTGCCTGCCTGCCTGCCTATGGGGAAAGGCAGAGAAAAGAAACACAGCAAGAACCACCGTGCAAGAAAAGATTCCATTTAACCTTCTTTCTAAAGCAGCTTTTCCCATCTGAATTTCTGAAGCTGACGTTAACGTTGAATCGCAGATTTAATTTTCCCGAATTTGAAGAGCCTCTTCCAGTAGAGGAAGGCTCCTTAGCTTGGAGAAAGGCTTCCACTAGCATGGCTGAGTAGGGCGGTAGGTTACAAGCCCAAGTCCTGGGCAATTATCATGAAGCACTTGTCCCCTCTTGCGGCTCGATGGTGGTGGTGGTCTCCAAAGTAGACAAGATGACAATCGTTTCTTCCTGGAGTCCCCAGAAGATGGCAGCACTGGTTTCCCACAAGGATGGGAAAGTGGAAGCCATCCTTCCTTGCTGAAGTCACAGCATTTCCTTGTCACCTGCCTCCTGAGGCCACCAGGTGAGCTGCTGGAAGATGAGGCTGCCCTTTGCGAGCTGAAGCTTCATCCCTTGACTTTGCATCAATGAACGGATCATTTTTCAAGCTGTCCTAGACGGGGAAAGCGCCCCAGCACAGACTTGTGGTTTGCTCCTTGTCACATAATCAATCCTCTGGCCCAATACGCCAGTTGTACTCTTATTTTATGAGCCATACCTTCAGGCTTAATTAATGCAATTAATCAAACTTTTACTTCGGCAGGCATTATCTTCATTTGTCCACTGACTCTCTCCTTGGAGAGCTGCGTTTGTCGCCTGCGTGGTTGGAATCACCAGGGCATTTTGCAGGAGTCGGGAGTCTCGGGGATTGTGTGGGGAGAAAGTGGCACAGAGGGGAAATCAGGGAAAAGAAAAAAGGCTGCGATCAGATTACAGAAAGCAGCAGGTGGGGGATCCAGCCTGGGTTGAGGGGAAATCTAGAAAGATCCAACCTGCTGCTGTTAGTGGAATTACCCTGGGGCACTAACAACACAGTCAGGGACACTCCATATGAAGCTGCCTTCTACTGAATCAGACCCTCAGTCTATCAAAGTCAATATTGTCTACTCAGACTGGCAGCGGCTCTCCAAGGTCTCAAGCTGAGGTCTTTCACATCTACTTGCCTGGACCCTTTTTAGTTGGAGATGCCAGGGATTGAACCAGGGTGTCAAGTCTGCTTAAAATCTCTGGTCAGGTCTATGCTTAAACTTTGGTTCAGGGGAAAAGCACCCTGGGTAAAGCCATACTGTATTCCATTGCTGCTAGCTGAACTATCCTCCCCCCCCCCCCCATTTCCTTTGTTATGTAGCATCGCTTTGAAATGGGAATGTGTGAAGCAGTTTATCGGGCCTTCTCAGGCTGGGCATCGGGGGAGGTTGGAGCCAAGAGACGCTCAAGGCCATACCCGGCCTAAGAAATTGTAACATCAATGTGTGAATGTACCCTGCATAGTACCCCTCCCTCAAGAATCCCTTTGAAGTGTACCTTATATGATTGCATTCTATTTTATGATCTTTAGTCTTTCAATCTTACTGTAGTCGAGAACTATGATATCAATAAAGTAGCTACTTTGTTTCAATGAAGACTCGTTATTGAATCAGCCGACTTGACATTGGGACCTTCTGCTTACCAAGCAGATGCTCTACCACTGAGCCACCATCCCTCCAGACAACCAACTTCTGGCTAGCTAATCACATACTCTAAAACTCCGATATAATTGCACAGGACTAAAAACCAACAAAAGCATTCATAGAAAGAAAAGTTTGGAGAAAGGTATCTTACATTTTTTACAATTTATTTTCTGTTTCTTCTGAGTTGCAAAAATAGGGAGAAATCATGAAGTATCAAGGATACATTAAAATAAAGGCCGTTCGCTAATTAGAAAACCCTGTACATTGAAAGTGGGTTGAAAGTGCATTATTTTGTGCATGTTAAAGTGCCTAAAGACACCTAAAGCTGCTTCTGTTGAGTCTGGCCCTTGGTCTGTCATTAGGCTTCAAAGCCCCCAGGTTCTGGTGAGGGATCCCCTGGTTTCGCAACCTCCTCCCCGCTGCCAGCCAGCTGGCCAGTGGGAGGAAACCCTGCCCTAACAGCCTGGGGCGGCGCTAGGGTTTTTGCAGCCCCAGGCCGCTGCCCCAACCGCGTCCCTCCCCATGGGGGATCTTTAAAAGGGGGAGGGGTTGCAGCACAGTCTCTTTCCTCTGAGAGGGGAGGAGGGAACGTGGGGCCTTCTCCTTCACTCTTCGGCTACCTCCAGGAAGCAGCCCAAGAGTGAGGCTGAGCCACCTCTTTCCTCCGCCCAAGTCTTAGGTGGGGGAAAGAGGTGGTGCGGGCCAGCTTGTGTGTGGGTAGGGGGCACCTAGGCAGCCGCCTACATGGCCTACTCTCACCCGCCGGCCATGCTAACAACCATGATGTGCCTTTTGATCTTTAGAAGCTTGCAAACTGCTTGTGTTTTGGAACATGTGTGTGCCTTTAAATCTCAGCGAGACAAAAGCTGGGGTTGGGGTGAAAGCAGGCAGAGCCATGTGACTCTTCCCAGTGAGCGTGTGAGAGAGGGAGAGAGTGTTTTGCATTAGCTTCAGAAGTGGTTTAGTATTATGGATTGTAAAATGGATAGTAAAGTTAACTGGAACCTGATTATGGGATGGAGGAAAACTCCACCCCCTAGACCTCTCTCTCTCCTTATTTGCTTTAATTTTTCTGTGTTAATCTGAAGAAGGTTGAAATACAGCATATTGTTACATTCAGCAACTCCTATACCATTGCCCCAGAGATCTCACAAAAGTGTGGGCTTGCAAACTATTTATTTTGGCTGCTTTGTGGGAGGCGGATGTTCACTTTCATTTAGCGGAAGTGCAGCTGCTCGGGGAAGGCAAAAACAAGGAGGAAATTAAGACTGTATTAAGGGGGACTGCACTGCTGTATTTTATTTATTTATTTTTAGGGAACAGGAAAGTCTCCAGGTTTCACCCCCAAAGTCCCCAGATATTTCTTGAGCTGGACCTGGCAACCCTATCTGTCATGGTCAGTACTGTCTACTGTGACTGGCGGTAGCTCTCAGTCAGAGGTTTTTCACATCACCTGCTACCTGCTCCTTTTGACCAGAGAAGCCAGGGATTCAACTTGCATTGCCAGGTCCCCTCGGCCACTGGCAGAAATGCAGTGTGTGTGTGAGTGTTAGGAGTGGACCATAGCAGTGGACCATATCCCGGTTGGAAAATTCCTGGAGATCTGAGGCTGAAGCCTGGGGGATACAGGGTCCCACCCTCCAAGGCATCCATTTTCTCCAGGGGAATTGATCTTTGTAGTTTGGAGATGAACTGTAATTCCAAGGGATCTCTGGGTCCTAACTGGAGGCTGGCATCCCTAGATGGAACCAGGGCCGGTGCGTGGGAGTAGGTAAAGTAGGCAGTCGCCTAGGGGGCGCCATTGGGAGCCATATCCCTGACGCATGACTCTGGCTCCTGACCACTGTCCCCTTGTCCTCTCCCATCACCAAGCTGCCCTCAACAAAGCCAAGCCACCCCCCTCTCCCCAGTGTGTGACTCGGCCTCCCACCTCATCCTATCCTGCCACCCTCCTTCTTAACATGGCCGGCAAGCACTTCTTCTCACAATTTTTTTTTATAACATCACATTTTTTTTTTGAAAAATTAAAGATCAGTAAATTAAAAATGTGAAAAGTTTCAAGTTTGGCGCTCTTCGATTTCCCTATGTTTTTAATAATGGGGGGGGAGGGGGCGCTAGTGGGTGATTTCTCCAGGTGCTGGAGAGTGTCTGTTGGAAAGGAAGGCAGTGGGAACTCCAGCTGGCGGGGGTTTCCCCAGGAGGCATTCTGTCACCTTGCCCAACTCCAAGTTCCCCCAGACCCACCTCCTTGGCAGCCTGAAGGGGGAGCCAGCCCCAACACTAGGGCCCAGGGAGAGCCGTTTTCGGGACCGCTCCTTCTCTGAAGGTGGTGAGCGTCTCTCTTCAAGATGGCCTTCAACTAATGATAAAGCTAGGAATACTGCTGAAGATGCCTTTTATTTACTGAATTCCGCCGATGATTTAATGTTATAACGCCATATTCTTAATGTTAAATTTAATAATTTATATTTGTTTTAACCATGTTTTTATATGTATAATTGATGTATTGTGTATTTTATGTTGTGAGCCGCCCTGAGCCTGCTCCGGCGGGGAGGGCGGGATAGAAATAAAAGATTATATTATATTATATATTATGATTTGCCTAGGGTGCCTAGCACTGGCCGTGCAACCAGGGATCTTCTGCATACAAATCAGACGCTTTGCCATTGAGTCCTGCCCCCCGAGGTTGATTGATTGATTGATTTACTTTCTTGTTGAGACTCAAAGTGGATTACTGGATATACACAGTGCAACACCAGATAGCAGCCACAAAATGGCTGCCACAGCTTAACTTCAGGCGCACAATGAAGATCCTTGTGCTGGGTGGAAGCTGCTGTTAAAACAGTGGGTTTTTTTTTAAAAAAAAAAAATCTGCACTGCCAATCAAATCTTTCATGGCCAATCAGATGCCTTGCTGGGCAAAACCCCACCTTGCCCCGCCCACTCCCTAAAAACACTTGGCAGGTGCTGGTGGGAGCCCTGGTATCCACAGGCACCACATTAGAGATCCCTATCTGAGACAATGTATACCATACAGTAGATTACAAGGTGTAAGACAGAAATAAATAATCATAGCAGTGGACTGTTATCCTGTTCCATTATGAAGGTGCTATTCTGGGCTGCAATCCATTGATTCTTCTGTCTCCATCTCACAGGAAACAGCTTTAATCAACAGTATGAGCAACAGAGTGGAAACGATGGCCAGAACTGGGGAAAGTCTATTTCTTTATTTCATTTTACTTCATTTATACCCCACTCCAACAGGGATCCAAAGTCAGCAATTAGGCAAGATGCTGAAAACACCCAGCATGCTTCCAGTACCTGCAACCGCTGAAGGAAGGAGAAGCTGCAACATCCTAGGAATGTGCAGAGGACATGGATCTACCACCACAGGTTGGACCAACGAGCTGGCATAAGATTGCCAGTGCTGAGTTGAGAAATACCTGGAGATTTGGGGTAGTGGAGCCTGGGATGGGCAGGGTTTGGGGAGGAGAGGGACCTCAGTGGAGTATAATGCCATAGACTCCACCCTCCAAAGCAACCATTTTCTCCAGGGGAACTGATGTCTGTATCCTGGACACCATCGAAATACTATATCGGGAGATCTCCAACCACCACCTGGAGCCCTGCAACCCTTGCAGCTTCCATTCCTTCTGCCCTTCTGGCCCAGCGAGGACCCGTCACGTTTCACTTGGCATTATTGGGCAAGTGCTGTTATAGAAACATTTCGATATTTTGTTAACTTTTGGGTGGGGGGGGGGGCGGATATAGCACAATACAATCTCAAAACACCAAGAATATGAATTTCCATCAGATGATGAATGAAAAGGTGAATCATATCAAACCTGGGACCTTCTGCATGCTAAACAGATGCTCTGCCCCTGAGCCACAGCCACTGTCTACGGGGCAGCTGACAATATACTCATGAAACTATAACACAATCCAGACTTTGAGGGCTTTCAGCGCCAACACCTCAAACAGTGGCTCAAACTTACTGGAAACTGGGAGAACACTCTCTGAATCTGTGTGAGAGTGCCAGTGGTCTGACCCGGATGAAGAAGATATTGGATTTATATCCCGCCCTCCACTCCGAAGAGTCTCAGAGCGGCTCACAATCTCCTTTACCTTCCTCCCCCACAACAGACACTCTGTGAGGTAGATGAAGATATTGGATTTATATCCCGCCCCCCACTCCGAAGAGTCTCAGAGCGGCTCACAATCTCCTTTCCCTTCCTCCCCCACAACAGACACCCTGTGAGGTAGATGAAGATATTGGATTTATATCCCGCCCTCCACTCCGAAGAGTCTCAGAGCGGCTCACAATCTCCTTCACCTCCCCCTCCCCCTCCCCCCGCCAACAACAGACACCCTGTGAGGTAGATGAAGATATTGGATTTATATCCCGCCCTCCACTCCGAAGAGTCTCAGAGCGGCTCACAATCTCCTTTCCCTTCCTCCCCCACAACAGACACCCTGTGAGGTGGGTGGGGCTGGAGAGGGCTCTCCCAGCAGCTGCCCTTTCAAGGACAACCTCTGCCAGAGCTATGGCTGACCCAAGGCCATTCCAGCAGGTGCAAGTGGAGGAGTGGGGAATCAAACCCGGTTCTCCCAGATAAGAGTCCGCACACTTAACCACTACACCAAACTGGCTCTCCTCTATAAAAAGTTCTATAAAATGTCACCACCTGCTGACAAACAAAAATATCTTGTGTTACCTACAAATTGTCACATCCTGCATAGCTAACCTCTCTTTTCTTGTCTTTCCTGCAAAGAACGAGTGGATTCCTGAAACGGCTTATTTCTGCAGTCAAGAGCCTTGATTCTTAGTATCTCTCTAATACCTTTGTATTGTGTGCTCAGTATGCATGGCTGTCCCTTCCATTTTTCATCCTCACAACGACCCTGAGGGATCGCTTAAGCTGAGAAAGAAGAGACTGGTCCAGGTTTCATGGCAGAGAGGAACGTTGAAGCTGGGTCTCCCAAATCATAGTCCAACACTCTTAACACCTGCGCTCAACTGTCTCCAACATGTTTGAGTCAATATGGTCATAGAATCCTGTGCCAAATATAGGGCGAGGTTCCAAATGAGAACATTTTTGGACTAATCAGTACCAACATTAACTCAGCACATTGTCCGTTACTCTTGGCCCATCAAAATGGTCTGGTTGCATGAACAGTGAGATTAGATCTTATGGTAGCTGTGCAGACCCAAGCTTTCTCAAACAGAGCCCTTTCCCTCTGGAGCAAGCCACCCAAATGAGACATGCAAGATCTAGGAATGACAGCCTCCAGGTGGAACCTGGAGATCCCCTGGAATTATAGCTCATTTCGTCTGGAGAAAATGGCTGCTTTGGAGAGTGGAGCCTGTGGCACTGGCTGCGCCCCACTGAAGTCCCTGTCCCCCACTCTTCTGGGCTCCACATCCAAATCTCCAGGAATTACCCAACCTGGATCTGCCAACCCCCTCCCATACTCTGCTGGTGGCCAGGGAGGACCTGGAACTCTACTGAGGCATCTACATGGGCAGCCAAAATGCTTTTTTTGTTTCTTGGGGGGTATTATGGTATTCGTTGCGGGAAGTTACTTCGGGCTTGGGTTTGTAGTTAACCTGAAGAGTTGTTCATTTGTATTATCAGATAGTATTGTTGGTGGTTTCAGACTATTTATTTGACGGCACTGGGATTTCTGATGCTGTTCCCTTGTCTCTGTTGTGAGCTGCCTTGGGTTACTGAGGGACAGCTAGATATCAGTCAGCGTTACCCACTCTGGGTTGATAAATATTTGGAGGTTTGAAGATGGAGTCTGGAAGAGGAGAGTTTAAGGTGGGGAGGGAACCCAGGCATGACACCATACAGTCCAGCGTCCAAAGTAGCCATTTTCTCCAGGAGAAGTGGAATAGATGTTTTTGATAAATAAATAACAATTGATGTATTCTAGAAAACAGTTGTAATTCTGGGAGACTGCCAGTCTGCACCTGAAGGTTAGGGCAAAAATAGAAACAACCATGAATAAATAACTAATAACAATGCACAATCAATACTTCATATATTATTTCCTATGTCCAGGCCTCAGTTTGGGCAGGAGCTCACAGGAATGAAGATCCGGAACCTCTACATTTTATTGTGTTCTTTCTTTCTCTCTCTCTTTCTCTCTCTCTTTCTCTCTCTCTTTCTTTCTCTCTTTCTTTCTCTCTCTCTCTCTTTCTCTCTCTCTCTCTTTCTCTCTCTCTTTCTTTCTCTCTCTCTCTCTTTCTCTCTCTCTTTCTCTCTTTCTTTCTTTCTTTCTTTCTTTCTTTCGGGTGTGGCATATGCAAATGAGTTGTGCAAATTTGCTAATGAGCTCCAGCACCTCTTTTTCTATGAAATGACCCCTGGCTATGTCTGTCTCAACAGCTCACAAGCAACCAAGTCCATATCAATAAAGTCCACATTATTGGTATTTGCAATCAGTTCAGCAGGTATTCTTCCACAACTCCTTAAAGTGCAATGATTTTCTCAATTTTCAAATTGCAATGGTCTTCTCTGCTGCTCCTTTAAATCTATAGAAACTAGTTAGCATACCAGAGTCTAGTTCTTTATCAGAATTAATCAAACAAATCACGCTACCCATTAAGAACAGCCATGCATAAAGGAATTAGTTATGTGGCCCCCAAGTGCAGGTTTTACGCGGTTCCGTGCCAATACTGGAATATGAAACAGATGTAGCTCACCAACAGGATGGTTGCAAGCACCTTACTCAATTTTTGGAACTGGCACAAGCACTTTCTATAGATTTGAAGGAGTGGCAGAGACAACCATTGCACTTTGAAAGTTGAGAAGAAGATCGTTGCACTTTAAGGAGTTGTGGAAGAATACCTGCTGAACTGATTGTGATTACCAGTAATGTGAACTTTATTGATTTGGACTTGGTTGCTTACTCATATAGTGAGCTGTTGAGATAGACATAGAAAATAATATATGAAATATTGAATTGTGCATTGTTATTAGCTATTTATTCATGGTTGTTTCTATTTGAAATGAAATTAAAAGACGTTTGCTCCTTAGCAGGATAGTTATGGTGAACCTGGACAGTATTTATTATAGAGACATCACCCTGCCAACAAAAGTCTGTATAGTCAAAGTGATGGCATTCCCAGTAGTAATGTTTGGCTGTGAGAGCTGGACCATAAGGAACGCCGAGCGCAGAAGAATAGATGCTTTTGAGCTGTGGTGCTGGAGAAGAATTTTGAAAGTTCCTAGGACTGCAAGAAGATCAAATCAGTCAGTCCCAAGGGAAATCAACCCAGACTGTTCCCTGGAAGGTCAGATGCTGAAGCTGAAGCTCAAATACTTTGGTCACCAAATGAGAAGGGAGCACTCCCTGGACAAGATCCTGACGCTGGGAAAGACAGAAGGCAAGAGAAGAAGGGGACGGCAAAAGATGAGATGGCTGGACAGCGTTACTGATGTAACAAACATGAATTTGAGCAGACTTAGGAGGATGGTGGAAGACAGGAGGGCCTGGCATGACTTTGTCCAGGGGGTCGCAAAGAGTCAGACTCGACTGTGCGACTGAACAACAAGTTTCTATTTTCGCCCTTACCTTATTCTGTGAATCTCTCTTGGCTACTGCACCTGAAGGCTGCTGACTCTAATATTTTTTTAAAAAAAAATAAAAATCATAACTACAGTGATACCGTAGACATCCTAAGTAATTACATTCACCTAACAGTGTCATTTTTGCTCAATTGGCTACCTGCAGGACTTTTTGGGTAGCAGGAACTCCTTTGCATATTAGGCCTCACACCCCTGATGTAGCCCATCCTCCTGGCGCTTACAGTAGGCCCTGTACTAAGAGCCCTATCAGCTCCAGGAGGATTGGCTACATCAGGGGTGTGTGGCCTAATACGCAAAGGAGTTCCTGCTACAAAAATAAAAGCCCTGGCTACCTGGCTACTTATTGGTCAGATTTCCAGGTCCTGATGGGGGGGGCGGGGTTGGAGCCGGAGAAGGATGGGTTTGGGGAAGGGAGGGACTTCAGTGTGCTCTAATGCCAGAGAGTGAGAACCAGGCATTCTTCTGTCAGCTGGAGTTCAGGAGTAATCCCAGGACATCTCCAGCCACCACCTGGAGGTTGGCAAGCCTAGTTATCGAGGCACCCGACCTCTGCCGCATGTGACAGTGAGCCTGGGTTCCCAAAGTGCTGGTGGGGGCGGTGGGTGGAGGAGTTCCAGTTTCTGCTGAATCTCCTGCAGAGGCTTGGCTGAAACCCGAACCTGTTTTGCTCGGCCTTCACGGGGAGTGTTAAAAATAGCAAGGTCAGAGGGTTGGTCTTGAAAGAAATTGCCTGACAACAGAGGCGGTGGCGGCGGCAGCAGCCCGGAAGGCTGCAACTAATCTCTCTCTCTCTCTCTCTCTCTCTCCCTCTCCCCATTAGTATTCTGAGAGCAGCAGCAGGCCACGGCGGAGAAGCATCGGCCTCATAAACCTAATGAGGGAAGGAGATAAAAACCCTTCGCGTGGGACAGCCGCAGCTCCGGCTCAGGTGCCTCTCCTGCCTGCCTGCCTTCCTTCCCTCCCCGGCTGGCTCAACTCTGCAGCAGGCCATGCGGCACTTTGCAGCCTATCGCAGCCCTTCCCGGGGAAAAAAGCTGCTCCGGCTGATTGGCACTGGCACCGGCTCCACAAAGGTTAATTGATGCTCTCACACTCCAGAAGCCCCACTGTCAGCAGTCTGCCAGCAGCCGCCCCCAGCCTGCTCGGTCTTCCCTGCCAGGGCCAGCTCTCCCTCACGACAACCATTTCTCCCTCCCTCTCCCTGACTCCTGCCATCCTCCTCAAAGAATTCCCTTCTCAGCTTCCAAAAAACCCAGCAGGACTGCTGGTCATAGGACTCATTGGGGCTTTACGGACTCTTCCTCTTCCTGACATGGCCAGCCCTCTTGGGAAAGGGAAACTGCTGTGCTCACTGCCTCCAAACACACCCCTGTTGGTTTTCCACACAAAAGACCGCCTGCAATGTTTTCATCCTCTCAGTCAAACCCCACCCATCCCCACTCTGGCCTGACTAAAATTATTAGAAGCCGTATATTTCTGTTGCCGGGTGGGGCCCAGAAGACTAGAACATAAAAAGAGCCCTGCTGGATCAGCCCAGTGGTCCGCCTAGTCCAGCCTGTGGTCTCACACAGTGGACAACTGGGTCCTCTGAAGGGCCAACAACAGGGCAGAGAGGCTGAGTCCTTCCTCTGATGTTGTGTCCTGGCTCTGGAACAGGGCCAGCTCTTCCATTAGGCAAATTAGGCTTTTGCCTAAGGCTCTGGGCTGGGTGGGCACTGAATTGAGTGTTCCCCCTCTCCCAGTGCCCTAGGCAAATGCCCTGGCTTGTGCTTCACCCAGCAGGCTTCACTTCACCTCACTTCCGGAAGGGAGGCAAAGAGAAACCACCTGGCCATTGCGCCCTGGTTGGCTTAACTCAGAGGCGAGCAAAGCCAGCCAGGGCACAACTGTGGGCTTTGCTCTGCCTCCCTTCTGGAACCGGAAGGGAGGTGAAGGAAGCTGGCTGGCCAGCATGAAGCCAGCTGCCTGGGTACCCTTCCCACCCTACTTCACCATGAGCCCCCAGGGGGCTCAGTGCTGCAGAGGAGGGCAGCAGGCTTGCCTAGAGCCCCATGCACCTTAGGGTCGGCCCTGTTCTGGGATTCAGAGATTTAGCGCCTTTGAATGTGGAGGTTCCCCTCAGCCACTGTGGCTAGGAGCCATTGAGAGACTTCTCCTCCATGAATCTATCTCATCCCCTTTGAAAGTGGTTTATTCCCATGGCCATCACTGCATCCACTTTACCAAAGCAAAATGTTGCAAATACAAGACAATTGACCACACCTGTAAATACAAATTACTCAGATCATGTGGAACAACAAAGAATGTTGGGAAATACAGGCCACGCAATGATGTACCCAAGGCAGTTGTGAATTGAACTGTGGTGGCTTCTAAAAAGAAATGGGTGGATTTATAAGGGGAGGGGGAGAAAAAGAGGAACGGTGGCATGGAAACATTCATTCTGGGTGGGGAGAGAAGCTCCATTTGAAAGGCAGAAATGACATCCACTTTCACTTAGAGCGCAGCAGAGAGAAACTGCATAACAGAAAGAAGATTATGGCAGTCCACCCCTGAGAAGGGGGAAAGCTATCAAGTCCATTTTAACACTTAACATAAAGGAATTAATTTTAACGGATTAAAAACGTGGCTCAAAAAAATAGACAGCGATGAAAGAACATAGATGCCCTACTAGCATCAAAGAATCATCCACATACAGGTTATTGGAAAACACTGTTCAGGGAAGGTTGAAGTGGGGCTCCATAAACATTCAAGTATCCCCAAAGAATTGACAGTGGATGTGCCTACCTGGCTGTATTTGTGGCTTTTATTATTACGACATTCTATGCGGCAGCTTGATGTTAATTTTATGATGCTGTCCCATTCTTCTGGTTTTATTGATTATTTGCTGTTTTAACTACTACAGCTTTTATTTTTGTTTTACTTTTAGGTTTCTTTAGAAACATTTTAGTTCAGAGTGCAGGAACTCTCAACTAGAATGGCTAAAGAATCAGTGGGAGGGGACACAATTTTCCAAAAGACATCTAGTGTACAATTGCCCGTCTACCCTGCAATGAGATGCCTCTGCTTTGCACATTCTAGGGGCGGGGTCCCCAGGGCACCTGCAAACTCCTTTCCTGGCACCCATCAAGTGCTGTTAGAAAGGGAGCAGGACCGGGTCAGGCACTTGCCCAACAGGGCTTCTGATTGGCTGGGCAACTACAACAATGTGGCAGCTGCAACCCCAGTGTCAGTTTTATTCGCTTTTTCCAGTATATTTTAAAATTGCACCCTTTTCTCCTGCACTTCTGGGTGTGTGGCTCTGCCCCCCTGCAGCACCCCTTGTGTATTTGGCTCCACCCCCACGGCAGCCATTTTTTTAATTGTGTCCATTGTCCCAGGTCAGAATCCCAAAGGTGTCCATAGATTCAAAAAGTTGGGAGGGGGGCCTGTGTACAGGGCGATTTCAAGTTCCTGCAAAGGAGCAATACTTTGCCTTGCCACTGTCCTCCCTTTTCTCAACATACTGTGTGACTAGGGTTGCCAACTCTGGGCGGG
This sequence comes from Heteronotia binoei, assembly GCF_032191835.1. Taxonomy (NCBI): domain Eukaryota; kingdom Metazoa; phylum Chordata; class Lepidosauria; order Squamata; family Gekkonidae; genus Heteronotia; species Heteronotia binoei. The sequence goes on along the minus strand of NC_083236.1, from coordinate 13,679,585 downwards.
AAATACTTGGAGATTTGAGGGGTGGAGACTGGGGAGGGGAGGGACCTCAGCAGGGCACAGTGCCATAGAGCCCATCCCTCAAAGCAGCCATTTTCTCCAGGGGAACTGATCTCTCTAACCCAGAGACCAGTTGTAATCCTGGGAGCAGAGCAACCGGTGGGTGATGGGAGGACTTATGAGGAGAAAGAAGAAGACCTAGGCCTCATTGCTGCTGTTGCATTGGCAGTGACACCATCATGCCAGCGGCCTGCCAACAACACATTGGGCGTTTTCGCACTGACCTTCAAGTGGCGCGACCACCCTCTTCACACCGGAGGATCTGCGCGGATTTCGCACAAGAAGCGCCGGAGCACCCAAAAGAGCCGGCGACTTCCGTCGCAAAAGCCGCTCAAACGTTTTCCTGCTTCTTGGCGGTTTCCGTTTGAGCGGGTTTCGCGACGGAAGTCGCCAGCTCTTTTGGGTGCTCCGGCGCTTCTTGTGCAAAATCCGCGCAGATCCTCCGGTGTGAAGAGGGTGGTCGCGCCACTTGAAGGTCAGTGCGAAAATGCCCTTTGTGATTTGGGTATATCTATGGCAAAACCCAGCTTTTACCATAGAGTTTTTGCCCAAATACCAGAGTGTCACCCAGATGTACAATGTGGGCAACAAGGCCTAGGCCTTCTCATTTCTCCTGGTAATTCCCCCCACCAGCCAGCTGATTGGCAGCTGAGGGTACAACCTGGCAGTGAGGAAGTCCCGCCTCCACTGGGGGTCTGACATCCTTAACTGGGAGATCTCCAGATGGGCAGCCGTGTTGGTCTGAAGCAGTAGAACAAAGTTTGAATCCCATGGCACCTTTAAGACCAACTCAGTTTTATTCTGGGTATGAGCTTTCCTGTGCATGCACACTTCTTCAGCTACAAAATGAAGAGTTAACTTCCATTTCTGGGAGATCTCTAGCCACTACAAAGAGACTGGCAACCCTCCCCCAGCACAGGGCTCACACTCTTGCAGTGCCAAGAGGTTCAAAAGGAGAGAGGACAATGCAGAAATTGTTCCTCAAAGGCAGAAAGTTTGAAGCCAGCAAATTAGAAATGTGTGGTAGGTGAGTGGCAGGAAACGGAGATGTGTGAGGTTGTGGTCAACAGCAAGGGGTGCAGATGATGGACAGAGCCCTGCTGGTGGACCTCCTGATGGCACCTGGGTTTTGGCCACTGTGTAACACAGAATGTTTTACTGGATGGGCCATTGGGCTGGTCCAACATGGCTTCTCTTATGCTGTTAAATACTCTTCTATCTGTTATCCATAATTAGGAACAGACTGGCTTGGATCCAGCAGTGCATGAGCGGAAATGTCAATAGACTATGTGCAGTTGTATTTGTGCGGGATCATTTGTGGCACACTGAGTCCACAGCAGGAGTCACTCTGCCCTTGGGCTTCTGCTTTCCCCAGCTCAACCGATTGATTCCCCACCAGTTTCTGCGCAGCTGCATTTTGACCCATGCCTTCCTCCAATTTCCCCCATTCTTCCTGATCTCTAAAAAAACAAGACCAGGAAGCCGCAGGGGGAAATTGGAGGGAGACATGGGTCAAAATACGGCCATGTAGCAACTAGTGGGGAAATCCGTTGGTTGAGCCGGGGAAAGCAGAAGCCCAAGGGCAGAGTGACTCCTGCTGTGGAATCAATCTAAATGGTTTTATTCCTGTATTTTATAGTGCTAAGAAATTACTTGCACCATATTTTGCACAAGCAGGAAAATAGATTGGGATACTCTATGTTTAACTTAGTGCAAGGGTTTTGCTTGGTTTTTTTAAATAATAATAATAATAATAATAATAATAATAATAATAATAATAATAATAATAATAAACTTTTATTTATACCCCGCAGGCTCAGGGCAGCTAACAGGACATGGTAAACCATGATATAGATAAATGACGGATAATATAATTAATAATTTAGACAATAAAACCAATAAAACAGTATGACATTAAAATACAATTGAATGGCATATAAGATGGCTCGGTGTTCCTGATCTTATCAGGAGTTCTGTCTTAAAAAGCTAGCTGGAAGAGGGCAGTTTTGCAGGCCCTGCGGAACTGGTTAAGATCCCGTAGGGCCTGCACCTCTTCCGGCAATTGATTCCACCATTGGGGGGCCTTTGTAGAGAACGCCTGTTCTCTGGTAGCTTTTAATCTAGTTTCTTTTGGCCCAGGGATTTCAAGAAGATTTTTTGAGCTTGATCGCAGTGCCCTCTGGGGAACATATGGAGAGAGGCGGTCCCTAAGGTAGGCAGGTCCTCGACCATATAGGGCTTTAAAGGTAATGACCAGCACCTTGTAACGAACCCGGTAAACAATTGGCAGCCAGTGCAATTCCCGCAGCCCAGACTGCACATGTTCCCACCGAGGCAGTCTTGGTAGCAGCCTGGCTGCTGCATTTTGCACTAGCTGCAGTTTCCGGGTTCGGTACAGGGGCAGCCCCATGTAGAGAGCATTACAGTAGTTCAGCTTCGAGGTGACCGTTGTGTGGATCACTGTTGCCAGGTTGCCGCGCTCCAGGAAGGGGGCCAGCTGCCTCGCCCGTCTAAGGTGAAAAAAGGCGGACTTGGCAGTAGCTGCTATCTGGGCCTCCATTGTCAAGGGAGGCTCCAGTAGAACTCCCAAGCTCTTAACTCTGCACATTTTTTACATTTCTGCTTGCTCCAAAACCCTAGTGCATGTGGACATCTTCTGGTGGAAGCCATTATATCAAGTTAGTCTGCAATTGAGTTTCAGAAATTTGCTTGTCAGTATTCCACAAATGCATGCAAGTTCTGGGATGCTTCTTGTTCTTGAAAGCACAGCACCCAAGCTCTCTTATGAAAACAGAACTGGGTATATGGGAAAGCACAGCCCCTGAAATGCAGTTGGCAATATCAAGAAGCAAATATTTGACCCAGAACTCGCAATCTAAAATTTGCCCTTTTGTTGTGCTGCCCAGACTTTGGTCTGTCTAAGGACAATGCAAAACAAAGCACAAAATTAGACAGCATATGCTATATTTTGGAACTGGATTTGCAGTGACCACAGAAGGGGGCATGGGCGTGTGGGAAAATACTTTGCAGTGGTTTGCAGCAAAAATGGCTGCCGCTGTTCCTAGCCGAAGGAGTGAACACAAAGCCTTGGCTGAGCAGGCTTCCGCAGCATTAGTTTCACAGCTGAATGCCAGGGGTTAGCCAGCAGAGCACAGAGGTAATTAGAAAGCAGTCCAGCCGGATGCAGCATTGCGGTGGCTGAGGCAGAAAGGGAGACGGAAAGAGGAGAAGAGGCAGCACAGTCTGTACTGCGTGCGGCAAGGACTCCGGGCTGGGCATCATTCAGCATACTGGAAGGCTCCACCAGAACTGGGGACTGTGCCAGGGATCAAGGGCCTCTTCACACATGACATTTTTAGATGCACAGTCAGTTCACGTTACATCCAGAAAAGCAAAGGGCTACATTACAACTCAATGAATGTAATAGTGACCAGAAAGTCCTCCTTCAGAAATAAAATCCTATTTTGTAGTAGAGTTGCCAGCCTCCAGGTGGCACCTGGAGATCCCCTGCTATTTCAGTTGATCTCTAGGCAGTTCCCCTGGAGGACATGGCTGCTTTGGAAGGTGGACTTGATGACATTATACTCTGCTGAGGTTCCTCCCCTCCTCAAACCCTCCCCTCCCCTCCCCAGGCTCCACCCCCCCAAATTTCCAGGTATTTCTCAACCCAGAACTGGCAACCCTACTTTGTGGAGTGGGGACTGGATGGGAGCAGAGGAGCAGCAGAGTGGGCATCCTTAACTCTGCCCTTGACATTTAGAGCTAAGATTTGCCAAATTCCGTGTGGGAGCTGAAGATCTTGAATTACAACAGATCTCCAGACTACATAAATCACTTGTTTATTTATCTTTTGAAGTATTTATTCCACTTCTTGTGGAGAAAATGGCTGTTTTGGAAGGTGGACGGTGTGGTGTGATGCCCTACCAAGGTCCTTGCCCCCCTCAAATCCCACTCTCACAGCCTTCATCCTCTAATCTCCAGGTATTTCCCTAATCCAGCCTGGCCGCTCAGGAGCCTTTCATCTTGCAGAGCTCAGCATTCATGTATGGTGCCCACTAGAAGAAGAAGACTGCAGATTTATACCCCGCCCTTCTCTCTGAATCAGAGACTCAGAGTGGCTTACAACCTCCTATATCTTCTCCCCCCACAACAGACACCCTGTGAGGTGGGTGGGGCTGGAGAGGGCTCTCACAGCAGCTGCCCTTTCAAGGACAACCTCTGCCAGAGCTATGGCTGACCCAAGGCCATTCCAGCAGGTGCAAGTGGAGGAGTGGGGAATCAAACCCGGTTCTCCCAGATAAGAGCCCGCACACTTCACCACTACACGAAACTGGCTTTCACTAGAGGCCCCATAAGGGAAAAACAACTTTTGAAATATTCAGGAGTGGAGAATTGGTGGGTGAGGAAAATGTTAAGAACCGTTTGCCTATGAGACTCCTAGCACCATCTTCAGAAGACAATTTCCTTCTTCAAATAAGAGAAGCCCCCAAGCCAGAAATTCTATGTTGAGATGGCAAAAAGGTACATTGAGTGATGGGCTCTTGTAATGCGACGCAACAAAAAACTAAAAACGTTTCGGATGGTGTCGCGCCAGGTGACCATGTACTAGGCCCTCTATTCTTTGGTGAACTTTAGTCAGTGATTTCTTGATTTTTAATGCTTAAGAAGATTAGCATTTGTATGGGAATGTAATACTATGAAATCTTAAGTGGAATAAAAGTAGAATGCCTGAAATCTGAAAGTGTTCCTTTGGGGCTTGTGAAGCTAATACATCTATAGAATGGCTATCTGGGGGAAGTGTTTTGTTCATAATATTACCATGAGCCCTTTGTCAAATTTATACCTGTGCCTCTACTGTTATCTCAAAAATTATTTGAAGGGCATTAGAATATGGGGTAGGATTCAAAACTGTTGGGAAAGGGGGTTTGGAGTGCCAGAGTTGGCTATTAACCCGTGCCTTAACAAATAAAACTGTAACGTTCACATTTTTATGCCTGCCTGCAAATCATTGCCCCCAGAATAGGTTCTTGGCTTTACGTCTACCTGAGCGTTGTGCCTCTTCAGTTCTAATATACCTAGCACACCAGGGCATAGAATATGGCTTAACAAATCCACAAAAGGAAGCTGAGGACAGATGAGAGGATTTCTTTACAACACCTGAAGAAAGTCCCAAGTTTCTAGGAAGATCAATATATATATTGTTTTTAAAATTACATTGGGGGATTAAAATTCCGTATAATAATGGGGAGGGGGGGAGTGCATAGCTTTAAGAAAAGAATCCCCACTGAACTATCAGCAGATATTTTGAAAGTTGCTAGGCAACCACAACAGTATTCTAAAGCCATGCTGTTTGTTTGTGGGTCCCTGGAGGTCCAAAAGCCACTGGAAAAGGTCTATCCTACTTCCTCTGTCATGCCTACTGATAGAACAGGACTTGCTGGAGCAGGCCCAATGGTTGCCTGGCAACCAGTGGGAGGGTTGGGGGTGGGGATATGAAGAGATGTGTAACATTGGCAGTGGCACCAATGTCACTAGATCACAACCAGGTACAGCTTGAAAGTGTCAATGGATAGCTCTAGGAATCACCAGAAATTCTATGGAAAAACCAATGGCTACCAATCATGATGGAGATCTACCATAGGTAGTATGTCTCTTCAAATCAGTTGCTAGGGAGTACAGGCAGGACAATACTGTCGCAGTCTTCCTGTTTGCAGGCTTCCTAGAGGCAGCTGGTTGGCCACTGTGTGAACAGAGTGCAGGACTAGGGCTGTTCCAGCAGGACTTTTATAGTTCTTGTTTTCTTACCCATAGTCACTGCTGGTTGTACTCAGAAGTGACACACTGCTGAAGAGTCCAACAGCAATGGGCCACCATCATTCCTAGTGGCAGTGGCCAACAGAGATGATCAGCAAAAGGAGAGGACTCCTGCCGTAGTGGAAGGCCTTATGTCTGTTTGAAGATTATATACAAAGAATGTGTGAATATTCAGTAGTATTGTGGATTTGTTAATGATGGCTTTTGTAAAGGTGGGTATTTTTGGTGAGTATAGGCTTCCCAATCTCCAGGTCCCAGAGGGGATCCCCCGGTTTTACAGGCTTCCCCCCTCCCCCAGCCAGCTGGCCGGCAGGGGAAGCCCCGCCCCCACAGCCATCATGTACCTCCATGAACAATTCCCATAGGGAATGATGGGGAATTGATCTGCGGGTATCAGGAGTTCTGGGGGGGCTTTTTTTTGAGGTAAAGGTGCCAAATTTTCAGTATAGCATCTAGTGCCTCTCCCCAAAATACCCCCCAAGTTTCAAAAGGATTGGACCAGGGGGTCCAATTCTACGAGCCCCAAAAGAAGGTGCCCCTATCTTTAATTATTTTCTATGGAAGGAAGGCATTTTAAAAGGTGTGCTGTCCCTTTAAATGTGACGGCCAGAACTCCGTTGGAGTTCAATTTTGCTTATCACACCCTTGCTCCTGGCTCTGCCCCCAATGTCTCCTGGCTCCACCCCCAAAGTCCCCAGATATTTCTTGAATTGGACTTGGCAACCCCAGGGGAGTAACTGTGAGGTGTTTTTGTACTGTATTTGCAGTAAATGTTGAAGGAGGCAGAGTGTGAGGTTACCTTCCAGTGGAATGTTGTAAATCTTATGGGAGTCGTATAAGTAAGTAAATATGTGTTTTTTTTATCGATGTATGTAGCTGATAATAAAATGTTATATAGTGTGTAGGAATGAATGATAATTATTTTGGTAATACTTACCTTTACAGCCCCATTGTGGAATTAATGTAGAGTGCACCTTTGCTGGAAGGAAACTTCGAAGCAGGATAATTAGTCGGCCTCCTGTACATTGGAACTCTACTAAACATGTATTTACGAATGACGTATTTTTGTAATGTGATGTTATTTCGTTATAAACAGTTCATTGTTGTGCCTAAAGTTTAGTAATTTTGTCACTATAACCGTTAGGTGGTTTTCTACACGTAGTGGAAGGCCTGACTACCCTACTCAGTGGTCTCCGTGGGAGAGTCATAGGGTTGCCAATCCCCAGGTGGGGGCAGGGGATCCCCCGATTTGGAGGCCCTCCCCCCGCTTCAGGGTCATCAGAAAGCGGGGGGAGGGGAAGGAAATGTCTGCTGGGAACTCTGTTATTCCCTATGGAGATGTATTCCCATAGAAAATAATAGAGAATTGATCCACGGGTATCTGGGGCTCTGGGTGGGCTTTTTTTGAGGCAGAGGCACCAAATTTTCAGTACAGCATCTAGTGCCTCTCCCCAAAAGATCCCCCAAGTTTCAAAACGATTGGACCAGGGGGTCCAATTCTATGAGCCCCAAAAGAAGGTGCCCTTATCCTTCATTATTTCCTATGGAAGGAAAGAATTGAAAAGGTGTGCTGTCGCTTTAAATGTGATGGCCAGAACTCCCTTTGGAGTTCAATTATGCTTGTCACAGCCTTGATCTTGGCTCCACCCCTAATGTCTCCTGTCTCCACCCCCAAAGTCCCCTGTCTCCACCCCCAAAGTCCCCAGATATTTCTTAAATTGGACTTGGCAACCCTAGAGAGTCATTACTCACATAGCTGGGTCCAACATGGTGGCTGCAACCATGCAACTGTGTCTGACACAGTGGTGGCCATTGTGCAACCATGCCCAGATGGGTGGTAGGCACCACACAGTTGCTGCTGCTATGCAACTGGGCCCAGAGGTGATGGCTGCTGTCCAACTGGGACCAGAACACTGGCAGCTGCTCCCATTCACCTAGGATTGGACTAGCCTGGTGGCAGCAGAGCCCACACAGCTGGACCTGGCCCAGCCGGGAGGCAGCAGGCAATAGACAATTGTGCCAGGCCTTGGACCAGCCACTGTGCAACTAGGGTTGCCAATCCCCAGGTGGGGGCCGGGGATCCCCTGGTTTGGAGGCCCTCCCCCCGCTTCAGGGTCATCAGAAAGCTGCAGGAGGGGAGGGAAATGTCTGCTGGGAACTCTATTATTCCCTATGGAGATTTATTCCCATAGAAAATCATGGAGAATTGATCCACGGGTATCTGGGGTTCTGGGGGGGCTGTTTTTTGGGGTAGAGACACCAAATTTTCAGTACAGCATCCAGTGCCTCTCCCCAAAATACCCCCTAAAATACCCCCAGGGGGTCCAATTCTATGAGCCCCAAAAGAAGGTGCCCTTATCCTTCATTATTTCCTATGGAAGGAATGCATTGAAAAGGTGTGCCGTCCCTTTAAATGTGAGGGCCAGAACTCCCTTTGGAGTTCAATTATGCTTTTCACAGCCTTGATCTTGGCTCCACCCCTAATGTCTCCTGGCTCCACCCCCCAAAGTCTCCTGGCTCCACCCCCAAAGTCCCCAGATATTTCTTGAATTGGACTTGGCAACCCTATGTGCAACTGGGCCCACTCTGGCACCACCAACTCAGACAGATTTTCTCAGGGACAGGCTGCCAGGGGAAGGAAGCAGGGAAAGCAGAACCCAGAAGGAGATAGTGGTAGGTTGGCTGGTGAGAGGGAAGAGCAGAATGAAGCAGGGAAAGAGGCAATGGTGGGGGGAGGGGATACAAGTGAAAAAGAGATTTCCCCCAAGTACATCCTTGCTAATTCCCTGCTTATTTAGCCCTAATCCCATCTTTTAAGGGAGGTGAAGATAGGCGTTTGGCAGTGGTCACTCACTGCTGAGTAAATATCATCCAGAAACACGCTCAGGCACACAGTATTCTTTCATCCAGCAACTTACAGCAAAGTTGCTCGCAATTTGAAGCCAGCTACCAGGCTGGGTTCCCATTTTACTTCTTCTGTTTCACCTATCCACCCCCCCACCCCCCATACACCAAAAACAAGGCATCCCCCAAACAGTACAAATCTCACTCAGATTTTTTCTGCCTGCAACTTTCACTTTTCATAGCTGTTATTAAAAAGGAGAGGCGGCAAACGAGGAAGAAGAGAAGAGGCAAAGGAGTGAAGGTTACAGAACAAAGCAGATGAGAATGAACTCGATAACCGAGGGGCAAACGCGAGACATGAACTCCGGAACTGTGTTACAGCTTTTCTTTCGCCCTTTTCGCATCTCTAAACACCTTCCACATTACCCATTCTATCTCTATCAGGAAAAGGGCTCAAGACCCCTTTCTGTCTCCTCCCCAGAAGCTGGAAGTGCAGAGAGAGGGCACAGGATGCTCCAAAGGGTGCATGACATCCATCGCTTCCACTCCCCAAAACCCCTGGCTGGACCGCCCAGCCTTTATTCATAAAGAGCCGGATAAAAACAAGTGGATGTGCCATACTCCTCATGGTGCGTCATCCCAGGAAGCAAACCCAGTCCCCAGAAGCTGCATTAAATAAATCCCTTCTGCGTCCTAGAAGTTCTCCACCCTGATGATGGAAGGGAAGGGATGTTTTCATTTGGTGACTGAGCAGAAGTGAGGAATGGAAGAGGGGAGGAGGACAGGGCCAAGGCTGCAACTGGGCTAGGGTTGCCAGGTCCGGTTTGGACAATACCTGGAGACTTTGGGGGTGGATCCGGCAGAGGGTGAGATATGGGGAGGGGAGAGGCTTCAGCCGGGTACAATGCCACAGAGTCCACCCTCCAAAGGAGTCATTTCCTCCAGGGGAGCCGACCTCTGCCAGCTGTAGATAAGATGTAAAACCAGGAGATCTCCAGGCCCCACCTGGAGGCTGACAACCCTAAGTTACTTGGCAGTGGGACAGGCCTCAGTAAAACCCAAGGCCTCAGTAAAACCCAAGGCAAACCCTAAGTTACTTGGCAGTGGGACAGGCCTCAGTAAAACCCAAGGCCTCAGTAAAACCCAAGGCAAACCCTAAGTTACTTGGCAGTGGGACAGGCCTCAGTAAAACCCAAGGCCTCAGTAAAACCCAAGGCAAACCCTAAGTTACTTGGCAGTGGGACAGGCCTCAGTAAAACCCAAGGCCTCAGTAAAACCCAAGGCAAACCCTAAGTTACTTGGCAGTGGGACAGGCCTCAGTAAAACCCAAGGCAAACCCTAAGTTACTTGGCAGTGGGACAGGCCTCAGTAAAACCCAAGGCAAACCCTAAGTTACTTGGCAGTGGGACAGGCCTCAGTAAAACCCAAGGCAAGTGGAAGAGGTAGGGTTGCCAATGTCAGTATTGCTGCCATGCAGTAAATGCACACTCTGGCACATATCGGCAGCCAAGTTGGGTTGTTCCACTCTAGCCGAGTGTACTGCTATCACCATCATCTTGTCCAGGCCCATAGCTACAGCGGGGCAGGATGGGGCCACACCCCCTTCGTCATGGTGGTGGGTCACATGGCTGAGCTGGTGCAGGTGCAGTGAGGCCACCACCACGCCGAGTCTTCTTCCTCTGCGGCAGACAGGCTTGCAGCTCATGGCGCGAGTGGCTTTTAAAGGGGGGAGCCGAGTCCTCTTCCTCATCTACAGGACTCGTGAGGGTGACGGGGGAAGTAGACGGCAGCCTTCCACCCCCTTGAAGCAGACTTCTCCTCCTCTTCTGTTGGCGGCAGGCAGCAAAGCCATTCGGTCAGTAGCTTCCAACTCTCTTAAGAGCCCCGTGGCGCAGAGGGTTAAGCCTGCAGTACTGCAGTCCTAAGCTCTGCTCAAGACCTGAGTTCGATCCCTGGTGGAAGCTGGGTTTTCAGGTAGCCGGCTCGAGGTTGACTCAGCCTTCCAAGGTCGGTCAAATGAGTACCCAGCTTGCGGGGGAGGGGGGAGTGTAGATGACTGGGGAAGGCAATGGCAAACCACCCCGTAAAAAGTCTGCTGTGAAAATGTGAAAGCAATGTCACCCCAGAGTCAGAAACGACTAGTGCTTGCACAGGGGACCTTTCCTTTTCCTCCAACTCTCTTATTTCTCTTCCCCCTCCCCACTCTCCTGCATCTCAGGATTTCCCAGTGTCCCACCACCCAAAATTTTCTGTCTGATGGACATGTAAGAGAGGGGCTATTTGAAACTAGTACTATTATATCATGATACTGGTGAGAATGTGTGCTATTTCTATCCGCCGGTGATATTTCTGGCATCATGATGCAATAGCACTTAAGTGCTCACCCGAGGAGGGGGGAAAAGACTATATACTTCTGCCGGGGTCAGTAAACAGAGTGGGGGGAGCAGATTCATAATGGAATAGATCTGTATGTGGATGGGAACATCCAGGTGGTAAATGATTTCAAATACTCAGTATTCTCTGATATGTGGATCCTCCATTAGAATTCCCCATGTTACATGCTGGGACAATAACTTAGTGGTGGAGAACAGCCTCAGTGGGGAACCATCCATTGGTTCTTCTCCTGTTCTTCTTATGCATCTAGAAGGAACACAGCAACTAGACAGGCTGGTGAAGGCCCCCTGAAGAGCTTGCTTGTTCCTGAGAGATTGGGGTTGCCAGCCTAGGGCTGGAGAGCTCCTATAATTACAACTGTTCTCCAGGCTACAGAGGTCAATTCTCCTGGAGCAAATGGCTACTGTGGAGAACATAAGAGAAGCCATGTTGGAGCAGCCAATGGCCCATCCAGTCCAACACTCTGCATCACATAAGAACATAAGAGAAGCCATGTTGGATCAGGCCAATGGCCCATCCAGTCCAACACTCTGTGTCACATAAGAACATAAGAGAAGCCATGTTGGATCAGCCAATTGCCCATCCAGTCCAACACTCTGTGTCACATAAGAACATAAGAGAAGCCATGTTGGATCAGCCAATGGCCCATCCAGTCCAACACTCTGTGTCACATAAGAACATAAGAGAAGCCATGTTGGATCAGCCAATGGCCCATCCAGTCCAACACTCTGTGTCACATAAGAACATAAGAGGAGCCATGTTGGATCAGCCAATGGCCCATCCAGTCCAACACACTGTGTCACATAAGAACATAAGAGAAGCCATGTTGGATCAGCCAATTGCCCATCCAGTCCAACACTCTGTGTTACATAAGAGAAGCCATGTTGGATCAGCCAATTGCCCATCCAGTCCAACACTTTGTGTTACATAAGAACATAAGAGAAGCCATGTTGGATCAGCCGATTGCCCATCCAGTCCAACACTCTGTGTCACACAGTGGTCAAAAAAAACAGGCGCCATCAGGAGGTCCATCAGTGGGGCCAGGACACTAGAAGCCCTCCCACTATTGCCCCCTCCCCCAAGAACCAAGAATACAGAGCAACACTGCCTCAGAGTTCCATCAATACGCTGTGGCTAACAGCCACTGATGGACCTCTGCTCCACATGTTTATCCATATGTTTAGACCCCATTGACGTCCCTCCACTCCCCAAACCCTGCCCTCCTCAGACTCCACCCCCAACATCTCCAGGTATTTCCCAACCCAGAGCTAGAAACCTTATCCATCCGAAAGTGGCAACTGTTAGCAATGAACATAAGAGAAGCCATGTTGGAACAGACCAGTGGCCCATCCAGTCCAACACTTTGTGTCACACAGTGGCCAAAAAAACCAGGCGCCATCAGGAGGTCCATCAGTGGGGCCAGGACACTAGAAGCCCTCCCACTATTGCCCCCTCCCCCAAGAATCAAGAATACAGAGCAACACTGCCTCAGAGTTCCATCAATACGCTGTGGCTAACAGCCACTGATGGACCTCTGCTCCACATGTTTATCCATATGTTTAGACCCCATTGACGTCCCTCCACTGCCCAAACCCTGCCCTCCTCAGACTCCACCCCCAACATCTCCAGGTATTTCCCAACCCAGAGCTAGCAACCTTATCCATCCACAAGTGGCAACTGGTAGCAATGCTCAGGGATTGTTTCATGAAGTCCTGGCTTCAAATCCTTCTCCACTATGAAACTGCCTGTGACCACTGAACTTCTCTTCAAGAATTGTTGTGAATATACAATGGGAAGGAAACTCAATGTGGCCACACTGAGCTTCTCATGGGAAGGGCGAGATAAAAATATCCTCCTAAGTAACTTTAGACCTGCTAATAATACGGAGGTGAAGTTCGTTGATTCCTCCCTTGCCAAGACGTTCCTATCATTTCCGAGTGTAAAATCTAGCTGTGATTTATCACAAATGGAGGCAAGCAGAAAATTCTCCCTGCTTGGGAGGCTTGGGACACGGCTAGAATTTCATCCATCTGTGATTGGCCCTTGGACCGTCATAGCCAATTTATTCTGCAGCCAAAGTTGTGCAGCCATCTGCTCAAGTGGAACCACTTCCAGCATCTATTCCCCGCAGTGCTCCTCTGAGAGCAGGTGGATGTTTTTCTCCCAGTGCAACAGCATTGCTATTTTCCAAAAAAACCCACTCCACCAATCCAGCCCAGAGAAGCCCGCTGTCTCCAGCGCAGCCTGACCTTGAATTTTAAGCAGTTGTTCAAGAAAGCACACACATCTTGTCCCCCTGGCAAGACGAAGGCTTCGAAACACCTTCAGCCACAGATCCACTAACGAATTTGTCTCTGATTTTGGAGCGTGTCATTTTTGCATCCCTGTAACTTTAAAAATATATATGTTATATATATATACACATACACAAAGCTGTCACTGACAGTCACTTGTGCAGGGGGAAAACCTTTGGCCGCTGAAAGAGCTGACATTGATTCAAATTCAAATTGTAGATTTATTTCTTGGCCTCCCTGATGGTTCCATATACCAGGTTGTATCCTACCACTCTGCTTAGCTGAATTTGAAGTCTTCTTGTGGAGTGAAGTGGAAGAAGTCTCCTTGGCCAAGAGAAAAGCTTCCGCCTTGGCTGAGTAGCATGGTAGGAGATGATCCATGATCACTACCAAAAGTCCATCATAGAGTTCAAAAGGACAGAAAGGACAGGATGAAATTTCAGGCAACCCCTGGTAGGGATGCCAGCCTCCAGGTGGGAGCTGGGAATCCCTTGGAATTACAGCCAACTAATGATGATAGAGTCTATGCTTTGGATGATAGAGTCTATGGCAGGGGTGGCCAAACCTGTGGCTCGGGAGCCACATGTGGTTCTTTCACACATATTGTGTGGTTCTCAAAGTCCCCACTGCCTCATCAGCTGGCAGCTTGGAGAATGCATTTAAAGTTGCTTTCTTTCTGCCTCCCCTCCCTCCCTCCCTTCCTCTTGCAGCTCTCAAACATATGACATTGATGTCTTGCGGCTCTCAAACATCTGATTCTTATTCAATGTGGCTCTTACATTAAGCAAGTTTTGCCACCCCTCGTCTATGGCATTGTGCCTCACTAAGGTCTCTGTCCTCCCCAGGCTCCACCCCCAAATTTCCAGGGGTTTCCCAGCATGGATCTGGCAGCCCTATGCACCCATCTCTCACCAGTGGCCAGAAGGTACCTAGCAACCCTACAACCCCATAAGCACCTTTGTAATGCTCCACTATTGAGTAATCAATTTCATTAGTTAAATTCTGATGTTTAAGGACAGTGCAAGGTCTTTGAGGAGGTCATCCAAGAGTTCTCCTTTGAAGCTCATACACATCTGGGCTGGCATCAGAGTTAGCAGGAACTGACCAAACTCCCTGCTATTTCCAGCATCATGAGAAAAAGTTGGTCCATGGGAGAAGAATTCCTTTGGGACACAGATAGGGAAAGTTCTACTCATTACCAGTCACTGCACCAGTCATGACATGGCATATAGCAGGGGTCCCTGAGCTTTTTGAGCCTGGCACCTTTGAAATTCTGACACAGTATGGTAGGCACAGCCACAAAATGACTGCCCCAAAACGGCTGCCGCAAGAGGTGGAGCCAGCCACAACAGATGGCTACCACAGTTTATGTTCCTTGTGCTGTGGTGGTAGCAGCTGCCAAAGCAATGTTTTTACAAATCTGTGCAACCAATCAGATCTCTAAGGACCAGTTAGAAGACTTGGTTGGCTGAAAACCCATCTGGCCCTGCCCAACTTCTAAAGACATTTGGTAAGCCCCTGGAAAGGTGTCATTGGGTGTCACGGGCACCATGTTGAAAGCCCCTAGCATAAAGAAAGCCTGAGGGGTTTTTTTTAGATCTATATGTTGAAAAGCCACAGACATAGCAGTAATGTTCAAATAGGGTTGCCATTATACAAATTTCGTCCACTAGTTATGAAAGCTTCCTTCACTGGAGGAAAGCCACCGGCTGAACAGATTGACAGGATCCAACTTGGTCCTTCAGGCCTTATTGTGGACCTTCTGCCTTCAATGGTTGAGGTTTTCTCACCTGTTCCTGTTGTAGCCCACACCTCTGAGGAATGCCTTGGCCAGGAATGTTTGTCAGGCACCTTCAGAAACGTCTTTGAGCCACCAGGAAAACACTTTTTTTTTTTGGTTAAACCAAGATTTTTGATCGATTGAGTTTTATGATCTCTTTAGCAATCTTTACTGGCGGAGAAACAGCTCTGCAATGTCCTTTTTTGAGATACAGTGACCACAACTGTACTGAAGTCTTATACCTGCAGCTCCTGTTCCTTGTGGCTTTTTCCCATGTAGCTCTCATGATCTGCAGCACAACCTTTATGGGTGGTCAACGCAGGGAACCTTCCTCTCTTTTTCAACAGCAGAAAAGCCGATTCGGTTCAACTATCTGATATCACACACATTCAGTCAAACCATTCACAAAAGGATGAGCTCTTGTGGTATGATAATCCCATCACACATGGAGCTGACTGAGACAATATTGTTTAAGGGTTGCCAGCTGTGGCTGACAGTGGCCCAGAAGGAACGGAAGGGTGGGGACAGATGTACTAGCAGCACACCAGTGTGTTGTGATGTCACTTCCAGCAAAAACCAGAAGTGACAACATTACATTGCGGGGAAGCTCAGATTTGCCAAAAACTCTGTAGTTAACCCATAGTATTTGGAGCAAATCCTAGAGCATCACCACTGCTGTAATGAAGTCAATTTTTGCTGGAAGTGATGTTGCACATCAATGCAACACCAGCATGCTCACCATTCCCACGTCCATTTTTCTCATCCCGGCCTGGCAGGTGTCGGCGGGGACCGGCAGTCAGCAGCGGGAGACCAGGCCTGCCTATATTGTTGAATCCACTTACCTCTATGAAATGCCACTCATATAAAATCTCAGTATGATAGTCCTCAAGATCCACATTTATGAAATCAACCCAATGAATGACTCCGTAATTCCTTGAAAGTGTTGCTCCTGTATCATAGGAGGGCTGCTGTTAAGAGAACTGGCCCCATCTTGAAACAATGATGGCCATGAAGAATGATTGCAGTAAAGCGGCACTTTCTCCACTCCAGAGAGATCTGTTGCTGGACTCCAAGATTCTGAGCCCCAACTCTCAGAAGCATCTGCAGCCGGAGCACCTTTCTGAAAAGATCCTTCTCAGTGCTGCAGGGAAAACAAGGGCAATTCCTCTGCACAAAGGACTGCCAGTGGCAACCATTAAGTGCAGACTGAGACATCCTTGCTGTCAAGCAAGCATATTTCTAAGTGCCATGATGGTTTCTTAGACAGGAAGCCACCTGTCTTAGACACCTGTGACAGATGGTTTCTTAGACAGACTGCCCCCCTTCGCTTTACAACGGTTGGGCAAGCAGTAAATCTATCTAGCCCAAGGATGTTTACGCTACCGCCTGGCTGGTAAAGCTGTGAGGTGCCTCTCCCCCAGATTCACACAGACAATTCTTATCAGGTCTCAGAGAAGTGTGAGAAAGGGAGATGTTTTTAATAGCCTGAATTCCTTAGTAATAGAAGAGATACTGTGTAGGAACCTTTGAACCCATGACTCAAATTGCATCTTTATACTATCCATTGAAGTAATCCTATCGATGCTTGACACTCGCATTAGAAGGCAGAACTTTCTGCTGTGCTGCCTGCTCCCTCCAGGTTGCCCAGAGGCCAGAGTCTGGTGGGGATGGGAGCAGCAAAGCAAGGCTTCATGTGCATGGAGAAAACATTGGCCAAAGCTTCTCCCGCAAAGATAGGCCCGTGCCACAGAGTGTTAAAGCTGCAGTACTGCATTTCCTAAGCTCTGCTCACGATCTGAGTTCAATCCCCGGTGGAAGCTGGGTTTTCAGGTAGCCGGCTCGAGGTTGACTCAGCCTTCCATCCTTCCGAGGTCGGTCAAATGAGTACCCAGCTTGCTGGGGGGGGGGGGAGTATAGATGACTGGGGAAGGCAATGGCAAACCACCCCGTAAGAAGTCTGCCGTGAAAACGTTGTGAAAGCAACGTCACCCCAGAGTCGGAAATGACTGGTGCTTCCACAGGGGACCTTTCCTTTCCTCTCCCGCAAAGGAGCTGCGACAAATGGAAACATCCAGAATTGCAAAGGGCATCTTTAAAAAGTCACCTGCGGAGGTTATTCAAGTCCAGTCCAATCTTGTCCAGTCCAATCCAAGTGCAACCTTGTCTAAGAAAGTGTGATAACTAAGATGAGAAAGCGTGAATGAAGAAGAAGACTGCAGATTTATACCCCACCCTTCTCTCTGAATCAGAGCAGCTTACAGTCTCCTATATCTTCTCCCCCCACAACAGACACCCTGTGAGGTGGGTGGGACTGGAGAGGGCTCTCACAGCAGCTGCCCTTTCAAGGACAAACCTCTACCAGAGCTATGGCTAACCCAAGGCCATTCCAGCAGGTGCAAGTGGAAGAGTGGGGAATCAAACCCTATTCTCCCAGTTAAGAGTCCGCACACTTAACCACTGCACCACACTGGCTCTCATAGTTGTATATTGTTGTATACTGGGTTCTATGGTAACAATTCAGTAGAAGACAGAAACAGGATACAGGATGACCTTGGCAGGCTGGAAAACTGGGCTAAAATCAATAAAACGAATTTTAACAGGGAGAAATGTAAAGTTCTGCATTTAGGTAGGAAAAATCCAATGCATGGTTATAGGATGGGGGAGACTTGTCTTAGCAGTAGTATGTGCGAAAAAGATCTAGGGGTCTTCGTGGATCATACGCTGAACATGAGTCAACAGTGTGATGCGGTGGCTAAAAAGGCAAATACAGTTTGGGGCTGTATCAACAGAACTATAGCATCCAGATCACACGATGTGATGGTATCACTTTACTCTGCTCTGGTAAGACCTCACCTGGAGTATTGTGTTCAGTTTTGGGCACCACATTTTAAGAAGGATATAGACAAGCTGGAACGGATCCAGAAGAGAGCGATAAAGATGGTGAGGGGTCTGGAGACCAAGTCCTATGAGGAAAGGTTGAAGGAGCTGGGGATGTTTAGTCTGGAGAGGAGGCGGCTGAGAGGTGATATGATCACCATCTTCAAGTACCTGAAGAGCTGTCATATAGAGGATGGTGTTGAATTGTTTTCTGGGGCTCCGGAAGGTAGGACCAGAACCAATGGATTGAAATTAAATCAGAAGAGTATCCGGTTCAACATTAGGAAGAACTTCCTGACCGTTAGAGCAATTCCTCAGTGGAACAGGCTTCCTCGGGAGGTGGTGGGCTCTCCTTCCTTGGAGGTTTTTAAACAGAGGCTAGATGGCCATCTGACAGCAATAAAGATCCTGTGAATTTGGTGTAGGTATTTGTGGGTTTCCTGCATTGTGCAGTGGGATGGACTAGATGACCCTAGAGGTCCCTTCCAACTCTATGATTCTATGATTCTACCTTTCCTGGCCATCCAAACTGCCAGGGAGCGCCAGGGAAGCATCATGTTTCCTCTCCAGCCATGCAAAAAAAAATGTCCAATTGAACTATTACAATTAAACATGAGGTCAAGTTTTTAACATGGACTGGTAAAAAGAAATAAGCAACTCAGCAACACCAGCAGCGTAATAAGTGGAAATGCATCAGTGGGCAACAACACCATACAAAAACCAAGAGAAATGAGAAACGGATGTTTTGTTCAGCCCTGGCTTCATGTAGCTGCTTCCTGGGAAACCCTGGGAATGCTGTAGGCTTCCCAGTCCCCAGGTCCCAGTGGGGGATCCCCCAGTTTTACAAGCTTTCCCCCTACCCCAGCCAGCTGGTCAGCAGGAAGAAGCCCCCCCCCCTCCCACAGCCACCCTGTACCTCTAGATGTCTGGCAGGTTTAGAATGCAAACAGGCCCGGGTTGTTGTTTTTTTGTAAAACAATTTTTTATTATTCTGCAACATATTATATTATTATTCAGCTATTATTAAAAATTTAGTACCAATACATTGCATCACATTTTCCACCTCCCTCCCCCCGCTTTTTGTGACCTCCACCGGTGCATTTTACTTGAAATACAAGAAATAAAAGGTAGTTTTAACATTTTAAGCATCTTCAATCCTTTTAAAATGTGTGTGTGTGCGCCTTTAAAGTTGAGCAGGAAGTACTTCATGGCCATCTGACAGCAATGAAGATCCTGTGAATTTAGGGGGAGGTATTTGTGAGTTTCCTGCATTGTGCAGGGGATTAGACTAGATGACCCTGGAGGTCCCTTCCAACTCTATGATTCTATGATGAGGATGCCAGGCATAGTTATCAGCTCCTTTTATTGTGATTCCAGCAAAAGCTAACTTGCAACACACAGGCCTCAGCTTGGTTATATACACTAAAACTCCACCCACTCTTAGGGTTGCCAAGTCCAATTCAAGAAATATCTGGGGGCTTTGGGGGTGGAGCCAGGAGACATCGGGGCAGAGCCAGGAACAAGGGTGTGACAAGCATAATTGAACTCCAAGGGAGTTCTGGCCATCACATTTAAAGGGACCGCACACCTTTTTAAATGCCTTCCTTCCATAGGAAATAATGAAGGATAGGGGCACCTTCTTTTGGGGCTCATAGAATTGGACCCCATGGTCCAATCGTTTTGAAACTTGGGGGATACTTTGGGGAGAGTCACTAGATACTATACTGAAAATTTGGTGCCTCTACCTCAAAAAACAGCTCCTCCAGAGCCCCCGAAACCTCCAGATCAATTCCCCATTATACCCTATGAGAATCGATCTCCACATAGGGAATAATGAAGTGCTCAGCAGATGTTTCCTTTCCGCCCCCCCCCCCCCATTTCTGGCCACTCTGAAGCAGGGATTGGCCTCTCTACTCACGAGCTGCTGCCAACTTCTTCAAAGTAACACAGACACACCATCCCAAGAGGAAGCCTTTCAATCAGCGACTGAAGCCTCCCGAGGTAGAAACGCACAGGGTCCTCTGGGGGCGGAGCTTCCCCGCCAGACTCGCCGAGGAGACGCCACCCGGCAGCCAGAGAGGACGCAAGGACTATGAGTCCCAGCATGCACCTCACGAAGGGAGGCCGGACTGGAGCGAATAGCAGGCCGGCGGTGGGCGGGTCTTTGTGACCCGGAGGAAAGAAGGAGCCTGAAGCCTGTGAGGGAGGCAGGCAGGGAAAGAGACATGGCGCCGTTTCCCTGCCCCACCTCGCTTCCGGATTTTTTGAGAGCGGGGGAGGAAGCCGCTAATTCGGGGGTCCCCCAGCAGGGCGGGGGGGGGGGTTGGGAAGCCTACCCATTCTCCAGAATATTGGAAGGTTTAAACTGACACTACTCTGTCTGTGGCAGCCCATCCAATCGACCTGCGGATTCCACAATCCTAGTGGTCTATTGTTCTAAACTCCAAGCTCCCACTGGGTTTTAGAGAACAAGTCCAGGCATGCCCCCCTCCCCCCAGTCAGTCGCTATTCAGCAAGGTATAAAAAAACAAGCCCAGACATAACAGTTATCAAAAAAATAATGCTGGAGTGAAGCCTTCTACTATAGTCTGAGTGAGGCTCTATACCAGGGGCTGCCAACCTTTTTGAGCCTATGGTAGATTTGGAATTCAGATACATGGTGTTGGGCACAATCACAAAATAGCTGCTGTGGGTGGTGGAACCAACCACAAAATGGCGACCACAGGAAGTGGAGCCACGTGCAGAGGAAGCCCAAGTGCAGGGGATAACAGCAGTACTTTTTTTTTTAAGATATGCTGGGAAAGAAGAGTATAAGAGAGAATAAAACCAACACTGTTTTGGTGAGTGCCACCCAATGTTGTTTTAATCTGCCCAGCCAGTCCAGTCTCCAGTGGCCAATCAGGAGCCCTTCCGGGCAAGAGCCCCACTTGCCCTCCCCTTTCTGCAAATGCTTAGCAGGTGCCAGGAAATGTGCTGGCGGGTGCCAGGGCTCCCACAGGCTCCATACTACGCAGAGCCTTGCTCATCGTGTTGAATCTCCTGCTGGTGGGCAGTTTGTCTTTGTGACAGGCTGGGACACAAAGAATTTATGGACCCCTCTTCCCAGCATAACCAGAGGCTGCAGCGATCCAGCTGCAGCTCTGATTTGTTGGCGTGTGGATGTGCATCTGCACTATGTTTAAATATCTGCAAAACACCCAGCTTTATTCATTTATTTGAGATATTTGTATTCAGGGCTTTTTTTCCCTAGGAGAAGAGGGAAACGAAGAAGAAACACACGAGTGCCCCTCGTGAAGTTTTAAACGTTTTTTGCATAATTTTGCTTCTGTGAAGAGGTTCCAGAACTCCATTCCACTGCATTCCCCCAGGGGGGGGGGAAGTCCTGTTTGTATCCTAATGTTTATTCTGGGGACACATCCTCCTTCCACAGACCATCCCCCTGTACTGCACAAACAACATTTTGCCTTTCTCCCCTGCAGAGATGTTGCCTGCCCTGGGGTAGCGAGAGAGAGGCTGGTATGGAACTTTCGTAACACACATGCCCAGGGCTTCTTTGGTAGAAAAAGCCCAGCAGGAACTATTTTGCATATTAGGCCACACCCCCTGATGTCACCCTTGTTTTGCACAGGGCTTTTTTGCAGCAAAAGCCCAGCAGAAACTCATTTGCATATTAGGTCACACCCCTTGGCACCAGACCAGCCGGAACTGCGTTCCTGTGCATTCCTGCTCAAAAAAAAAGCCCTGCACATGCCCATCTGAAGCTGCCCGCTTTTCTGAGGAATACAGGCAAAATGTCCTCCATCTCCTTCAAGTGCACAGCCTATTATAGTGAGAGGGATGCAGCCTCCTCCTCTATTCTCCAAGGCAGAGAATGACATGGCAAGCAAAGAGGAGACAGCTACTTTAGGAAGGCTGGAGGAGATTGGTGCAAACTGAGGACTTCTACACCTTCTCATTTTCCTTGCTTGTGTGTTCCTGTTGCCTCGGGGTCTCTTCCCCACCCAGTTCTGCACATCTTTTGCTTCCTCTAGTGGTTGACTCTATATTACATCAGTTTATGTCCCGCATTCCCCCCTGAAAATTTAAACTGTGGGTTTTTATGCCAGACATAAAGAGATGCAATAGTGAATCAACCGCTAGAAGGAGCAAATCATACATGGAACAGAAAACCCACCCCCAAGGCAACAGAAACACACAAATGAGAATGCAGAAAAGCCCTCAATATGCTATGCAAAGGAATGCCTATAGAAATTGTCCTGTCTGGTGGGGAAATTTGCTAATTCTTGTGTATTCAAGACACCCCTACTCCTTAGATTTCCTGCTGAGACTCTCTGCTCTCATTACCCCTTCTGCTTTAATTTCTTATACTCACACAAATGTGAAAAAACAGTGGAAGTCAAGAATGATCAGTTTTGAAGATTTACTGAATGGGGGTTTTGTTTGTTTGTCTGTTTTTCATGTTCATATTAGTTACTTTGAAGAACAGAGGAAATCAGGCTGGGATTTTGATTAGGTAATTTTTGAATGTACATCCCTACTACTGCCTTGAATGTACTAAGTGGCCTGCAATTTTCGACTCCAGACTTATAATTCAACCCTCAAAAGCTATTGGGTGGTGGGAGGAATTGTTCTGAATCAGAACCCTGTAACTGGAGAATGGGGGTTGACTTTTGCATTTGCACTGTTTCCCTAACTCAAGAGAACCCTAATTGTTACTCTACTCCAGGGGAAGAGACAAGCACAGTATGAGGACCTGTATCTTCCCCTGTCTCCAAGCCCTGTTGGAAGCTCCTTCAGTGAAATAAGTGGTTAGAACAAGTAAGATAAGAACATGAGAAGAGTCTTGCAGGATCAGAGAGCCAGTTTGGTGTAGTGGTTAAATGTGCGGACTCTTATCATGGAGAACCGGGTTTGATTCCCCACTCCTCCACTTGCAGCTGCTGGAATGGCCTTGGGTTAGCCATAGCTATTGCAGGAGTTGTCCTTGAAAGGGCAGCTGCTGTGAGAGCTCTCTCAGCTCCACCCACCTCACAGGGTGTCTGTTTTTTGGAGGGGGGAGGTAAAGGAGATTGTAAGCCACTCTGAGACTCTGATTCAGAGAGAAGGGCGGGATATAAATCTATGGTCTTCTTCTACTACTATGGCAATATGGGGATAAGATTAATTTAGAGTATTGTATCAGGACAGAAATAACAGACATAACATGCTTCAAATACTCTTAAAACACTATATCATTCCAAATCATACTATTTATTACCCATGTTTGTCAATATGATTGTAAGGTAATCTACATGCATCATTATTCCATTGCCATTTAAAAAACCTGGTCTCATATGACTCTTATGTTTACTATTCAATGCTTTCGTTTAAACGTTTCCCCTAATCTTTGATCCCAAAGCAGTATAGCTAGCTGGAGGATCAGGCCAACATATTCTTTCTTCTACTGATCCAAACTTTTCTGTAAATTCTTCAGAGCTGTTGAGTGCTCTTTGAAAATCGAAGTAATCCAGAGTAGATCAATTTTTTTTCCTCTTTCTTCTTAATGACAGCATAAACTGCAAATCTGTTTTAAATATCTAAACTATGCGGGGAAACTGAAATGACTGACTGAATGCACTTGCCCACCTATGATCACACAGTTGCCAGTCTGTTACTAATTATCAGCAGCATTTCACAAATGTGAATTCCACATTCCTTGTGCAGGGGGCATGCTAATCTTCTGTGTATCATTCTAATTTTAGTATATGTGTTGCTGAAGCGAGCACAATTCCTCATTCATTTTTTTAAAAAAAATAATAACCTGCTGCTCAACACTCCTGCAGAACGGAAAAAAATACACAAATAGCAACACACAGTGCCTACAGGTGGTTTCTGTTGTGAAATGCAAGCAGTGTGGACTAATGTCATAGACTGCTGCATAAATCGAACATGCTATAGATGCCTTGTTCTTCAGGCACGACGGTACTGAACACACAGGGCAATAATCAATCAAAAAAGATGAACTTGAATACACAGGAGACCCAAAGGGAAGTGGTCACAAGAAGACATCCACACACAACCAAACAGACACAACACTTGCAAGCATCCAAGTGACGTCAAACAAAGGAATGGGAAGACAGTAAAATGTAAACCTTCCTGCAATCTGGACCAACAGAACCATTGGGCTTTTCCACATTTTCATTTTCATTACATGTGGGTTCTTGCTGCTTGCAGTGTGTGTGTGTTTCTGTTTTGCACATGTTTTGCTCCCTCTAATGGCCAATTCGATATTACATTGATCTATGACTGTCAAATTTCCCTGCAGATTTAAACTGTAGTTTTTTTACTGGACATAGTGATGTAATATTTATCGAATTGTCCACTGCGGGGAACAAAACATGTGCAGAAAAGACCCCTCCCTCTCAAAGTAGCAGGAACACACCACTATGGAAAACAAAAATGCAGGAAAGTCCCTTGGAAAACAGAATAAATATTTCAGAACAGACAAGTCCCTATAAAGAAATGGAGAATTCATTGCATTTCCACATTTTCATTTTCATTACATGTGGGTTCCTGCTACTTGCGGTGTGTGTGTGGTGAGTGAAGCGTCGGGCTCTGGCGGGGCTGGACGCCAGAGAGCAGGAGCGGCCATGGGGCATCAGAAAGGAGACACCGGTGGCGGCTGGATTGCCAGATGAGGTGCCAGGGAAGCAGTAAAAAGCACCCGGGTAGCTGTGAATGCAGCACTTCTACTCGCTGCAATTCGATCAGCGCTTCCTCCGACGGTGGTGGTTGGCTGCTGCGGCGGCTCTGACTCTGGCCGGGAATATTATTATAAACAGCCGTCTGGGCGCCAGCCACGAGTGGAGCTTCTGGAGCCCTGTTTGCGCGACGAGGAGGTGCGAGGGGGGCCTTTACCTCCCCGGATCTGCCAAGCTGCACGGAAGGGTCAACGGGTCAAAGACTCTGCTGGAAAAAGATGAAGAGCTAGAGATCTCGCTTTGTACCTCACTGCACGACCGCACTTTGGAGAACTGGGGAGCCTGCCTTTGCACAACCGCACTTTGAGGATACTTTGTATAACATCTGCACTACAGAGGCACAGCAGCACTTTATTTGGTCATAACATCTACCTCAAACTATCTCCGAGCTGCTAATTTATAATGATTGGATTTAACTGCTAATTGATGAATTGTTTTTGGTTAACTAATTTATAGATTAATTTATTGTTGAATTGATTGGCTTTCAGATAGAATAGAATATTTTTGGCAAATTAATTAAGGGTGTTCTATTGTTGGGGACAGTTTTTATAATTAATAATGCCATTAGAATTAATTTAAGTATTTAGCTAATTGATTAAAAGGGAGATTGTGGGTTGGGCTTAATTGGTTGGTTAACTTTTAGAATTGGCAGACTGGTAAATTAAGGGGAATTGGATTAGCAAGAACGGAGTGGGTTGGGGAGTTAATAAATTGCAGGGTGTGAGTTGTGCTTTCTACGTTGGGTGAGGCTGAAGTAGAGACCAGTGGGAGATGACAGGCCTGGGGATTCCAGTACTCCTGGTGAGGGGGAAGTATGACGGTGGGAACAGACATCGATATAAGGGAAGGAGGCCAAGACAAGGTAGTGCTCGGCCACCTTCTGGTCCATGTCCCATCCCGACGGTGACAGGTAGTGGGGCCAGGTTAAATTACTCACCTCCATCATTGGTGTTATGCAATGCCAGGTCCATAAATAATAAGACCTCGGTCCTCCAAGAGTTTCTGCTCGAGCAGGACGTGGACCTGGCTTGCGTGACTGAGATCTGGGTGCGAAAGGGCGACATTGTGGCCCTCTCTCAAATGGCTTCCCCGGGCTACTCAGTCTTTCACCAATCACAGACTAGCAGGTGGGGGTGGAGGGTTAGCTCTATTCATACGAGAGGGTTACTCCTTTAGGGCTCTCCCGGCCCTGGAGATCAATGGTATTGAATGTGCCGGTCTGGTGTGGGATGTTGGGGAGGGGTTGGCGATATGGCTGGTGTACCGTCCGCCTAATGCACCAGCCAGCACCTTACCATCCCTGATCGAAGCCATAGCAGGCTGGGAATTGGAGTACCCAAGGTTTGTGATCCTGGGTGACTTCAATGTCCATGCTGACGACGTGGCCTCCAGTCAGGCGATGGACCTAGTGTCATCCATGGCAACACTGGGACTCTCCCATTTTGTTACATCGCTCACTCTCCAGGCGGGGCACATGTTAGGTTTGGTCTTTGCGGCTGGGGTTTTGGTGGACGATATTACTGCAGAGGCAGTGCCATGGTTGGACCACTTTGCCCTTAAGGTTCAGGTGGATGTTCCACCCCAAGCCTGTTTGGGTGGCGAGCTTCTTTTGGCTCGCTCGCAGAGTCCGATGGACCCTGAGCGGTTCCAAATGGCTCTACAGGATCCTTGGCCCCCTGTTGATTCTCTTGATGATCTGGTTGAGTCCTGGCATGGCTGGCTCTCCAGAGTCATTGATGAGATTGCACCTCGACACCCTCTGCACCCTTGTATTAAGCTAGCCTCATGATATACCCTGGAGCTGCGACAGCTGAAACGAGGGCTCAGACAGTTAGAGAGGCAATAGTGGCATACTTGAGACAAAGCAACTAGGACATCTTATAGAGAGTTCATGAGGTCCTATGAGATGGCAGTCAAAGCCAAAATTGCGTCTGCAAATTCGCGCCCGGCGCAATTGTTTAGGACAATTCGGGATTTTATAACACTGCCTCAAAGCAGGCCATATGCTAGGGAATTAGAGATAGGCTGTGAGGCTTTTGCGAAATTTTTTGCAGATAAGATCTCGTCACTCTGTCACGACCTCTCCACCACATTGGATACAGTACGTGAACTCAAGGCCCTGTGCCTGTCTTCTGGTCCAGTTTTGGATCGTTTCAACACACTCAGCTTGGAGGAAGTTGACAGAATCCTCTTTACTATACGCCTAACAACTTGTGATCTGGACCCATGCCCCTCCTGGCTAATTAAAGCTTGCCAGAGGGAGCTTAGGTGCCCTATACGGGACATCGTAAATAGATCTCTCTTGGAGGGGCATTTTCCAACGCCTCTTAAAGAGGCTGTGGTTCACCCTCTCCTGAAAAAGGCTACATCAGAATTGGCTCATTACCAGCCGGTCTCAAATTTGCCCTTTTTGGACAAAATTATTGAGAGGGCAGTAGCATTACAGTTGCAGAGTTTTCTGGATGACACTTCCGTCCTTGATCCTCACCAGTCCGACTTTTGTCCGGGTCATGGGATGGAGACAGTGCTGGTCACCCTGGTGGATGACCTCCAGTGGCATCTGAATTGAGACAGCTCAGCAATGCTGATGTTGTTAGACCTATCGGCTGCGTTCGATACGGTTGACCATCAGTTACTGAGCCGTTGGCTCACCGATGCGAGGATTCAGGGGTTGGCCTTGCAATGGCTTAACTCTTTCCTTAATGGTTGAGGACAAAGGGTGGCGATTGGGGGAGAACTGTCCCAGAGGCATCCACAATTGTGGGGTGCCACAGGGGGCGATGTTGTTTAACATCTACATGCGCCCCCTTGCCCAGATTGCTCAGAGATATGGGCTGGGTTATCACCAATATGCTGATGACATCCAGCTCTATCTACTGATGGCCGGCCTAGCTGGGTCCCAAAAAATCTGGACCTGGCGTTGCAAGCCATGGCAGGACGGCTCAGGCTGAGTAGGTTGAAGTTGAATTCAGCGAAGACAGAGGTCCTTTGCCTGAGTCGTGGCAGCCTGGGAAGGAAAATCCCCCTACCAGCTTTTGACAGTGGAAATGGTGAGCAAGGTCAAGAGCTTGGGGGTGCTACTGGAGCCTTCCCTGTCAATGGAGGCCCAGATAGCAGTCACTGCTAAATCCGCCTTTTTTCATCTTAGGAGGGCGAGGAAGTTGGCCCCCTTCCTGGAGCGCGACGACCTGGCAACAGTGATGCATGCAACGGTCACCTCAAAGTTGGACTACTGTAATGCCCTCTACATGGGACCTTCCTTGTGCTGAACCTGGAAACTGCAGCTAGTGCAGAACGCAGTTAGTGCAGAACGCTAGTGCAGAACTGCAGCTAGTGCAGAACACCAGGCTGCTATTGGGGCTCCCTAAGTGGGAGCACATACAGCCGAGACTGCGGGAACTGCACTGGCTGCCAATTGTGTACTGGAATCGTTACAAGGTGCTGGTTATTACCTTTAAAGCCCTATATGGCCGAGGACCTGCTTACTTTAGGGACCGTCTCTCCCCATATGTGCCCCAGAGGGTACTGAGATCCGGTTTGCAAAATCTATTGACAATCCCTGGGCTGAAGGAGGCCAAACTGAAAGCTACAAGAGAAAGGGCCTTTTCGATCACAGCTCCCCACTGATGGAACCAATTACCAGAGGAGGTGTGGGCCCTGCAAAGTCTTGCCCAATTCCGCAGGGCCTGCAGGACTACCCTCTTGCAGCTGGCCTTTTCCTAATGTGGAATCTATTGTACCGTCGTCACGAAAAACTATAAGATGAGTAACACCGAGAATGTAGTACCGAGAATGCAGGAATCAAATTTGATGGTTTTAATTAGATTGTTTTAATGTAATAGTATATATAAGTGAATTGTAAAATGTTGTGTAATAGTTGTTTTTGTTATTGTAGTCCTTGTATTTTATGTTATGCTATGTGAGCCGCCCTGAGCCTGCTTCGGTGGGGAGGGCATGATACAAATTAAATATTATTATTAGGCTTCCCAACCCTCCCGCCCTGGCGGGGGACCCCCAAATTTTCAGCCTCCTCCCCCGCTCTTAAAAAATCTGGGGACGGGGGGAAAGAGAACATACCTGTAGGCATCATGTTGTTTTACAGCTTGGGATCCGTTTTTAAAATGTGTCCCTTTAAGGCTGCACAGGAAACAGGAACGGCCCCTCCCTTTCTTTTCCTGTGCAGCTTGCTTTCGTTTTTCACAGCGAGCAAATACTGCTGGAAGAAGACCAAGTACGGCAAGTATTTGTGTGTGTGAGAGAGAGAGGGAGGGAGGGGGCAGGGAGGGGAAATTCCCTGGTATGGAGGCCCCCCCTTTAGAAAGCGTGGGGGGGGGAGGGAAATGTCTATTAGGCACTCTATTATTCCCTATGGAGAACGATTCCCATAGAGAATAATAGGGAATTGATCCATGGGTATTGGGGGCTCTGAAGGGGCTATTTTTTGAGGTAGAGGCACCAGATTTTTTGTATAGCAGCTAGTGCCTCTCCCCAAAATACCCCCCAAGTTTCAAAAATATTGGACCAGAGGGTCCAATTCTATGAGCCCCAAAAGATGGTGCCCCTATCCTTAATTATTTCCTATGGAAGAAAGGCATTTAAAAAGGCATGCTGTCCCTTTAAATGTGATGGCCAGAACTCCCTTGGAGTTCAGTTATGCTTGTCACATCCTTGTTCCTGGCTCCACCCCCAAAGTCTCCTAGCTCCGCCCCCAAATTCTCCAGATTTTTCTTTCATTGGACTTGGCAACCCTAATTATTATTATTATTATTATTATTATTATTATTATTATTATTATTATTATTATTATTATTATTATTATTATTATTATTTTCAGATAGTGTTTGAGATGGTGGAGGCCTACGTGGGACAGAGAACTGCTCCCAGCATCAAAAGTTATAAAGTATTCATTAAAAAGAAAATGTTTACAAGCATTCCTTTAGCCAGGGCCCCCCCCCTCCCTCTCTCCCTTTTTTTTTTTTTTTTTTTTTGAGCAGGGATGCACAGGAACTCAGTTCTGGCAGGCTTGGCATTGGGGGTGTGGCCTAGTATGCCAATGCATTTCTGCCAGGCTTTTTCTACAAAAAAGCCGTGTGTGGAACAATCGCGCCATCAGGGGTGTGGCCTAATATGCAAATGAGTTCCTGCTGGGCTTTTTCTACAAAAAAGCCCTGCCTTTAGCGCAGCACCAGACTGAACAAGGAATGCAAAAGAAATTGGTAAAAATGCTAATTATTTGTCCCTCTCTCTATAAAATATGTTAAAATATGTCAGACTCTTCAGCTTAGATCAGGGGTGTCAAACTCATTTGCTATCAGGGCCGGATCTGACATATATAAGACCTTGTTGAGCTGAGCCATGTCAGAGCAGGCCATACGTGTATCTATTTAAGATTAGGTAGCAGAGATATAAACCTTATAAAGGACACAGACAAATACAATTAAAAGTGTTTTTTTTTAAAAAAACACCTTAAAATAAAACATGCTTAAAACATAAGCAACAGGAACACAAAAATGAGGAAAATGAAATGTGAAAAAGCCCTTTGTTTAGAATTGTGCCATAATTTGAGAATAAAGTACCAAGGACTCTGCAGATAAACCACTTGGTTTTTAATCTGTATCCTAGTTTTTCCCCCAAAGCTTTTTCCTTTGTTCTTTCCATGTCATGTAAATTAGGCTGCAATTGGATAGACCTGAGCAGGATTCTGGGTAGTCCTGTTTAGGATTGCTCACACAATCTTGCTTTTCAGATTTTTAATCTTTCCATACAGTCAAAGAAGAGTTGAATGTCAAAAAAGTGCAACAGAAGGCATTGCTTTCTTTCCAGTTACTCAGAAACATCTGCTTGCATATCCCCACAGTGGACTGATTCTTTGCATCTTGTTCCTGCTGTATTCTCCCTTGAGAATATTCCGCAGCCATTGAAGAGTTTCCACACCTATAACGGAGGAGAGCTTGGTTTGGATCTGCTGGAGCAGCTCTGAGAATGGAAGGATTTCTATCCCCAGAGTGTGGACATTCTCACTTCTCCCCTGCTGCTGAAGCCCAAAATGCCTCCTAAAAAGATTGGGGGCGGGGGGGGGGGAATCTCCAGCAACAGTATTGAGGGGCACTTGGGCTTCAGCAGAAAGGAGAAGGTGAGAACATTGCACTCCATGAACGAAAACCTTTCCATCCATGGAAACACTCAGGTCAGCCCCGTCCTATGCATCTTTGCACATCCAAGGCTGAAGCCTTTCTTCAGTCCAGCGAACCTTCCAAGGAAGAGACACTTCTGTAATATTTCTGATCCTACAAATACAGATTACCAGAATGAGCAGAAGCTTAGATCACCTTTAAAATGAAAAGCAACTAAAATATCTTGCACAGCAAACTGTAGGCTCTGGTCTAGAACAAACCAAGGCTCTGGTCTAGAACTAGTAGGGTTGCCCACTATGACTTGGGAAATTCCTGGAGATATGGTGGTGGAACCTGGAGGGTGGCAGGGTTTGGGGGTAGGGGAGGGACCTCAGTGGGGTAAAATGCCACAAAGTCCACCCTCTTACGCTGGCATGTTTTCCACAGGAAATGATTTCTGTAGACTGGAGATTGCTTGTAAATCTGGAAGGTCTGGAGGCCCTACCTAGAGTCTGGCAACCCTAAGTAGGTCTACTC
This sequence comes from Heteronotia binoei, assembly GCF_032191835.1. Taxonomy (NCBI): domain Eukaryota; kingdom Metazoa; phylum Chordata; class Lepidosauria; order Squamata; family Gekkonidae; genus Heteronotia; species Heteronotia binoei. The sequence goes on along the minus strand of NC_083236.1, from coordinate 13,648,135 downwards.
AGAAGCCTTCTCAAGTCTTTTCAGTGGGGCTTGCCCCCAGGAAATTGTTCCTAGGATTGCCCTGCAAATTATAAAGCCTACCACCACTTAATTTGCTGGAGAAAGGCTCCATGGCAGAGTGGGAGGCTTCAAACTTGGCTAAGCAGAGGGGCGATGTACAAACTGGTCTTTTTGATAAGGAAACTCCATGTGACTGGGAAAGGAGGCATCGCAACAGAGCAAGGAGGGAACCCATGAAGACACAGCAGCTGAGCAAACAGCTTTGCCTGCCATTGTGGGACATTCTAGGCTGGAGGAAAATACCTTGCTTGCTTGAAATCCACAACGGTGTCACAGGCATTTCAAAGGTAGTGGGGAGAATGCACAGGTATGAGAAAATAGGATTTTAAAAGCTGCTGTCAGGATCACAGTGTGAGCAAGATTATTCCTAGGAGATCTTGCTGATTCCTGAAGCTATAAATTGATCACCTATGATCACCGTAGGGAAGAGGGGAGGCTGCGGGGGGGGGAGGGGAGGGCAGCCTTTGCCCCTCTGCTCTGCATTGAAGAGTTGAAGGAAGATTTTGTAGCATGGTCAATATGTTGTTTTGAAGCGCAGTAGGGAGCAAGAACATGGCAGTGTTGTTGTGACACTGAAAAGAAGGATTTCCTGCACCCACCACTATACTTTTCCGACTGGTGGTTTTAAAAAAATCACCTGTCTTCCAAAATGGTAATGCCTCCTGACTGAGAAAAGTAATAACAGTGAGATACCAGGCTGCTGTTCATTATCAGAGCAATAGTCAAGATTTCTGCGATGTCTTCTTTATCCTGTCAAAGGTAGAAATAAATAGAGGACAGCTTATCCTGTAGTCTGTACTTCCTCCACTCTCTTAGCAGTCTCTGGTCCATATCCAATCTTGCAACCTACTGGTTTATAATGCAACATCCCATCTTGGGGCCAGAGTAGCCGAAGGACTGCTCTCTCCAATATTGCCTAGCCTGTCAGCTATGATCCACATCACAAACCCTGCTTGCAGACATGGTAGATGGAAACCAGAGACAGGGCTTTTTCAGAAGTGGCCCCTCACATATGGAATGCCTTTCCCTTGAGTCTTGCCCAGCACCTACATTGCTTTCTTTTAGGTGTCAAACCAAAACCTGCTCACCCAGTAGGGTTGCCAAGTCCAATCCAAGAAATATCTGGGGACTTTGGGGGTGGAGCCAGGAGACTTTGGGGGTGGAGCCAGGAGACATTGGGGCGGAGCCAGGAACAAGAGTGTGACAAGCATAATTGAACTCCAAGAGAGTTCTGGCCATCACATTTAAAGGGACAGCACACCTTTTTAAATGTCTTCCTTCCATAGGAAATAATGAAGGATAAGGGCACCTTCTTTTGGGGCTCATAGAATTGGACCCCCTGGTCCAATCGTTTTGAAATTTGGGGGATACTTTGGGGAGAGGCACTAGATACCATATTAAAAATTTGGTGCCTCTACCTCAAAAAACAACTCCCCCAGAGCCCCTGAAACCTCCAGATCAATTCCCCATTATACCCTATGAGAAGACGTTTCCCTCTCCACCCCCCTTTCCCCCGCCCCCCCCCCCCCCGTTTCTGGCAAATCTGATGCAGGGGACTCTGTACTCACGAGTTGCTGCCAGCTTCTCACAGCAACACAGGCACACCAGCTGGGCACTTTATGGCATGGAATAGGAAGCCGGCAGAACTCACCTCCGGAGGTGCAAAGGCACATGGTCCTTTGGGGGCGTGGCTGGGCTCCCCTGCCTTCACCGGCCAGCTGACTGGGGGCGGGAAGCAGCCTGAGAAAATGGAAGAGCTCTGGCTGCTGCGATTGGGCTGGGTGGGAAGGGCTACCGTTCTCCCCCCTCCCCCCCGCTTTCCCTTTTATGGCCAGCGGGGGGGAGGAGGCTCCAAATCGGGGGTCTCCAGGCCTAGCGGGGGATTTGGGAACCCTATCACCCAGGCTTTTAATTAAGAAGCGGTTTTTAGACACTATTTTAGCCTGAAAATTTGTTTTAAATTATCTGTTTTTATCTATATTTTTTATGCCGGGCTGGAGTTTTTTAAATGCTAGATTTTAACGTTTTGTTCTTATTGGTTTGGTTTTGTAAGCCACCTTGGGTTTTGTAAGCCACCTTCCTTCCTGGAGAGGCGGAATAAAAATGTTCTCAATACATAAATATTCGACGTATTTTAACAAAGATCCTTTCTAAACCCATAGCACAAACAATTATTTTATTCTCAAGTTACATTTTGTGTTACGTGATTCCCTCATGAGGAAATGGTATTCGTTTTTCTTTCCAAACAAGGAAAGAAATATCTTTTTATAAAACCTGTCATGAGAGCCTCAGCCACAGTTGTCTGGAAGCTCCAGCCACACAAGTAGCCAGCAAGACAGATGCCAGAAGGAATGAGGACCTTGAGTGAATTTTCCACAGAAGTTCAGGCTGTGGGTATTATTCATTTTTTTTTAATTTATCATTTTTGTGCTGCTTCTCCAGGAACCTGCCCAAGGCAGCTTAAAAAAACAAAACATAATAAAAACAAAATATCAAAAGATATGAATTAAAAACCCAGCATTAAAAACCCAGCCCAACGTAAAAACATAGGCCATGAAAACAGCACAGACCTCTAAAAACACAGCTATGCTCCCAGTCTGAAATAATGTTAACAAATCAACCCCTTCATTAAAACCCTGAGTGAAGAGAAACATGTTGGCCTGGTACCTTAAGAAGGGTTGCCAGGTTCCAGGTGGGGTCTGGAGATCTCCTGGAATTACATCTGATCTCCAGGCCAGATAGGGTTTCCAAGTCCAATTTAAGAAATATCTGGGAACTTTGGGGGTGGGGCCAGGAGACTTTGGGGGTGGAGCCAGGAGAAATTAGGGGTGGAGCCAAGATCAAGGCTGTGACAAGTAGAATTGAACTCCAAAGGGAGTTCGGGCCATCACATTTAAAGGGGCGGCACACCTTTTCAAAGCCTTCCTTCCATAGGAAATAATGAAGGATAGGGGCACCTTCTTTGGGGGCTCATAGAATTGGACCTCTTGATCCAATCATTTTGAAACTTGGGGGATATTTTGGGGAGAGGCATTAGATGCTGTACTGAAAATTTGGTGCCTCTACCTCAAAAAACAGCCTCCCCGGAGCCCCAGATACCCGCAGATCAATTCTCCATGATTTTCTATGGGAATAAATCTCGATAGGGAATAACAGAGCTCCCAGCAGACATTTCCCTCCCCTACCCCTGCTTTCTGACAACCCTGAAGCGGGGGAGGGCCTCCAAACCGGGGGATCCCCTGCCCCCACCTGGGGATTGGCAACCCTAAGGCCAGAGATCAGCTCTGCTGGATAAAATGGCTGTTTTGCAGGGTAGTTTCTAAGGCATCATACCCTGCTAAGGTCTCTCCTCAAACCCCACCCTATCCAGGCTCCACCCCACAAAAAAATCCACCAGGATTTTCCCCACCCACAGTTGACAACTCTAGACAGCCAGGCAAGCTGTAATGACAAGGGAACTCCACAAGCTATGTGGTTACCGCCTAGGCTTGCCAAGTCCAATTCAAGAAATATCTGGGGACTTTGGGGGTGGAGCCAGGAGACACTGGGGTGGAGCCAAGATCAAGGCTGTGACAAGCATCATTGAACTCCAAAGGGGGTTCTGGCCATCACATTTAAAGGGACGGCACACCTTTTCAATTCCTTCCTTCCATAGGAAATAATGAAGGATAGGGGCACCTTCTTTTGGGGCTCATAGAATTGGACCCCCAGGTCCAATCTTTTTGAAACTTGGGGGGTATTTTGGGGAGAGGCACTAGATGCTATACTGAAAATTTGGTGCCTATACCTCAAAAAACAGCCTCCCCAGAGCCCCAGATACCCGCAGATCAATTCTCCATTATTTTCTATGGGAATAAATCTCTATAGGGAACAATAGAGTACCCAGCAGACATTTCCCTCCCCTCCCCCCGCTTTCTGACGACCCTGAAGCGGGGGGAGGGTCTCCAAACCGGGGGATCCCCTGCCCCCATCTGGGGATTGGCAACCCTATTACCGCCTATCTCACTTCAGAAGGCACAGAGAGCACAGCTTGTGAGGCAGACCTTAAGTGGCGGGATGGACAATATGGGAGGAGGGGGTCCTAAATCCTTTGAGTGCTTCTCTTCCTAGAAGCAAAAAGAGTAAGCCATCACAAGCCTTCTTCCTTGTGTACCTTCAGGATGCCCCTTTATTGCCCTTTCTTTCCCCAGTGCAGTTCCTTGGCTTTTGATATTTTCCCCTCTTGATAATATTCATGCCTTTTTTGCCTTGGGAAATCCTACCCTGGCGTTGTTCTCACCAGGCCTCAGAATCAGTGGGAGCTCACAGGAGCGCAGCTCCTGAACCTTTCTGAGAGTTCCTCCTCCTCCTTCTGAGAGTTCCACCTCCTTGTCCATTGAAGAGTAGGTGCAGCTGCAGAACAATCCCTGGATGAGCTCCACCGCCTATTTTTCTACAAAATTACCCCTGGTTCTCACTTCCATATTGGTCTGTCATAGTGCTCCACTCCTCCAGTTGCTATACTTTGGGGTTACCTGGGGGGGGGAGGGGTTCTGCTCCTTGAAACCCCATGATGGTGTTTTGTAGAGACTCCAGCATAAAAACGATTCCAGAACTCATTTGGTTCCCAGGATCACAATGACAACTGGATGCAACTTTGCCTGGGCACGACTAGGCAATGGCATGAGTCAGATGTGCATCACCATATGGCTGACGGCCACTGAGTCATGCAAAAATGTCCTTGTGGACACGTAATTACTGTGGGACCCATAATGCCAGTAGGGAGCTGCTGTACCTGGGCCTCCGCATTGCTACAGTGGGAAGAAAACCGTATCTTGAAATATTAATAACCCCTACGCCTTTTGCATTAAGCTTCCTCCAGGAGGTCTGTGGAGCATGAAAGCCACAATGCTCTGACTAAACCGTTGCTTTTATTGGTCACTTTGTGCCAATTGTGCAGCCTTTTGTTTTCTTTTTGTTGGACCTCCACATGGCCAGCTTTTATACTTGTCTTTTTAAGAACATAAGAGAAGCCATGTTGGATCAGGCCAACGGCCCATCCAGTCCAACACTCTGTGTCACAGTGGCAAAAATTTTTATATATACACACACACTGTGGCTAATAGCCACTGATGGACCTGTGCTCCATATTTTTATCTAAACCCCTCTTGAAGGTGGCTATACTTGTGGCCGCCACCACCTCCTGTGGCAGTGGATTCAACATGTTAATCACCCTTTGGGTGAAGTACTTCCTTTTATCCGTTTTAACCTGCCTGCTCAGCAATTTCATTGAATGCCCACGAGTTCTTGTATTGTGAGAAAGGGAGAAAGTGTCTTTTGCCGGTCTTTTGCCGGTATAATATTTTCTCCCACTTCTGAGTTTTGTAATAATAGTTGTATGAGCAATGGAATCTTTGGCTGTATTTGAGCGATTATACTTTTAGGATGGTGGAAGACAGGAGGGCCTGGCGTGACTTTGTCCATGGGGTCGCAAAAAGTCGGACTCGACTGTGAGTCTGAACAACAACACTTTTCGTTTGTCTATGACTTGAAACTTTGTCAGCCGTCTTGAGTCTTGTGTTCTGGGAGAAAAGTAGCAGATGAATATGTGAGACATATCAAAAAATATACTGGGTTGCTGGAGGTACAATGGGGCCAAAGTAGAGGGTGAAGAGGCAATGAATAAACATCTTCTCATATGCACACAAATGCCACCATCTTCTTCCTGACTGGCTTTCTCTCAGTGCCTGCTGCTCTGGATAGGAATGAATGTCCTACACATTTCCATTCACAAGGAAGCATTATAGGGTTGCCAAGTCTAATTCAGAAAATATCTGGGGACTTTGGGGGTGGAGCCAGGAGACTTTGAGGCGGAGCCAGACTTTCCCATTCCCAAAATGAATGCATAAAAATACAGCAATGAAGTTCACCTGAAGAGTCATCATTTCCTCATTGCTCAATAGCTGCAATTCTAGTAAATGAAAATGAATACACACAAAGCAGCCAAAATGCACAGAGTTTGCAAGCTCACATTTCACTGGGGCTTTACTCACAGGAACTGCCGATCTTCAGGCTAACACCGGCAAACGAAAAGAGAGAGAGGTGAAGTTTTCTTCCATCCCATAAACAGGTTCTTATACAAAGTCTCTGAAAGCAATGCAAAACAAGCACAGAGACACACACACCCTCTTACTGTCTCTACAAAGACTTCTGAAAAATACAAGGGATACTTTCTTTCTATCTTTCTCTCTCACACACACACACACACTTAACTGTCTCTGGTTCCTCCACAACAAGGTCTGAAAAGTACATGGGCTATGCTGCTCTCTCTCACACACCCACTCACACCGACCCACCCACTTACTTGCTCTGAAACGAAAGCAAAACAAATGGAGCAGCTGTGCTCTGACAGGCTCTGCTACTGACTCTTCCCCATGAAGTACTTCCTGCTCAACTTTAAAGGCACACACACACACATTTTAAAACCGGACTTTTTTGCATTCTAAACCTGCCAGAGATCTAGAGGTACAGAGTGACTGTGGGGGCAGGGCTTCTCCCCGCCAGCCAGCTGGCTGGGGGAGGAGGGAAGCCTGTAAAACCGGGGGATCCCCCACTGGGACCTGGGGATTGAGAAGCATTCCCAGGGTTTCCCAGGAAGCAGCTGCATGAAGCCAGGGCTGGACAAAACATCCATTTCCCATTTCTCTTGGTTTTTGTATGGTGTTGTTGCCAACTGATGCATTGCCACTCATTATGCTGCTGGTGTTGCTGATTTGCTTATTTCTTTTTACCAGTCCATGTTAAAAACTTGACCTCATGTTTAATTGTAATAGTTCAACTGAACATTGTTTGTATGGCTGGAGAGGAAACATGATGCTTCCCTGGCCCTCCCTGGCAGTTTGGATGGCCAGGAAAGGAACCCTGGAAACACATCAACGATTTGCTACCACTTACTACCTGGTCGCTTTTTGAAGCGGCAGAGCAACAGCAAAGGACGAGGTAAAGGCAGGAGCAAGGTGGAACCCAGATGTGCACATTTGAACATGCCATTTAATTCCAGACATGGGCCATCCCTGTGTCAGCCCAAATTGGCCATCTGAATTCATCCAGAGGTTTGCTTCCTCTATATGTGAAAGTTCCATTTAGTCAACATGGCTAGTAGCCCTTGATGGACCTCTCCTCCACAAGTCTGTCTCATCCCCCTTTCAAGCCATCCCATCCTCTTTTAATGACATTCTTCCAGATTCTTCTCCCATTTCAGTGCTGGAAGTACAAGCGTATAAATTAGAGGGCTTTCAGCCACAGACTCACTGGGAGGCCTTTAGCAAATCACCTGCTTTCCACATCAGTTCACCACCTCGGAAGCCAACAGGAAAGACAGGAAAGAACAACATAAGTTTTTTTACTTAGATCCATTTGTCTCCTGCATCCCCCACAACAAAGCTTGATGTATCTTACAATGATGACTTTGTTTAAGCAAGCGTGGCTCCTTCATTAATTTTCTTCAAATACCTTGAGAAAAGGATCAAAACCTTACAAATGTGTCACAGGAAATAGTTGCTAAGGAGGTACTGTTTGTGGAAAGGGCCATGGACTGTCGGGAAGAGGCTCATCTGTCATCTCAAGAGAAGTCAACAGATGATCCAGGGGACCACAGATGGAATTCACTGACTAGTTAAGAGACAGGGGTGTGGTCCCAATGTGTTCTGAGCCCAAAGTCCACATCAGGAATATGAACAAAGACTGACTCTTCAGTTAATTGCAATATTGAGTGAGGTCCTGTAGGGCAGTGCCCTTCAACCTTTCTAGACCCACCTTGCATGGGACCCATGGAGGTGCCTACAGGACTGAAGGACTGATAGAGGCCCGAATTCACTGCTGCTTGTTGCTATGAGATTAACAAACAACTGAAGGACCCCAGGATGGATTCCACCCTAGCCAACTCCAGCTGTGGATGTAGAGGAAACATATGCCCCCTGGAGCTCTTTTGGCATTTCCAATATGTGGGCCATTGATCATCTTTTGTGACCCACCCATTTATAAATCTTTAATCCTTTCATAATTTTTGTGAGATGGATTTGCATACGCGGGTAGAGTTCCTGATCAAGTTCAGGATCAAAGAAGATAATCCGCTGTTCCCATGACTTCATCTCCTCAGAACAATGTACAGCCCCTTCTTCAAAAACAAAATACTGGCATCTTTGTCCGCTATGAACAGGGTCCACAAACCCAGCAAGCTTGCTGACTGCACAGAGTTTCAAAAGATAGACAGGGAAGCAGACAGTGTAACTTGAAAAAATACCGTGTCCCTTGTCCCCTTTTCACATCCTCTAGGGAGAGCTCCAGCCACCACCTGGAGGTTGGCAATCCTGCTTCATTAGCAATGTCAGTTGGTGCCTGGAGAAAATGGCTGCTTTGGAAGGTGGCCTCTACAGCATTATATCCTGCTGAGTTTCCTCCTGTCTTCAACATCGACTGCGGGGTGACACGATAGAGGTTTACAAGATTATGCATGGGATGGAGAAAGCAGAGAAAGAAGTCCTTTTCTCCCTTTCTCACAATACAAGAACTCGTGGGCATTCGATGAAATTGCTGAACAGTCAGGTTAAAATGGATAAAAGGAAGTCCTTCTTCACCCAAAGGATGATTAACACGTGGAATTCACTGCCACAGGAGGTGGTGGCGGCTACAAGCACAGACAGTTTCAAGAGGAGATTGGAAAAGCATATGGAGCCGAGGTCCATCAGTGGCTATTAGCCACAGCATGTTGTTGGAACTCTCTGTCTGGGGCAGTGATGCTCTGTATTCTTGGTGCTTATGGGGGGGGCACAGTGGGAGAGCTTCTAGCCCCACTGGTAGACCTTCTGATGGCACTTGGGATTTTTGGCCACAGAGTGTTGGACTGGATGGGCCATTGGCCTGATCCAACATGGCTTCTCTTTTGTTCTTATGTGACGCAGAGTGTTGGACTGGATGGGCCATTGGCTGATCCAACATGGCTTCTCTTATGTTCTTATGTGACACAGAGTGTTGGACTGGATGGGCCACTGGCCTGATCCAACATGGCTTCTCTTATGTTCTTATGTGACACAGAGTGTTGGACTGGATGGGCCATTGGCCTGATCCAACATGGCTTCTCTTATGTTCTTATGTGACACAGAGTGTTGGACTGGATGGGCCATTGGCCTGATCCAACAGGGCTTCTCTTATGTTCTTATGTGACACAGAGTGTTGGACTGGATGGGCCATTGGCCTGATCCAACATGGCTTCTCTTATGTTCTTACATGACACAGAGTGTTGGACTGGATGGGCCATTGGCCTGATCCAACATGGCTTCTCTTATGTTCTTATGTGACACAGAGTGTTGGACTGGAGGGGCCATTGGCCTGATCCAACATGGCTTCTCTTATGTTCTCATCCACTGTAGACTGGTTTCTCTCCGGCTCAGACATCCGCAGGGCGTCAGGGTGGCACCTTTTCCCAGCCCAGAAATCTTGGAAATGAATGACTTAGTCAGAAGTATTTTTTTAAGCAAGCTGGTTTTAAATAGAAGAGTCACGTTGCACTCCCTGGTGGCTCAAGACACTCCGTGGTGACACTCCAGGTGCCAAGGAGGTGCCAGCCAAAGACACAAACAAGCCAGTCATTCCCTTCCTGCTCAAAAAAAAAATCCTTGATGGGTAACATCCTCCAAGTTCAGCGCCTGCATCTCAAATAATAGCAAATAGTGCTTTTGACCTGCTACTGGAGCTCTTTATTCCAGACCCCTCCTGTGAATGAAATTGGCTAAAACCAGGGTGGTCCTAGCAATTTCACTCACAGTGGGAGCTGCAGGTAAAATGCTGTTCTGCGCAACAGAAAGGTGCCGTTCCGAACTTTCCCCATAGAGCTTTGGGAAAGCAGAAATGGTGGAGCCGCAGTCAAGGAGTAGGAGAAAGAGGACCCCCAAGAGGAAAAGAATAGCAAGGAAATGAGTTGAGCTGTGCCCCGTGCTAGCAATCTGGTGACTCCAGGGAGGCCAAGATATCCCCAGCCTCCTTGCATGCCTCTTCTGTGGTTTTGCTTGTGTCAGGAGTGGACCCGGAAGTGAAAATTACCCGTTTCATTCTCCTTGAAATGGGCAGCAATGCAGGAGGAGGCAAATGGGTGAGCTGACACCAACTGAGACGTTGCTAGTGAATAGGCTTCCCAATCCCCAGGTCCCAGTGGGGGATCCTCCGGTTTTACAGGCTTCCCTCCTCCCCCAGCCAGCTGGTCGGTGGGGGAAGCCCCACCCCCACAGCCATTATGCACCTCCGTGAACAATTCCCATAAGGAATGATGGGAAATTGATCCACGGGTATCAGGGGCTCTGGGGGGGCTGTTTTTTGAGGTAGAGGTGCCAAATTTTCAGTATAGTATCTAGTGCCTCTTCCCAAAATACCCCCCAAGTTTCAAAAGTATTGGACCAGGGGGTCCAATTCTACGAGCCCCAAAAGAAGGTGCCCCTATCCTTCATTATTTCCTATGGAAGGAAGGCATTTAAAAAGGTGTGCCGTCCCTTTAAATGTGATGGCCAGAACTCCCTTGGAGTTCAATTCTGCTTGCCACACCCGTGCTCCTGGCTCCGCCCCCAATGTCTCCTGGCTCCACCCCCAAAGTCTCCTGGCCCCACCCCCAAAGTCCCCAGATATTTCTTGAATTGGACTTGGCAACCCTACTAGTGAAGCGGGATTGCCGACCTCCAGGTGGTGGCTGGAGCTCTCCCTCTATTACAACTGATCTCCAGGCAACACAGATCAGTTCCCTTTGAGAAAATGACTGCTTTGGAAGGTGGGCTCCGTAGCATTATACCCTGCTGAGTTCCCTCCTGTCCTCAAACCCCGCCCTCCCCAAACTCCACCCTAGGTCTGAGCCAAGCGCCCCCTAAAGAACCGCTGGCCAGCAGCATCCCTCTGGGATGGTGACCCACCAGGAACTTCCTCTGTAAGTTAAATGGCCAGCTTGTGATTTTTATTGCGTGATTGGCTGGTGAGTTCATTTCTCTGGGGAACATCATCATGCCACATAGCCAGTCAGAGTCGGCTACATGATTATGGAACCAAGCTAATTCAGAGGGAGGGCAGCAAGTGTGGCTCACGAGCAGAGACTTTTATTCCCACTGACCGCCCCGGCCCCTGCCCCAGCCGGGATTGGAGTGCTCTTCACAAGTCTCAGAAAAGCAATCCTGCAAAGTGTTCCTCCCCTATTTTGTTTGAGTCCTACTGAGAGAGAGGGAAAAGGAGGAGAAATGAAAAAAGACTCATAATGGAAAAACTTTTTACAATTAATTTATTTATTAGAGCCCTGTTTGATCTGCTTTTCCAAATATTAAGTTTCTCCGGGGCATCTAAAAATATATCAATAAAAAATAACAATCACACCATGGAGCAAAAAAGCAACAAATTTTAAAACAACCCAAAAAACGCTTGCATGTGTTGTACCTGTTGTGTTCTGCCTCAGAAGAAGAAGAAGAAGAAGAAGAAGAAGAAGAAGAAGAAGAAGAAGAAGAAGAAGAAGAAGAAGAAGAAGAAGAAGAAGAAGAAGAAGAAGATATTGGATTTATATCCCGCCCTCCACTCCGAAGAGTCTCAGAGCGGCTCACAATCTCCTTTCCCTTCCTCCCCCACAACAGACACCCTGTGAGGTGGGTGGGGCTGGAGAGGGCTCTCACAGCAGCTGCCCTTTCAAGGACAACCTCTGCCAGAGCTATGGCTGACCCAAGGCCATGCCAGCAGGTGCAAGTGGAAGAGTGGGGAATCAAACCCAGTTCTCCCAGATAAGAGTCCGCACACTTAACCACTACACCAAACTGGCTCTCCCAGTTTGGAAGACTGTTTTGAAGACTGTTTGGAAACTTTAGCCAGCTCGAAACAGGGCAGCAGGCTGTTGTCTTGGATGGGCCAGTGGGAACATATTTTGCCAGTGTTCAAAGAGTATCCTGGCCTTCCAATTGGTTCCTGGGTGCAATTCAAAATGCTGAACGGAAAGTGCTCTAAAGCCTGACATGGACTAAGATCAAGTTATCTTACAGACCTCTTGTATCCATATGAATCAACACGGCTGCAAAGCTTTGTATTGGAGGCTCCTTTCCATGTGTGTCCGCCTTCCAAGGTAAGGCAAGGAAGTATTGGGGACAAAGAAGAGATGCCAGCCTCCAAGTGAAACTTGGGGTTCCCTCAGAATTCCAGGTCATCTCCAGACTCAAGAAATCAGTTCCCCTGGAGAAAATAAAAGCTTTGGAAGATGGACTCTGAGGCGTCATAACCCACTAAAGTCCCTGTCCTCGCAAGGCCCCATCCCCAAATCTCCAAGAGTTTCCCAACCTGGACCTAGCAACCCTACCCGCCCCCCAGCAACACCTGGACAGGGACTTTTCTGTGTCATCACCATGGCTAAGGAATGTCTTCCCAGGCCTGGTGTGTATTATCTTCAAGGTACCAGTTGTGTATTATCTTCAAGGTACCAGTTGTGTATTATCTTCAAGGTACCAGTTGTGTATTATCTACAAGCTACCAGGTGATGTCTCTCCTGTTGTCTATATCTAATGACATCTAATGTGAAAGACTATATCATACGTGATTTCGATCTGATCAGAAAGCCTTGAGGTCAAACTTCATATTAAAGAAAGACACCTACAAGCACCAGCTCCTTACCTCCTTCGGATGCTCCCTCCTGTAGACTGTATGTGATGATGTGGAGAAACAGTGGAGCATGTCGGAGGAAAGATGTTAGTAGTCTTCTCTCCAGTGTGCTGGCTTCCCATATGCAGGGAGGTTTTGTTGTGAGGGGTCATGAGATCAGGTAATCCCCACCTTAGTTTCGAAAGCAACCTAGTCCCAGAGGGTCTGTGGCATGTGGTTCTTCAGCATATATAACCTGGCCTTTAGGGTTTTTGTTAAACTATAAAACACAAAAAGCCACATGAAAGGAGATATTCATAAGAATAATTTTTATTTTGTTACAGTATTGCAAAGATTTTCCACTTGTGGCAAAATCCGTGAGAAGCAACAGCCGCATTTCTGGAGCATGCGAAATAGATAACATCCAATTCCCACCAGGATGGTAAAAGTGACGTTGAGAGAGATGTCGTGCAGGGACTAGCCACAAGGAGGCAGGAAAAGCTGTAAACAGATCTTTAAAAGGTAACCTTGGTTGGTGCTTGCAGTTATGCCAAATGCCCCCAGTTTAGATGGAGCTTTCTGCTTTGGGTAAAGAAGATACCGTGTCCTTTATGCTGTGGGTCAGCTAAACTTACAGGGCCCGGAATCAAACAGACAAGTCATAAAGGGCTGAATTCCATGTCTGAGAGGGTGGTCGGCTGCAATCTGGGAAATTCCTGGAGATTTGGGGGGTAGAACTTGGGAAGGGTAGAGCTTGGGGAGGGGCTTAGCAGAAATGTGATATCATAGTGTGCCTTCCTTCCGAAGCAGCCATTTCCTCCAGGGGAACTGATCTCTATCAGCTGGTGACGAATTGTAACTCCTGAAGATCTCCAGCCCTCCCAACACCCCCCCCCCCCGCCCCCGTGGAGGTTGGCACCCCTGTGTCTGAGCGTGACATGGAAGAAGTCTACGCTGCTGCTATTTACTCCCATGGGGAACAATGATTAGGGGAAAAGCTGTTTCCTCCTCTGACTGATAAATGGGTCGCACAGGAAGTAAAGCATCCCTCATTCTGAACTTGAGTGTCATCAGCACACAGTGGACGATGTTTATAAAATAGTTGATCAGCGCACACACACACAAAAAAAAAATGCCAGGGAAGATTTGCGGGAGGTTTCTAGTCACACCATCCGAGTTCATAGAATCTACAACACTGATTTCCTCCCAAATTTCTTGCAGTGGCTTGGTCTCCTCTCACACAGTCTGCTCCCCCTCCTCCGCCCCCCCCCCCCCCTGCAACTATTTGCAATCAATGTATGTCCATTGCTTGATATACACATCTGCGCTTCTCTAGAAGAAAACCAGACCCCACATTCAGGGTATCTCAACAATTCCCTAACAAGCAAAGCCAAGCAGGCATCTATTGACGCTTTACCAAGGGCAGCATCTGAAATTACTCTGGGCCTTATAAGGGATCTGAGTATTCTGGTGAGTGTGAAGGAGACAACTCATTAACGCAGGACTTTCTATCCGCAAAGGGAGCGCAGCCATTTTTCTTCCCGCTTCTCTGTTCTAGCAGCCCCAACGCTGCCTAAATCGGCCTGCGTGTAACACCAACTAATCTAATTAGCTCTCCGGCATAGCCTGCATTCTGTCTTCGAGTGGCACTGGCGGACAATTCCACAGTGCCCTGGCACAGCAGGTTTTCTGCTTCACCCCAACACTGGTTTAGGTTTGGTGTTTTGTACTGAATGTATAAACGGATCAAGAGTTCTGGGCAACTTGAAAGCTTTCGACGACGTTTGTATTTCTCCATTTGCCAAATTTATATCCTGCTGTTCTGCCCTCGCCAGATCCACCAAGATGGCTAACAGGTTAAAAACATTCATAACGAAAATGCCTCTTAAGATCCATTAATTTTTTTTTTATGTCCCTCCTCTTTGGGCCTCTGATGAAAATGTCTTCCTTCTGGGTTTGGGAGGCTGAGCCTGTTTTGCCCTCTAGACCCCCAGGAGAGGCAAGCTCCAGCTTCAATAGCAGGGGTTTCAGAGAAAATGAGATTTCTCATACTGATCAGACGTTTGAAGTAGTCAGTCAAGAAATATGTCCTCTTTTTATGCTTTTCAAAAGATGGTAACCCTAATTAAAACCAAACAAAACCCCATTAAAGCAATTAAAGCAATTTTACTGTAGCAGTGGAAAAAAGCAAGAGTCCAGACCAGTAGTGCCTTCAAGACACAAAGACATGGAAGACATGGGGGAGGACTCTATAAAATTGAATCAGGAACCAAAAAGGTAAGAAGAAAACCTAGGAGAGAGCCAATAGTTAAAACTTCATATATACTTGCTATTGGTAAACAATACATGTATCTATTACGATAGAAGTTTAAAAAACATACAAGGACCCAATGAAAGCCTCATTGCAAAGTACAAATGACATACACGCACAAGGACCAATGATTGTGATCTTATGCATTTTGGCCCAACAACGTTTTTCTTCAGAGGTCAACCAATATGAGGTACAAATAGGCCTATGTTACAAAGAACTGGCAAACAATATGTCAATACTGGACCAAAGAAAGAAATATTTTAAAGTGAAATTAATAGACACCAGTCAGGAATGTTTATTAGGAATCAGTCATGTGTCCCGTGCATATGCACAAGTGGTAAAAAAACAAACACCCTTACATCCTTGCCTTCTCTAGAACCAGTCTGGTGTAGTGTGTGGACTCTTATCTGGGAGAACTGGGTTTGAAGAAGAAGAAGAAGATATTGGATTTATATCCCGCCCTCCACTCCGAAGAGTCTCAGAGCGGCTCACAATCTCCTTTACCTTCCTCCCCCACAACAGACACCCTGTGAGGTAGATGAAGATATTGGATTTATATCCCGCCCTCCACTCCGAAGAGTCTCAGAGTGGCTCACAATCTCCTTTACCTCCCCCCCACCCACAACAGACACCCTGTGAGGTAGATGAAGATATTGGATTTATATCCCGCCCTCCACTCCGAAGAGTCTCAGAGCGGCTCACAATCTCCTTTACCTCCCCCCCCCCCACAACAGACACCCTGTGAGGTAGATGAAGATATTGTATTTATATCCCGCCCTCCACTCCGAAGAGTCTCAGAGCGGCTCACAATCTCCTTTCCCTTCCTCCCCCACAACAGACACCCTGTGAGGTAGATGAAGATATTGGATTTATATCCTGCCCTCCACTCCGAAGAGTCTCAGAGCAGCTCACAATCTCCTTCACCTCCCCCTCCCCCCCCCCGCCAACAACAGACACCCTGTGAGGTAGATGAAGATATTGGATTTATATCCCGCCCTCCACTCCGAAGAGTCTCAGAGCGGCTCACTATCTCCTTTCCCTTCCTCCCCCACAACAGACACCCTGTGAGGTGGGTGGGGCTGGAGAGGGCTCTCAGAGCAGCTGCCCTTTCAAGGACAACCTCTGCCAGAGCTCTGGCTGACCCAAGGCCATGCTAGCAGGTGCAAGTGGAGGAGTGGGGAATCAAGCCCGGTTCTCCCAGATAGAAGTCCGCACACTTAACCACAACACCAAACTGGCTCTTTGATTCCCCCACTGCACCACTTACAGCTGCTGGAATGGCCTAGGGTCAGCCATAGCTCTAATAGGAGTCGTTCTTGAAAGGGCAGCTGCTAGGGTTGCCAAGTCCAATTCAAGAAATATCTGGGGACTTTGGGGGTGGAGCCAGGAGCAAGGGTGTGACAAGCAGAATTGAACTCCAAAGGGAGTTCAGGCCATCACATTTAAAGGGACAGCACACCTTTTTAAATGCCTTTCTTCCATAGGAAATAATGAAGGATAGGGGCACCATCTTTTGGGGCTCATAGAATTGGACCTTCTGTTCCAATTGTTTTGAAACTTGGGGGGTATTTTGGGGAGAGGCACTAGATGCTATACTAAAGCTCTGGTGCCTCTACCTCAAAAAATACCCCCCCCCCTCAGAGCCCCGAATACCCGCAGATCAATTCCCTGTTATTCCCTATGGGAATCGTTCTCCATAGAAGATGAAGAAGAAGAAGATGAAGATATTGGATTTATATCCCGCCCTCCACTCCGAAGAGTCTCAGAGCGGCTCACAATCTCCTTTCCCTTCCTCCCCCACAACAGACACCCTGTGAGGTGGGTGGGGCTAGGAGAGCTCTCCCAGCAGCTGCCCTTTCAAGCACAACCTCTGCCAGAGCTATGGCTGACCCAAGGCCATGCCAGCAGGTGCAAGCGGAGGAGTGGGGAATCAAACCCGGTTCTCCCAGATAAGAGCCCGTGCATTTAACCACTACACCAAATAATAGAGTGCCCAGTAGACATTTCCCTCCCTCCCCCAAACCAGGGAATCCCCTGCCCCCTCCCTCTCTCACACACACAAATACTTACTGGGTCTTGTTCCTGCAGAACTTTGCTTGTTCTGAAAACGAAAGCAAAACAAAGGGAGGGGCCGTTCTCTGAAACTGTTACTGACTCTTTCCCATGAAGCCCTTTCTGTTTCCTGCTCAGCCTTAAAGGCACACATTTTAAAAACGGACCTGTTTGCAGGTTTGTAAACCTGCAGGAGCTCTAAAACTACATGGTGACTGTGGGGGCAGGACTTCCCCCGCCGGCCAGCTGGCTGGGGACGAGGAAGTCTGTTAAAACGGCGGATCCCCCGCTGGGACCTGGAGATTGGGAAGCCTAGCAGCTGCTGTGAGAGCCCTCTCAGCCCCACCCACCTCCCAGGGTGTCTGTTGCGAGGGGAGAAGATATAGGTGATTGTAAGTTGTTCTGAGTCTCTGATTCAGAGAGAAGGGCGAGGTATAAATCTGCAGTCTGCTTCTTGTGCCGATGCATCCTTCTGGACTGAATCAAGAGCTAGGTTTCCAGTGCTGATTTCTCCACATCTACTGCTCTTCTGCATATCATATCCAATCCAATCATGCCTGCTATTATCATTCACCTGCTATTGTCATTCAGAATCTGAAATCACTCTGCTCTCCAGGACTTTTTTGGTAGAAAAAGTCCAGCAGGAACTTATTTGCACATTAGGCCACACCCCCTGATGCCAAGCCAGCCGGAACTGTGCTGCTGTGCGTTCCTGCTAAAAAAAAAGCCCTGCTGCTCTCTGATTATAAGGGCAGATGGACTCACATGCTAGCTGTACCTGAAGATGCCTCCAAAAGGTGAGAGATCTTCCTTCTCTCAGTGGACACATGGCAACCCTAAGACCATTAACTATCAGACTGTAATTTTGTGCTTCTACATCCGGTGGATTTGTCTGGCGGATGGAAATATAAACCATGTGATTCACTTATACCTTATTTTTCTTCCCAATTGGGACTCAAAGTGGCTCGCCACATTGTTCCTCTTTTCTCTATTTAATCCTCAAGACAAGGTCCCTGTGAGTGAAGGCCAAGTGACACAAGACAATTTTTTAACACCCAGCGTGCATCCTTTTTACAGACTGTAGTGGGAGCCCAGTCTGGCTTGGGACTGGGGGTGCCAGGCTCTCTCAGCAGGGGCAGGGGATCCCCTGCATCCACTCCCCGCCCCCTGCAGTTGACCAGTTGGCAATGCAGTGACATCACTTCTGGTGTGCGCTGGAAATGAGGTCATCATGTTGCCAGCAGCATGGGATGTTCTGGTACTTGGGCAAAAACAAAGGGTGAACCACAGAGTTTTTGTTCAGAGTGTCCCACATCACCAGAAATAATGGGATGACATTATGGGCATTTTCCCACAGAGCTTACCTCGGAGTGACGTCCCTCTTCACCGCGCAGCGTCTGCGTGGATTTCCCACCAACTGCTCCGCATAACTTTTGCGTCGCAGATGTAAACCGCTAAAACCCAGTTTATGTTAGCGACGCAAAAGCCGCGGCTCTTCCTGGTTATGCGGAGCAGTTGGTGGGAAATCCGCACAGACGCTGCGCGGTGAAGAGGGACGTCGCTCCGAGGTAAGCTCTGTGGGAAAACGCCCTATATCTAATGTGCACTGGAAGTGATGTCATACCATAAGGTTTTTGCCAGGGGTCATTTTGTTGAAAAATAGGTGGTGGAGCTCATCCAGGGATTGTTATGCAACTGCACCTACTATTCAATGGGCAAAGTGCGAAGGAGGAGGGGGAACCCTCAGAAAGGTTCAGAAGCTGCAATCTTGGGGTCATTGTAGATAACTCACTGAAAATGTCAAGACAGTGTGCGATTGCAATAAAAAAGGCCAATGCCATGCTGGGAATTATTAGGAAGGGAATTGAAAACAAATCAGCCAGTATCATAATGCCCCTGTATAAATCGATGGTGCGGTCTCATTTGGAATACTGTGTACAATTCTGGTCACCGCACCTCAAAAAGGATATTATAGCATTGGAAAACGTGCAGAAAAGGGCAACTAGAATGATTAAAGGTTTGGAACACTTTCCCTATGAAGAAAGGTTAAAACGCTTGGGCTCTTTAGCTTGGAGAAACGTCGACTGCGGGGTGACATGATAGAGGTTTACAAGATTATGCATGGGATGGAGAAAGTAGAGAAAGAAGTACTTTTCTCCTTTTCTCACAATACAAGAACTCATGGGCATTCGATGAAATTGCTGAGCAGTCGGGTTAAAATGGATAAAAAGAAGTACTTCTTCACCCAAAGGGTGATTAACATGTGGAATTCACTGCCACAGGAGGTGGTGGCAGCTACAAGCATCGCCAGCTTCAAGAGGGGTTTGGATAAAAATATGGAGCAGAGGTCCATCAGTGGCTATTAGCCACAGCATATTATTTGAATTGTCTGGGGCAGTGGTTTTTGGTGCTTGGGGGGGGGGGGGGGCGCAAAGTGGAAGGGCTTCTAGCCCCACTTGTGAACCTCCTTTTTTTTTACCATTGTGTGACACGGAGTGTTGGACTGGATGGGCCATTGGCCTGATCCAACATGGCTTCTCTTATGTTCTTAATCCTGTGAGCTTCTGCTGAATTCAAGGCCTGGTTTTTGCCCAAATACCAGTGTCCCGCATCTCTGCGTATATGATGCTATATGCTGCATGCCAGAAGTGACATCACCGTGTTGCTGACAACAAGGCAACATCTACAGCCTAGACCTCTCCACATTGCTGGTAAGTCTCCTTTACCCCCTCCTGCCAGTTGCCATAGGAGATGTAGCATCCCCAAGGGATCATGGGGATGAAGGGCTCCTGCTGGTGCTGTTTCCATGAGCTGAAAATGCCTGAGTTATTTGCATCATTTTGCAGTTACACAGAGAGTATTCATTGCTTATGCATCTCCAAACTTATGCAAATAACTCCCTCCACCTGGGCCAATTCAGTTCTGGAAAATTGTGGTGGGGAGCCCCTCCCGCCCTCCCTTTGTGGTCCTGGGCTAGGGTTGCCAGCCTCTAGGTGGTGGCTGGAGATCTCCTGGATTACAACTGGTCTCCAGGAGATAAAGATCGATTCATCTGGTAAAAACGGCCACTTTGGAAAGTGGACTCTATGGCATTAGAAGATGGGGGTTTTTTCTCATTCCGCCGTCCTTTTCTCTACCTTAAGCAGTCTCAGAGTGGCTTGCCATCCCCCACCTCTCCTCAGAACAGGCACCTCATGGGGCTGAAAGAGTTCTGAGAGAACTGGGACTGGTTCAGAGTCACCCAGCTGTTGGGTTGCCAGGTCCAATTCAAGAAATATCTGGGGACTTTGAGCGTGGAGCCAGGAAACTTTGGGGGTGGAGCCTGGAGACATAGGAGTGGTGGAGCCAGGCGCAAGGTTGTGACAGGCATAACTGAACTCCAAAGGGAGTTCTGGCCATCACATTTAAAGGGACTGAATACCTTTTAAACGCCTTCCCTCCATTGGAAATAATGAACGATAGGGGCCAATCTTTTTGAAACTTGGAGGGTATTTTGAGGAGAAGTACCAGATACGGTGCTAAAAATTTGGTGGTTCTGCCTCAAAAAACAGCTCCCCCGGAGCCCATGGCTCAGTTCTCCATTATACTCTATGGGAATCGGTCTCCATAGGGAATAATGGAGTGCCCAGTGGACGTTTCCCTCCCCGCTTTCTGATGACCCTGAAGTGGGGGGAGGGCTTCCAACCCGGGGATCCCCTGCCCCCACCTGGGGATTGGCAACCTTACCCAGCTGACTTCATGCCTAGTTCTCCAAATGTGAGTCTGCTGCTCTTAACCACTACTTCTCACTGGTTCTCACTGTACCCCATTGAAGTTCCTCCCCTCCCCAAATCCTGCCCTACTCAGGCTCCACTTCCAAAATCCCCAGGTATTTCCCAAAACCAAAGCTGGCAACCCTACAAATTGGCCTAGTGCAGGCTTTAAAAAAGAAAAAATGATTCCAGCTGGGGAATTTCTGGAGATTTGGGGTCAGAGCATGGGAAGGCGAGGGAGCTGAGAAGAGAAGTGTGCAGCCCCAGCTCACGTGCTCTGCCCAAAGAGGGAGCTGCGTGTTGTTGTGGTGGGAGAGGCTCATCCAGGAAGGAAGTGCTAGTAGGGTTGCCATTTGTCCTTCAGAAGT
This sequence comes from Heteronotia binoei, assembly GCF_032191835.1. NCBI lineage: Eukaryota > Metazoa > Chordata > Lepidosauria > Squamata > Gekkonidae > Heteronotia > Heteronotia binoei. The sequence continues at coordinate 13,626,971 of NC_083236.1, read as the reverse complement.
CAACAAACAACGGAGGGACTCCTGTGGAACTTTATTTTTGAGTCATTGTACTCATTTTGAAAACTCTGTGACTGTGTGGGGTCCTCCTTGGAATATTGTTTTGAGACTGTTGTTTTCTATTTCTATTTATACTGTATGAATGTATGCCCACTGTTGTAGGCTGTTCATTTCATTATAATAGAACTTTATTTACACCAGTTAAGAGTATTTGTGCACAATATTTTGTATTTTTGTATTTTTGTATTTCATATATTGTGCTGCCACTGTTCTTTTGCATTCCCCAGGTGTGGGCAGGGGATCCCCTGGTTTGGAGGCCCTCCCCCCGCTTCAGGGTCGTCAGAAAGCGGGGGGGGGGGGGGAGGGGAGGGAAATGTCTGCTGGGAGCTCTCTTATTCCCTATGGAGATTTATTCCCATAGAAAATAATGGAGAATTGATCCGCGGGTATCTGGGGCTCTGGGTGGGGGGCTGTTTTTTGAGGTAGAGGCACCAAATTTTCAGGACAGCATCTAATGCCTCTCCCCAAAATATCCCCCAAGTTTCAAAATGATTGGACCAGGGGGTCCAATTTTATGAGCTCCAAAAGAAGGTGCCCCTATCCTTCATTATTTCCTATGGAAGGAAGGCATTGAAAAGGTGTGCGGTCCCTTTAAATGTGAGGGCCAGAACTCCCTTTGGAGTTGAATTATGCTTGTCACAGCCTTGATCTTGGCTCCACCCCTAATGTCTCCTGGCTCCACCCCCAAAGTCTCCTGGCTCCACCCCCAAAGTCCCCAGATATTTCTTAAATTGAACTTGGCAACCCTAAGTGCTAGGGAGCCCAGCCCGGAATTGCACCTTCTCCCTGTCCTGCTATCGGCTATCGCTTGCAGGGGCAGAAAGCCCTTTTTGTGTGGCCACCCTGTTGGGGCGGTGGTCACCTTCGAATGAGGCCGCTGAGGCCGGCCCTTTTAAGTCCAACTGAAGAACAAAAACCGCAGGCCCCGGTCTCACAATTAAGCGCAGCATCAAACTGAGAAAGGATCAATTGAGCCTGGAGGAGAAAGCTCCCCATGTGACAGATTCCAGAAAGTACGTGATACACCCTGCCCAGAGCTAGTACACGCCTGCTGTGTTTCCCAGTACATGATTAATTTGACTCAGGGCAGCAGGCTGCGGGCGAGGAATCTGCAGCACTGGCTGGAAAGTTTTAACTCTTGCAGGGCTGAATGCGCAGTGGAACAGGAGACAGGAACAAAGAGAGCGCCAGAGAGATGGGGGGTGCGTGAGAGAGAGAGACAGAGAGAGATTTTCCTCTCTGAATGACCAAACCTCAGATGGAATTTCCCCAGCCAAAGTCCCAAATTAGACACTATCCTATCTTCCTGACAGTCGTTTTGGTCTTCCCTTCCCCAGGGGAGTCTCTTCCTGTTGGAGGCATTTGGCTTTGCACAAAAAGACCGGGCAAGGATCCCTTTCGGGGCCATTGCCTGGCTTCCTTCCACCGTCCGCTGAGTCCTCCTACAGCACGTCCCTGTTTACTCACCATCAGGCTTCTGAGCCCTTCCAGCAAAGCGGATGCTTGTACTCTGCAGAGACAGGCGTGAAACATAACTTTGTGTTTTAGCCACTTGAACTGAAGGGGCACAGAAAAGTTCCAGAGCATCACTGTGGGGCGAGACTAGCAGAGTTGCCAGCTCTAGGTTGGGAAACGGAGGCGATTTGGAGGATGGAGCCTGAGAAGACCGCAGATTTATACTCCGCCCTTCTCTCTGAATCAGAGACTCAGAGCGGCTTACAATCTCCTATATCTTCTCCCCCCACAACAGACATCCCATAGGGTAGGTGGAGCTGAGAGGGCTCTCACAGCAGCTGCCCTTTCAAGGACAACCTCTGCCAGAGCTATGGCTGACCCAAGGCCATTCCAGCAGCTGCAAGTGGAGGAGTGGGGAATCAAACCCGGTTCTCCCAGATAAGAGTGCTGTGGCTGACCCAAGGCCATTCCAGCAGCTGCAAGTGGAGTGGGGAATCAAACCCGGTTCTCCCAGATAAGAGAGCTGTGGCTGACCCAAGGCCATTCAGCTGCAAGTGGAGGAGTGGGGAATCAAACCCGGTTCTCCCAGATAAGAGAGCTGTGGTTGACCCAAGGCCATTCAGCTGCAAGTGGAGGAGTGGGGAATCAAACCCGGTTCTCCCAGATAAGAGAGCTGTGGCTGACCCAAGGCCATTCAGCTGCAAGTGGAGGAGTGGGGAATCAAACCCGGTTCTCCCAGATAAGAGAGCTGTGGCTGACCCAAGGCCATTCAGCTACAAGTGGAGGAGTGGGGAATCAAACCCGGTTCTCCCAGATAAGAGAGCTGTGGCTGATCCAAGGCCATTCCAGCAGCTGCAAGTGGAGGAGTGGGGAATCAAACCCGGTTCTCCCAGATAAGAGTGCTGTGGCTGACCCAAGGCCATTCCAGCAGCTGCAAGTGGAGGAGTGGGGAATCAAACCCGGTTCTCCCAGATAAGAGAGCTGTGGCTGACCCAAGGCCATTCCAGCAGCTGCAAGTGGAGGAGTGGGGAATCAAACCTGCTTCTCCCAGATAAGAGAGCTGTGGCTGATCCAAGGCCATTCCAGCAGCTGCAAGTGGAGGAGTAGGGAATCAAACCCGGTTCTCCCAGATAAGAGAGCTGTGGCTGACCCAAGGCCATTCCAGCAGCTGCAAGTGGAGGAGTGGGGAATCAAACCCGCTTCTCCCAGATAAGAGAGCTGTGGCTGACCCAAGGCCATTCCAGCAGCTGCAAGTGGAGGAGTGGGGAATCAAACCCGCTTCTCCCAGATAAGAGAGCTGTGGCTGACCCAAGGCCATTCCAGCAGCTGCAAGTGGAGGAGTGGGGAATCAAACCCGCTTCTCCCAGATAAGAGAGCTGTGGCTGACCCAAGGCCATTCCAGCAGCTGCAAGTGGAGGAGTGGGGAATCAAACCCGCTTCTCCCAGATAAGAGAGCTGTGGCTGACCCAAGGCCATTCCAGCAGCTGCAAGTGGAGGAGTGGGGAATCAAACCCGCTTCTCCCAGATAAGAGAGCTGTGGCTGACCCAAGGCCATTCCAGCAGGTGCAAGTGGAGGAGGGGGAATCAAACCCGGTTCTCCCAGATAAGGGAGCTCTGGCTGACCCAAGGCCATTCCAGCAGCTGCAAGTGGAGGAGTGGGGAATCAAACCCGGTTCTCCCAGATAAGAGAGCTATGGCTGACCCAAGGCCATTCCAGCAGCTGCAAGTGGAGGAGTGGGGAATCAAACCCGGTTCTCCCAGATAAGAGAGCTGTGGCTGATCCAAGGCCATTCCAGCAGCTGCAAGTGGAGGAGTGGGGAATCAAACCCGGTTCTCCCAGATAAGAGAGCTATGGCTGACCCAAGGCCATTCCAGCAGCTGCAAGTGGAGGAGTGAGGAATCAAACCCAGTTCTCCCAGATAAGAGAGCTATGGCTGACCCAAGGCCATTCCAGCAGCTGCAAGTGGAGGAGTGGGGAATCAAACCCGGTTCTCCCAGATAAGAGAGCTATGGCTGACCCAAGGCCATTCCAGCAGCTGCAAGTGGAGGAGTGAGGAATCAAACCCAGTTCTCCCAGATAAGAGAGCTCTGGCTGACCCAAGGCCATTCCAGCAGCTGCAAGTGGAAGAGTGGGGAATCAAACCCGGTTCTCCCAGATAAGAGTCTACACACTTAACCACTACACCTAACTGGAAGCAGGATCAACCATGCCTCTAGGCAAACTAGGCAATTGCCTAAGGTGCTGGCCTTCTGGGCAGGCCAAATTAGGTGCCCTCCATAGGACTCAGTGCTGTTATCGGTGTGTGGGGCGGGGCATATGTGGGCCAGAAATTAGCCTTGCCTAGGGTGCCAGACAGTCTAGGGCTGGCCGTGCTGCAAAGGGCAGGGTTTGGGGAGGGGAGGGGCCTCAGCTGGGTATCATCCCATAGATTCTAGCGCCTTCCCCTTTCTCCAGGGGAACTGATCTCTGTTGCCTGGAGATCAGTTGTAATCTCAGGATATCTCCAGCCGCCTCCTGGAGGCTGGCAACCCTAGCAGCAGAACACAGCAAAGGCAGAGCTGGGCAACTCGCTGATGGCGACCATTTCATAAACTCGTGGGTTTTGTGGCAGGGCAACTGCTTTGGATGGTGGAGCGCCAGGAATTTTCCCACTGTGGCTTAAAGCAGCGGCCCCTCTTCCCCCAAGGAGCTGTAGTTTCTCTGGAGGGAATGCCACCACCAATAACAGATGGCTTTGAGGTTACATATGTGGGGGATGCAGAATGTGGGAGGAACTTAGGGATAGTATTTCTGTCTCTGCGTTCCTTCCTACTTTCTTGCTTTCCGGTTTTCAGCTTCAGCCCAGTTCCCAACATTAAAGGGGGAGGGGGAGTAGTATGAGCTAGTGGTTGGATGTGCTTGTAAGCCATGTTCATATGAACATATGAAGCTGCCTTCTACTGAACCAGACCCTTGGTCCATCAAAGTCAGTATTGTCTTCTCAGACTGGCAGCGGCTCTCCAGGGTCTCAAGCTGAGGTTTTTCACACCTATTTGCCTGGACCCTTTTTTGGAGATGCCAGGGATTGAACCTGGGACCTTCTGCTTCCCAAGCAGATGCTCTACCACTGAGCCACCGTCCCACCGCTTGGTGGCTCACTCCATAAACTGACCAAACACCAGAAGCTGCCTTCTACTGAATCAGGCCTTTGGTCCAGCAAGGTCAATCCATTCCACCATTAGACCTTTATTGGCATTAATGTAAGAATACAGTATAGTTTAAAACCAACAGTAACACTATAGAATATAATAAAACCTTAAAAACCAGCAAGAGTTAAATGACATAAACTAGCTGTGGGCTATGCATGAGTAAAAGCCTCTCTGATTTGGATCGCAACCTGTAAAAAGCAAGCAACATGAGTAGTGACAAAGTTGTGTTTCCCGTGGAGTAAAAAGCGGACCTTGGCATTGTCAGAAAGGCCTTGATGGTTGGAGAGCAGTGCATCTAGGTATCTTGCTCGTGGACTGCTATAGAAAGAGCAGTCCAGAAGAACATGAGGGACCGTTTCGATGACTCCTTGGCTACAAGGGCATCGTCTAAGATTGTGGGGGATTCTGTGGTATCTTCCGAAAAGGATGGCCGATGGTAATGCATTGAATCTAGCCAGCATGAGTGCTCTTCTTTGGTGAGGATCAGTTAAAAAGTGGAAACAGGGAGCTAGAAGCCCAGGAGTCTGGGATAAACCCAGGTGACTTGGGGAGCAAGATTTCCGAGCTGCCTCAGTCAGACGTTGCAACTGGATATCTAGTAGTCTATGTTTGATAGATTGAAATACCGCAGAAGCAGAGGATAGATAAAATGCATCCAAGGAAATTCCTATGGATGTAATTTTCTTTTGGATTAGGGTCTCAGGCGGAGGCCTTGCCCGTTGCCCACTACCTGGATGCCTTCCACAGGAGATGCCAGGGATTGAACCTGCGACCATCTGCGTGCAGACCAAAGACTCCTCCACCGAGCCATTGTCCTTCCCCATCTATGCAAGGCCATTGCTCTCATGCCCATGCATCGTGGGAACCAAATGAAACTTTGCCCTGCAGCTACCATGATGGCTGCAAGCCCCTTTCAAATATGTTTCTGGAGGGAAAGGTGATTTGCAGCTGAGCTGTGGGAGGGATGGAAGGAGTTCTTCACCCTTCTTCTGCCAGCTGCTTTCCACCTCAGAAGGATCTACACCCCTCCCCCAGGCAATGGGATATAAACAAGGGTCTGCCTTTGAAGAACTAGAGTGGTGATGGAGCTCAGAGGAAATGAATTTAAGGGGAAACTTAGCTGGCAGGTAGGTCTGCCACATCCAGGTTGGGAACCCTACTGATGGGAATGGCCTTAAGTGCCCCCTTCTGTGGCCTGTTCTCCTTCTGAAGCTGCAAAGCCATTCTTGTGATCTTACTACACATATAATGTAGTGGGTTCTATGCAATGAGGAGGCAAGGTGGTAGTGACCGTAGCTCTTTTATTGAGTACAGCATGGTATAGCGCTGCCTTAGAAGACTAGGGCTGCAGGGCCAACTATATACACACCCAAAATTCCTACGCTGCCTATGATTGGACCATTCAAACCAGCTGGGGGCTCTTGATTGGAGCAGGGCAGCAGGAATCGGGATCCTACTGTCTATTGTTCCTGAGTCCCCAAGGTCAATCCGTCAGGCCCCGGTGAGCCAGGCAAGAACTCCAGCTTATAGATCCAATTCTAAGCCCATATACAACAACACACATCTAGTGGGCACGTGTGAACTTGGATCTCCTGATGGCACTTGGATTTTGGCCACTGTGTGACAGAGTGTTGGACTAGATGGGCCATTGGCCTGATTCAACATGGCTTCTCTTATGTTCTTAACTTAAGCCCTCATTACCATGTTCGTTTACCCCCCCTCCCCTCCCCCAACTGACCCATGTGGAATAAGGAAGCCTCAAAATGGAGATGTGGAGACAAATTGTTGTGAGCTGAATTCCTAGACTACTGTTCCTTGTTTTATGCGCCCAAATGAAAAGCTGCCGTAAAGGAGCTCTCAAAGATCAGTCTCAGGCATTTTGGATGGCCAGAAGTCTGTAAGTGGGTCATGGAAGAGGAGACCACAGGGAGGGCATTCTTCTCTGCATCTCCTGCTTCCTGCCCAAGGAAGCATTAAGGACCATAAAGATGTCATAAATGAATAGGCTTGCCAGGTCTCCCAAGGGCTGGAGGAGGAAAAATTGGAAGAAATGAGGTGGGCATGCTGGTGTTACGCCAACATGAAACATCACTTCCATTGAAAATCAAAAGCCATGCCATCATAGGGGGGAGTGCACTCTATGATTTGCCAAAACTCTATGGTTAAACCGTGGATATTTTTTTTTTTTGGCAAATCCTAAAGCATCACCCACCCCCAACATCATGACCTCACTTCCAATTTTTGCTGGAAGTGATGTCTCACATAGACATGATGTTGGGAAGGAGCATGCTATAATATGCACCAAAACTATGGTTTAAACTATAGATTTTGGGACAAATCCTAGAGCGTCAACCAACCCACCCACCCCAACATCATGACCTCACTTCCAATTTTTGCTGGAAGTGATGTCTCACATAGGCATGATGTTGGGAAGGAGCATGCTATAATATGCACCAAAACTCTATGGTTTAAACTATAGATTTTGGGACAAATCCTAAAGCGTCAACCAACCCACCCAGCCCAACATCATGACCTCACTTCCAATTTTCACTGGAAGTTATTAATTTTTTTTTGCTGGCATGCCTGGCCCTGCCTTTCACATTCTCTTGGGGCTGCCAGGTGACGGCCAAGCATCCCAGAGAGGACCAGCTGACAAAGACAAAGCTGCCTGCTGATGCGGCAACAACAGCCTAAGTGACCCAGGGCTGGTTCTCCAGCTAAGCCCCTCAAGCGACTACTTGGAGCACTGCTGTTCGGAGGCCAACTCGTTTTCCTCTGATGTGAGTCTTGAGTGCAGCTGCAATGGAGGTCGGAAAAGGCCTGTGGGAAGTTGGGTGGCGGGATGCTGCTCATGCAGTGGATCCAGGTGAATTATAAATAACCATGGAACACAGTTCAAGTCCAGTGGCACCTTGAAGATCAACAAAGCTGTATTCAAGAAATAAATAATAAAACTTTGTTGATCTTCAGGGTGCCACCGGACTTGCACTTTGTTCTGTTGCCCACCTGAATCTTTAAATAATGATTTTTGAATGTCAATGAGTGGAAATTGCCTTTCCTGTTGGGATATTTGGTTCATATAGCAGAGTTTTGCCCAGTCACAGAAGTGTGTTTAGTAGGGTTGCCAAGTCCAATTTAAGAAATATCTGGGGACTTTGGGGGTGGAGCCAGGAGACATTAGGGGTGGAGCCAAGATCAAGGCTGTGACAAGCATAATTGAACTCCAAAGGTAGTTCTGGCCATCACATTTAAAGGGACGGCACATCTTTTCAATGCCTTCCTTCCATAGGAAATAATGAAGGATAAGGGCACCTTCTTTTGGGGCTCATAGAATTGGACCCCCTAGTCCAATCGTTTTAAAACTTGGGGGATACTTTGGGGAGAGGCACTAGATGCTGTACTGAAAATTTGGTGCCTCTACCTCAAAAAAGAGCCCCCCCCCAGAGCCCCAGATACCCGTGGATCAATTCTCCATTATTTTATATGGGAATAAATCTCCATAGGGAATAACAGAGTTCCCAGCAGACATTTCCCTCCCCTCCCCCCGCTTTCTGACGACCCTGAAGTGGGGGAAGGGCCTCTAAACCGGGGGATCCCCTGCCCCCACCTGGGGATTGGCAACCCTAGTGCTGAGTGCAGTAAATAAATCTCCCAAGAAGTAGATTGCAAAAAAGTTAAGCTTACATTTATGCAAGTAGATCCAGTTCACATTCAGCTTGCACTCAAAAGAAGAGAGAGAAGCCCAATCTAAAGAGCCCCGTCCCTATCACAAGTGGCCAGCAAAGAAATAGCACCAGCACTTTTTTTGTAGCAGGAACTCCTTTGCATATTAGGCCACACACTCCTGCTGTAGCCAATCCTCCTGGAGCTTACAGTGGGCTCTGTACTAAGAGCCCTGTAAGCTCCTGGAGGATTGGCTACATAGGAGGAGTGTGGCCTAATATGCAAAGGAGTTCCTGCTACAAAAAAAGCCCAGCTGTATCCACCCTTTGAATGATGTAGCATCCCCCAATGTCCAGGCATGCTGCGTCACTCACTCTAACACTTCCCTCACCTCAAAATTTGTGCTTGTCTTATCAGGGTTTTTGGGAAAGTGGCATGGTACAGCCCAATCTCATCCAATCTCAGAAGTCAAGCGGGGTTGGGACTTGGATGGGAGACCACTGAGGAAAGCTCTGCAGAGGAAGGCAAGGCCAAGCCACCTCTGCTTCCCCCTTGCTCGGGTTGCCATGAGATGTAATGGCGCTTTACACACACACACACATCAAAATTTTGCGCTTGTCTTCAGATACCTCAGACGTCTTATAGCATAAGAACATAAAGAAAGCCATGTTGGATCAGGCCAATGGACCATCCAATCCAGCATTCTGTGTCACACGGTGGCCCAAACCCAGGTGCCATCAGAAAGTCCACCTGCAGGGCCAGAACTCCAGAAGCCCTCCCACTGTTACCCCCGGCCACTAGGAATACAGAGCATCACTGCCCCAGACATGGTGTTGCATCTATACCTTGTGGCTAATAGCCACTCACGGACCTCTGCTTCATATGTTTATCCAATCCCCTCTTGAAGCTGTCTGTTCTTGTAGCTGCCACCACTTCCAATGGCAGTGAATTCCATGTGAATTAATGACTCTTTGGGTGAAGGACTTCCTTTTATCTGTTCTAAAACCACTGCTCATTAATTTCATTGAGTGCCCATGAATACTTGTATTATCAGAACAGTAGAAAAGTACTTCTTTCTCTACCTTCTCTATCCCATGCGTAATCATGTCACCCCTCAGTCATCCTTTCTCCAAGCTAAACTCTTTTAGCCTTTTTTTAAAAACTAAAGTATCTTTATTGGAAAAAAATCAGCAAATACAAGGAAGGGCATAAACACTAATACCGATTTCGCACACAGCTTACCCCGCGGTCACGTTCCTGTTCTCTGCGCAGCGTCCGTTGGATTTCCCTCTATCTGCGCTGGAGTTACAGGAAGTGTCATGGCTTTCGCGTAGCAAACGTAAACCGCTAAAACCCAGTTTACATTTGCTACGCGAAAGCCGCGGCACTTCCTGTAACTCCGGCGCAGATAGTGGGAAATCCGGACGCTGCGCAGAGAACAGGAACGTGACCGCGGGGTAAGCTGTGTGCGAAATCGGTCTAAGGTTTAAAAATCCATCAAAACAATATACGAAATACAGTAGACATAAGATTACCAAAAACACAATTGGTCTTGTTCTTTTGGAATTTCATCTTGTACATCTGTAGCCTTTCTTCATAGGGAAGGCGTTGAAAGGTTACAGAGGTGACGTTAGTTTAGCTCACAAACTCACTTTAAACCTCTCTTTTAAGACCACTTTTGATCACAACTCTAATGGACAACAGAGGATAGAAGCAACAGTCCCCATAGGAATATACAGGGCAATCATGCATTTGCTGGCCTGGAACCTCCTTGGGGCACACCCAGGTAGCTCCCGTCTGGGGGGTTCCTGAGATCTGGGAATGGTTTCTGAAGAGGTCAGAGCTTGGAGAGGGAGCTCAACAGGAATCTGATGCCACTGAATCCACCCTGGGAAGCTGCCATTCTCTCAAGGAATACAGATCTCTGTTGTCTGGAGATTACTTGTAATTCTGGGAGAACCCTAGGGCCATCTTAAGGTTTGTAAATGTACACAGTGGGCAGGGGGAGTCCACCCCACGGGCAGGGAAAATAGGAGACTGACTTCAAATTTATACCTCGCCCTTCTCTCTGAATCAGAGACTCAGAGTGGCTTACAATCGCCTATATCTTCTCCCCTCACAACAGACACCCTGTGAGGTGGGTGGGGCTGAGAGGGCTCTCCCAGCAGCTGCCCTTTCAAGGACAACTCCTGCGACAGCTATGGCTAACCCAAGGCCATTCCAGCAGCTGCAAGCGGAGGAGCTGCCATTTTGATGAGATCAGGAAAATCCAAACTCTTCTACCTACACAGAAGCAATCCAAGTTTTGCTGTGACCTTTTCCAAAACTTCACAGCAAAGAAGCTTTGGCAAAGATCTGTGGGGAAAAACAGAGAAGCCCTGGGAGGCATACAAGTGCACCATGATGTTGCAGAGAAGCAGAGAAAAACTCTGCTTCCCAACAGCATTGAACCTAGGGCATATAATCCACATGGAAACAATACCAGACGGGAAAAAAATAAAACTAGCTGAACTTCTGCTTCTTCATGCCAAGCAGATGTTACAAACTGTTACAAACTGATGTATTCTCCTGTGTCCGAACATGCAATATGGGGCCAATTTAGGGCTGCCAAGCCCCTGGTGCAGAGATCCCTCACCCCCAGATCCCATCGGTAGCGACTGGTAAACAGCAGGAAGGTTGTGCGGAGGGCAGTGCCCCTATGGTGAGAACTTCCAGTTCTACCTTAGTGTTGCTGGCGATTTATAGAGGTACCTTTTGGCACTCCAAGGTAGCTCTAGGAATGACCAAGAACTCTGTAGTAAAAACTTCCTGTTGGTAGATGACGCCTTATTTATCTTTTTTAAATTTTTCTCCCAGGATGCTGTCTCCTCCCACAAACCCACCTGGAGGCTGACAGGTCCAGGCAGGAACCTACCTTATACTGAACCAGAAAGTGGGACCGTCAAGGTCAGTCTTGCCTATTCAGACTGCCGGTGGCTCTCCAGGGTCTCAGGCTGAGGTCTTTCCCATCACCTAAAGCCTGATCCTTCTTTTCACTGGAGATGCTGGGGATTGAACCTGGGACCTTCTGCATACTAAGCAGACACACTACCACTGAGCTACAGCCCCACTTCATGGCTCTCCAGCCTCTCAGTCAGGGATTTTCGCATTGCCTACTGCCTGGCCAGGGACTGAACCTGGGACCTCCTGCATGCCAAGCAGAGGCTCTTCCACTGAGCCACAGCCCCACTTCATGGCTTTCCAGGGTCTCAGGCTGAGGCCTTTCCCATCACCTAAAGCCTGATCCTTCTTTTCACTGGAGATGCTGGGGATTGAACCTCTGACCTTCTGCATGCAAAGCAGAGACTCTTCCACTGAGCTACAGCCCCTCCCAAAACACACACACGCACAAAACCCTGACCCACTTTATATATATTTTACCATAAAGTGTAAGTGTAGGGTGCTAGTCCACATTAAGACAGGCTTCAGGCCATGTGTGAGTCTGGATTCACGAGGTGAAGACCAATGGAACCAGGAATAAATTTTGAGGCTATTGTCCTTTGTATCAGAGCCCTGGATTTTTTTGGACACCAGGATTTTTATGGTACCCTTTTGTCTGGATAGTTTTGCCTCAAACAAATACCCCTATTGCCAGGGCTTTTTTTTGTAGCAGGAACTCCTTTGCATATTAGGCCACACAACCCTGATATAGTCAATCCTCCTGGAGCTTACAGTAGGCCTTCTACTAAAAGCCCTGTCATTTCTTGGACTGGCTACATCAGGGGGGTATGGCCTAATATGCAAAGGAGCTCCTGCTACAAAAAAACCCCCCTGCCTATTGCTATATTTAGCATTTTCAGGACCATGAAATAACAGGGATAATTCTTCTTTAATGGCTAGGTCAAACTGGCTCCGGCACAATAACTAGGGTTGCCCACCTCCAGGTGAGGGCTGGAAATCTCTCAGCATCACAGCTGATCTCTAGACTGCATAGATTGCTGGTTTATTTACTATTTGTTTCTTTATTCCACTTCTCCTCGAGAAAATGGCTGCTTTGGAAGGCGGACTGCATGGCCTGCTGAGGCCTCTCCCTTCCCCAAACCCCACTCTCCCAGGCTCCACCTTCAAATCTTCAGGTGTTTCCGAACCCAGAGTTGACAACTCTAACGCTAGCTTGGCCACAGTGTCCCATCTCCCAAAGGCTAGTGACCCCATGAGGGTAGGTAAGATGGTGCCTGGGTCCCAGATCTGCAATAGAGGCAAAGGAGCACCTACTTCCCACTTCTGATTTCTTGCTCGAATGAAATGTTTTGCTTCTTGGTGTGATTGATTTCACCTACAAATGCTTACAATAAGCATTCAAAAGGCAGCCAGTTAACACCTACCAAACGTCTATCAAAAAGCCTGGAGAGAAATGTGTTCAGTCTGCTAATAAGGGAGATAAATTCTCAGCCCTTAATGATGGTTCTTGATCTCTTTGTTCTATTAAATATGCATGTTTGGGTAGGAGCTTGCATTTGATTAACTTCCTTTTATTGCAGAGCCCAGGCAGTGCGGGGAGCCCTCTTTCACTCCCCACCCCCCGCCCACCTTTTATTTATTCTCTGTCTGCGTGCCCCCTGTAGAACTGGAACTGGAATGATATTGTCTGACGTTATGCTGAAACTGGAGGCTCTGTTCCAGCGCCGGTTCTAACAGGTATCAAACCGAGAAATTTCATAAAAGCAATTACATTAAAACTTTAGCAGGATTTGAAGGTGATGGAGAGACCAAAGGGAAAACGTTTTGCTGAACTTCCAATGCAGCACTGCCCTTATCTGACCAGCAAAAGATCTCTTAGGGAATTGGTGGGATGTCTGTAAGGTAGAGGAACAGGCAAAGGGCAACCATGGGCCATCTGGGAAAGCTGCCATGGGCCCCAAACTGAGGAGGGGGGATGCTGGGAGTCCCCCACCACTCTGCAGCCAGCTGTCTCAGCTGCTGTCCTGAAGCTCCCTCAGCCATGAAGTCACTACTGTTCTCCTGCACTGCCTGAAACTGAGGGTGGAGGGAGTCAACTTCAGGGCATCCCATGGCTGATTTCTCACAAGGTCCTCATTGCCCCACAGAGCATTGTCATGCCCCCTGTGCTTTCTGGTTGATGCTAGGGCCACAGAGTCCTTATGTTTTTCTGCCAGGAATAGGTCCAGACGTGCATGGCTAACATCTTTGTTGATGCTTTAAGAAGTCCTTGCAGCTGGACAGTTGTGAGACAGTTCAGATTTTTAAGGGGTTAAAAACCATTTCTTTTGTCACTCCTCTCCACAGCCTGAGGGGGGGGGGGAGTTTTCTTTTGGACCTCACTGAAAACAAGGGGTGAGCCCTTTCTTTCCATTCTATCCTTGTTCTGCAGGTATGATCTGCTCCATGTTTGCTCCCCTTGTCTTCCAGTTCCTTGGAGAACTGCTAAATTTAGTTTCAGAATCAGTGCATTCATCATGTTTTAATTAATGCACCTCAGTAACCTGTAAGGGAAAAGAGCACAAACCAAAAGCACAGTGGCCTGTGCAGCAGTGAGAACAGAGTCTGAATTACACAACAAAAAGGAAGATCCGCGCGGGCAGCCATGGTGGTCCGAAGCAAGAGAACAAAGTTGGGAGTCTTGCGGCACCTTTTAAGACCAACGTTTAATTCTGGGTATAAGCTTTTGTGTGCCTGCTGGAGTATGCCTGCACACAAAAGCTGATACCCAGAATTAAACTTCGTTGGTCTTAAAGATGCCACCGGACTAAAACAGTAGATTCCTAAAATTTTCCTTCTGCTTCAGAAACAAGTCCAAGTGATGCAGAACCCCAAATCCGGGGTGAAATTCGGATGGGAGCATTCATCATGCACCCCCTTGAACATATGAACATATATGAACATATGAAGCTGCCTTCTACTGAATCAGACCCTCGGTCCATCAAAGTCAGTATTGTCTTCTCAGACTGGCAGCGGCTCTCCAGGGTCTCAAGCGGAGGTTTTTCACACCTATTTGCCTGGACCCTTTTTTGGAGATGCCGGGGATTGAACCTGGGACCTTCTGCTTCCCAAGCAGATGCTCTACCACTGAGCCACCGTCCCTCATTGAAAACATGATAATGCAGCCACGGGGCTATCAAGAGTCACCAGGGACCACTGGACAAATATACCCACTGCAGCCACCTACGTTATCCAGACCTAACTTTTAAAATGATGTGAAAACGATATTTCTATTTTATTAGCATCATTTGTAATCCACCCCAACCAAGGACTTGAGGCAGATTAAATGTTAAAAACTATGATGAAAGCAAAAGCAAACAGATCAGTCCTAACAAAACTCCAACAAGCCAGAGCAGGAAAACTCACAAAAAGGCAAGTTTAAATTGCTTCGCCTCCAGAAGTCCAGTCATGTGGAGGATTTCCTGAAATCCCAGGGCTGTTTTTGTGGCAGGAACTCCTTTGCATATGAGGCCACCCACCCCTGATGCAGCCAATCCTCCAAGAGCTTACAGTAGGCCCTGTACTAAGAGCCCTGTAAGCTCTTGGGAGGATTGGCTACATCAGGGGTGCGTGGCCTAATATGCAAACGAATTCCTGCTACAAAAAAAGCCCTGAGCAATGCCTTTCCACCACATAGGGGGCCATGACTTTAAAAACTCTGGGTGGTGCAGACACTGCCCTCCTCACCAGCCTGCAGGGAGGGTCCTTCACAGGCCTTCTCTGGCAGACCTGAGTTATGCAGGATTACCAACTTACAGCTGGGGCCTGGAGTTCTCCTGGAATTAGTGCTGGCCTCCAAGCATACATAGGTCAGTTCCCCTGGAGAAAATGGCAGTTTCGGAGGGCAGAGTCTATGATATACCATAGACTCTAGAAATGGAAGTCTAGAGGGACATCACATCCCTGCTGAGTTCCCTCCCCAGACACTGTCCCCCAAATACCCAGGCCAGAACTTGCAACCTGAGGCATGTAACAGTGGAGGAGGCTGTCCTGTAGATATATGGTCCTTGGCCATTGGCAAATAACATGTACTGGTGGACTATGCATACTTCTGCTCCCTCCAGCAGGGCAAACAGTGGCTTCCTGAGGCTGATTCAGGTCAGAGACATGGGGGACTTTTGTAGCTCCTGCTCTCTCAGCCTCCCTCACCTCCTCCAGGCAGGAAGTGACATTTCCAGTTGTTGCATTGATATCCTTCAACCATCACCAGTGGTCTGACCTAGCCTCAGATCGCAAAGCATGGAGGCACACCATCCACCAGGCTGTCTCTTCCTTTGAGAATGCACGCATAGCTGGTCTTAAGGACAAAAGGAGATTGAGGAAGAATCGCACTGCTACAGCACCAACCCCAAATCAGACTTTTCCCTGCAGCCACTGTGGCCGGACTTGCCTGTCCCGAATTGGTCTTGTCAGCCACCAGCGAGCCTGCAGCAGACGTGGACTACTGCACCTTTCTTAAATCTTCGTTCGCGAAGTCAAGCCGAGAGAGAGAGAGAGAGAGAGAGATTGATATCCTCAATTTTATGCTGATTTGTTTACTTGGTTTATGCCCCGTCTTTCTCCCCAGTAAGAGCCCCGTGGCGTAGAGTGTTAAAGCTGCAGTACTGCAGTCCTAAGCTCTGCTCACGACCTGAGTTCGATCCCCGGCAGAAGCTGGGTTTTCAGGTAGCCGGCTCAAGGTGGACTCAGCCTTCCATCCTTCCGAGATCAGTCAAATGAGCTTGCTGGGGAAAGTGTAGATGACTGGGGAAGGCAATGGCAAACCACCCCATAAAAAGTCTGCCATGAAAAAGTTGTGAAAGCAACATCACCCCAGAGTCAGAAACAACTGGTGCTTGCACAGGGGACCTTTCCTTTCCTTCTCCCCAGTAATCAGCACTATCCTTGTTTGGACGAGGGTCGTCAACTCCAGCTTTGGAGACTCGGGTGCAGAGCCTGGTGAAGGTGGAGTTTGGGAAGGGGAGGGAGCTCCACAAGTACGTGATGCCACAGAGCAGGGCTACCATATTTTGAAAAGCAGAAAACAGGACATATTTCCTGACCACTTCAAACAAGTGATCACTATGACAAACCACATTTTAATTACCTCGACTTTTAAAGCAATGATAATTGCTACTGACTAGGAATATTCCTCAGCTTCCAACCCCCCCAAAAGGACCACCAGTTTCTCACTAGCATTGCTCCACCCCCAGGATTCTGTTTTCCCTGGCGCAAGCAATTGATTTCCCACCAGTTGCTACCCGGGTGCATTTTGATGCCTGGCTCCCTCTAGTTCCCTTTGCAGCTTTGTGATGCTTTTAAGGATTAAGAAACCGCAAGGGGAACTGGAGGGAAGTGCACATCAAAATGTGCCCACAGAACAACTGGTGGGAAATCAATCAATTGCAGCGGGGAAAACAGAAATCTGGGGGTGGAGCAACATTAGTGAGAAACTGGTAGACATTTTTATCAGTTTTTTTAAGAAACAGCCCAAAAGAAGATGGACACACACAGAAAAAGAGGACATGTGATCTAAAAAGAGGACATCTGGTAACCCTAGCATAGATTCCACGCTCCAAAGCAGCCATTTTCTCCAGGGAAAGTGATCTCTGTAGTCTGCTCCAGTGGGAAGGTTGGGATGTAAGTCCAATAAATAAATAAATAAAATTCCAGGAGAACTCCACCCCTCCCACCCCAAGGATGGCAAACCTAGTATGAATAGAAGCTGTAGTCTGTTGGAGCTAGTCTTTTAGCTATGGATTTTGTGGTTGCCAACCTGCAGATGGGGCCTTGGAGATCTCTCAGAATTTCAACTAATGTCCTGACTACAGAGATCTGTTCCCCTGGAGAAAATGGCTGCTATGAAGGATGGACTCTACGGCATTATGTCAGCTAAGGTTCCTCCCCTTCCCAAACCCCACTCTGCCCTGGCCTCACCCCCCAAATTTCCCAAAACTGGCTACCCTACAATTCTGGCTTCTACTTCTTCAGTCTCAGCAAATTCAGAATACATACTTCACAAACAATCAGGAGCTTATTTTAATTAGAGATAACAAAACCACTGGGCGTTTTCCCACATAGCTTACCTTGGAGCGACGTCCCTCTTCACCGCGCAGCATCTGCGTGGATTTCGCACCAACTGCTCCGCAGAACCAGGAAGAGCCGCGGCTTTTGTGTCACAGATGTAAACTGGTTTTTTAGCAGTTTACATCTGCGATGCAAAAGCCGCGGCTCTTCCTGGTTCTGCGGAGCAGTTGGTGCGAAATCCGCACAGACGCTGCGCGGTGAAGAGGGACGTCACTCCGAGGTAAGCTATGTGGGAAAACGCTCATTGTCTTCATTCTGCAGAGGAAGACCTCCAGAAGAGAAGCCTAAAGAAGCCATAGTAGGGGACAGCAATGAAACTCTTTCCACCACCCTGGTGAGGACTTATTGGGAGACCGCTCCTCTGAAACAAGGAAGCTTAACAAAGAGATCACAATCAAAAGAAAAAGGGACCGCAATTATAGCCCAGGGAAAAAGCTGTCCAAAGGCAGAGGGTGACTTCAATTTGTTCATAGCTAGAAGGCAGACAGACTTAATTAGTGTTGCCAACCCCAGTTTGGGAATTCCTTGATAATTCGGGGGTGGATTTCTAGGGTTGCCAGCTCTGGGTTGGAAAATACCAGGAGATTTTGGGAGTGGAGCCTGGGGAGGGACCTCAGCACAATACAATGCCCTAGAGTCCTTTCTCCAAAGCAGCCATTACTCAGGGGAACTCATCTCTGAAGTCTGAAGAACAAATGTAATAGTGGGGAATCTTCAGGTGCTACCTGGAGATTGGTAACCCTAGGTGGAACCTGAGGAAGTTGGCATTGGGGGGAGGAAAAGGAGAGGCTCAGTGGGAATGTGATGCCATAGAATCCGCCCTCTCAAGCTTCCATTTCCTCCAGTAGAACTGGTCTCTGTAGTCAGGAGATCAGTTACAATTCTGGGAGATCTCCAGGTGCCGCCTGGAGGCTGGCAGTCATATTAGGGAGGTCACATATCTAGCCAAGCTGACTGGCAAGGGGCAAGGCTGGTGAGTAAGTGTCCCCACACTTTTTCCACTGGGCCAGAGCAAAGGGGAGGAGAAGCTTCAGATCATCTCTTAACATCATCAGAGGCCAAAGAAGGCTGACCCTGGAAGCTGCTGCTGTTGGGACACACGGAACTGGTCAAGTTTTAAGGGGCAGGAAGCGAGCTTTAGCAGCCTGGCGCAGAGTTCCGGAGAAGCTAAAAGCTCACACACTGCTGTGTGTCTTTTGGGTGGACCTGATGAATGATATAATGTGCACTGTGCTCTTGGTTTGAGGATTTTACTCCTGGACTGGCAGCTCTGCCTCCAGGTAGGACCTGGATATCTCCTGTGATTACTGATCTCCAGACAACAGAGATCAGTTCCCCTAAGAGAAAACGGCTGCTTCGAAGTGTGGATTCTAAAGCATTATGTCCAGCTGAGGTCAGTTCCCTCCCCAAGCCCCAAGTCTCCAGGAATTTCCCAACTCAGAGTCGGCAACCCTAAACCTCATGAAAAAGGGAAGGGGACTTTAGTGGGGTGGTTGAAAACCTGTTCTGAACTAGGTGCGCAGGAACCGGGAACCAGTTCAGGAAATGCCTCCTAATTAGAGGGCTTCTAGAGGCAGGGCTCTGATAAATCATGTCAAATGAGGAGGCCTTGACTGAAAATTGGCTCAGAGGAGGCTTTAATTGAAATAGACCCTTTATTTATGGGAGAATTTCTAGCATACTTCTCCAAAAGCTCGAAATGGCTTACAAAACTAATTTAAACAATCACAGTTTTGAAAATATCAAAGCACGGTATTTACCACAGAGTTAACATCGACAATTAGAGACCAAATTGACTCCCGCAGTAACATTTAAAACACCAGCAGAAGCTAAAATTAAATTTACCATAATTTATTAGGTGAATAGATCACTAACAGTCCTGCTCTAATTTTTAATGCCCCCCCTCCAAAAAAAAAAGAACCTGTCTGTGACATCCACTTTCTGCAAGAGGCTTTTCAAAAGCCCTGGAGCCATTTCAAAGCAACCGACTCGCCAGTCCAAGATGGATGGATCTCATTATCCCCAAGAACTTTGGGCTAGGTTAGGGTTACCAAGTCCAATTCAAGAAATATCTGGGGACTTTGGGGGTGGAGCCAGGAGACTTTGGGGGTGGAGCCAGGAGCAAGGTTGTGACAAGCACAATTGAACTCCAAAGGGAGTTCTGGCCATCACATTTCAAGGGACTGAACACCTTTTAAATGCCTTCTTTCCATAGGAAATAACGAAGGATAGGGGCACCTTCTTTTGGGGCACATAGAATTGGACCCCCTGGTCCAATCTTTTTGAAACTTGGAGGGTATTTTGAGGAGAGGCACCAGATGCTAAGCTGCAAATTTGGGGCATCTACATCAAAAAACAGCCCCCCCCAGAGCCCCAGATACTCATGGATCCATTCTCCATTATTTCCTAAGGGAATACATCTCTATAGGGAATAATAAAATTCCCAGCAGATATTTCCCTCCCCTCCCCCCGCTTTCTGACGACCCTGAAGCGGGGGGAGGGCCTCCAAACCGGGGGATCCCCTGCCCCCACCTGGGGATTGGCAACCCTAGGCTAGATCTGTCAAGCCAGTGTAGGGTTGCCTTGTGACAACCTATTGGTAAATCTAATATAGAGTGAGGCATTTCCTTAAACCATTGGGCTAACCTGCAAGTGGAGTCTGGACTCTGGAGATCTCCTGGAATTACATGTGATCTCCAGACCTAAGAAATCAGTTCCTTTGGAGAAAAATGGCTGCTTTGAAGGATGGACTCTGTGGTGTTATCCTTCCCCCCCAAAAAGATTCCTTTCCTCTCCAAACCTCAACCTCCCCAAGATCCACCCCTAAATCTCCAGTAATGTCCCAATCCAGAATGCGTAATCCCAAGGACTTCAACAAGGCGCACCGTGAACTAAGCCTTGAAACACAAGCAAACCCAAGTGGAGCTATTTCAGACTTGGGACTGCAGGATTACAAGAATCACCTGCACCCATCAAAAGACAAACTGTTGCATTTTGTACCAGTTGTGGTTCCTGAGAAGCCTTCAAGTTAAGGCTGGGGCCTGGATTTCTGGAACTACCACTGATCTGCAGATTGCAGAGATAAGTTCCCCTGGAGAAAACGGCAGCCTTCACATGCCTACTGAGGTCCTTCCCTTCCCCAAATACCACCCTTCGCAGGCTTCACCCCCAAATCTCCAAGAATTTCCCAACCTGGCACTGGCAACCGAAGGCAGCCTCAAAAAGAACCCATTGAAATAATCTAACCATTTGTTTAGTGAAGCATGTAGGCCTGCAGAGCTAAGAAGGGGGACTTTCCGCACTATGCAATGATAGAAAGAACTCCTAGCAGCCTTACCAGTCTGTCCCTCTACATGCAAAGTTGATCTCTATAAATCCCATTTGATCTGAAAGGATATCAATTAACATAGAAGAGCAATCCCCTAGTATATCAGCTGCACCAACCACTAACACCTTCACCTATTCTGAATTCAGTTCCATCACACCTTCCGTTTTTCTTTCCCTTTTGTAACTGAGCCACACTAGTTGTCTGTTTTACATACGAACACATGAAGCTTCCTTCTACTGAATCAGACCCTCAGTCCATCAAAGTCAGTATCGTCTACTCAGACTGGAAGCGGCTCTCCAGGGTCTCAAGCGGAGGTTTTTCATGCCTGGTTGCCTGGACCCTTTTTAGTTGGAGATGCCGGGGATTGAACCTGAGACCTTCTGCTTACCAAGCATATGCTCTACCACTGAGCCACCATCCTTCCCCTTTTATTCTTTCCTGAAGAATTCTGGTAGTCCCACCCTGTCAGAGTACAATATCTTGGCTTTTGGCTCAGCCCAGGAACCTGAGGGAAGGAATGGGAGCCCCCTTTAACTTACACAACTTCAGTGGCACTCAAGAAGTTTTTATATTTCAAATTAGCAAAATATTTTATTCAACATAGAGGGGAAAGGTCTGGTGAAATCAGAGAGTGAAATTTCTGAGGTAAAACCAGTACATGGACAGACTTTAGTTTTTATGTTCAGGCTAATGAAAATTTCTTAAGCTATTTAGAGTTACTTAAAATCTTTATAACAAAGTTTGAATCCATTGGCACCTTTAAGACCAACAAAGTTTTATTCAAGGTATGAGCTTTCTTGTGCACACACACTTCTTATATCTGAAGAAGCTGTTTTTGTTTTACTGTTTCAGACCAACATGGCTCCCCACCTGAATTTAAAATCTTTTATGTTGGAGGCTTTTCTTCCTGTATTTTCCAAACACTTCAGCACACTTTCTTTGAGTATTCTCTGACTTTTGCTTTCCAGAAGGCTGGTACACTCTTTCCAGTACCCAGAAACCATTTAAAGTTAAAGTTGCTTCCTTTCCACCTTCACCTCCCTCCTCTCCATCTATTTTCCTTCCTTCCTTCCTTCCTTCCTTCCTTCCTTCCTTCCTTCCTTCCTTCCTTCCTTCCTTCCTTCCTTCCTTCCTTCCTTCCTTCCTTCCTCTGATGTTCATGTCTTGTGGTTCTCAAACATCTGATGTTTATTCTATGTGGCTCTTACATTAAGTAAGTTTGGCCACCCCTGCTCTAGAAGACCTATCTTCTTTCCTTGGTTCGAATAGAAGTTTCCATCTAACTACCCACTTGTCCTTACGAACTTTCCCCAATTCTCCTGACTGTGTTACTGTTCTCTCAGGGTTGAATTCTGGTTGAAGTCTCAGCATTCAGCTCTAAAGTGTCCCTCTGCTCAGCTGATGTTAACAATCAGATCCCTTGGATCAGCCTGTCACACAAGGCTCTCTATTTCTGTGAAGAATTAACCCTTCACAGTCCTTCAGCTGTTTGTACAGCATTTCTAAGCTTTTGAAGAGTGCAGTCTGCCACAACTGGCTTAGGACAAAGATCACACTTCCTTGTTGAAGAAATACAGAATTGAACATCATTAGCATCTATGTGAACCCACTGGTAGAGATCACCATGGATGTGTCACTGTCCTTTTAAAGCCTTCCAAGGTGGTGGCCATGTCCACAACCTGTGGCAGCAAGTTCCAAAAATCATCTATGCACTGTGTAAAGATATACTTCCTTTTGCTCATCCTGTATCTCCCACATTCCGGCTTTAATGGATGACCCCGGGTTCCTGTCCACTGTCTCCATTTTATAAACCTCCTACCTGTTCGTGGGGGAAATTCAAATTGCTGGTTTTACCTTCACAGCCATAAATAGCTTGGGGCCAGGGGTCTTGATGGACCATTTACTCCCATACTAAAAGTCTGCCAGTTCAGACCTGCCTCTAAGGTAGCCAGGTCTTCCCTGGGTGCTGATGGGAGGTAAAGGGGTAGGGCTGCCAAGTCCAGGTTGGGACTTGACGATGGAGCCTGGGGAGGACACTGAACTCTATGACACTGAGGCCATAGAGTTGACCCTCCATAGCTGATTTCTGTAGTCTGGAAATGAGCTATAGTTCCAAGGGATACCCAGGTTACACCTCCCTGGAGGCTGGCATCCCTCGTCCACCCAGGGCCATTTCATGATGGGAAAATGGTGGCTGTAGTGAGGAAGCTACCTAGACAGTAGTAATAGTAGTGGTGGTAGTGGTAGTAAAAGAAGAAGAAGAAGATATTGGATTTATATCCTGCCCTCCACTCCGAAGAGTCTCAGAGCGGCTCACGATCTCCTTTACCTTCCTCCCCCCCACAACAGACACCCTGTGAGGTAGATGAAGATGTTGGATCTATATCCCGCCCTCCACTCCGAAGAGTCTCAGAGCAGCTCACAATCTCCTTTACCTTCCCCCCCCCCACAACAGACACCTTCTGAGGTAGATGAAGATATTGGATTTATATCCTGCCTCCACTCCGAAGAGTCTCAGAGCGGCTCACAATCACCTTTGCCTTCCTCCCCCACAACAGACACCCTGTGAGGTAGATGAAGATACTGGATTTATATCCCGCCCTCCACTCCGAAGAGTCTCAGAGCGGATCACAATCTCCTTTGCCTTCCTCCCCCACAACAGACACCCTGTGAGGTAGATGAAGATGTTGGATTTATATCCCGCCCTCCACTCCAAAGAGTCTCAGAGCGGCTCACAATCTCCTTTACCTTCCTCCCCCACAACAGACACCCTGTGAGGTAGATGAAGATATTGGATTTATATCCCACCCTCCACTCCGAAGAGTCTCAGAGTGGCTCACGATCTCCTTTACCTTCCTCCCCCCCACAACAGACACCCTGTGAGGTAGATGAAGATGTTGGATTTATATCCCGCCCTCCACTCCGAAGAGTCTCAGAGCAGCTCACAATCTCCTTCACCTTCCCCCCCCCCCCACAACAAACACCTTCTGAGGTAGATGAAGATATTGGATTTATATCCTGCCTCCACTCCGAAGAGTCTCAGAGCGGCTCACAATCTCCTTTGCCTTCCTCCCCCACAACAGACACCCTGTGAGGTAGATGAAGATATTGGATTTATATCCCGCCCTCCACTCCGAAGAGTCTCAGAGCGGCTCACAATCTCCTTTGCCTTCCTCCCCCACAACAGACATCCTGTGAGGTAGATGAAGATATTGGATTTATATCCCGCCCTCCACTCTGAAGAGTCTCAGAGCGGCTCACAATCTCCTTTGCCTTCTCCCCCACAACAGACACCCTGTGAGGTAGATGAAGATATTGGATTTATATCCCGCCCTCCACTCCGAAGAGTCTCAGAGCGGCTCACAATCTCCTTTACCTTCCTCCCCCACAACAGACACCCTGTGAGGTGGGTGGGGCTGGAGAGGGCACTCACAGCAGCTGCCCTTTCAAGGACACCTCTGCCAGAGCTATGGCTGACCCAAGGCCATTCCAGCAGGTGCAAGTGGAGGAGTGGGGAATCAAACCCGGTTCTCCCAGATAAGAGTCCGCACACTTATGCACTACACCAAACTGGCTCTCCAAACATCTAATAGTAGTAGTAGTAGTAATAGTAGTAGTGGTAGTAGTAGTGGTAGTGGTAGTAGTAATAGTGGGGAACCTACCTGGGCAGTATAATAAAAAGTAGAGACATCACCCTGCCAACAGAAGTCTGTATAGTCAAAGCGATGGTATTCCCAGTAGTAATGTATGGCTGTGAGAGCTGGACCATAAGGAAGGCCGAGCGCAGAAGAATAGATGCTTTTGAGATGTGGTGCTGGAGAAGACTCTTGAGAGTCAGTCCTAAGGGAAATCAACCCTGACTGTTCCCTGGAAGGTCAGGAGCTGAAGCTGAAGCTCAGATACTTTGGCCGCCAAATGAGAAGGGAGCACTCACTGGAGAAGACCCTGATGCTGGGAAAGACAGAAGGCAAAAGAAGAAGGGGATGGCAAAAGATGAGATGGCTGGACAGCATTACTGATGTAACAAACACAAATTTGAGCAGACTTCAGAGGATAGTGGAAAACAGGAGGGCCTGGTGTGACTTTGTCCATGGGGTCGCAAAGAGTCGGACTTGACTGTGCGACTGAACAACAACAGTGGGGAATGAAAAGGCTTAACTTGCCCACCTATCACACTGGGTCTTGCCTACCTGGTTAACTGAAGTCAAGAAACCCACTGGGAGCCAGGGTTGCCAGTCCTGCTGTGGGGAATTCCTAGAGTCCAAGGAGGGTGGAGTTTATGGAGGGAAGGGACTTTAGCAGGGCACCGTATCACAGAGTTCACCTTCTAAAGCAGCATTTTCTCCAGGGAAACTGATCTCAATAGTCTGGAGATCAATTGCAATTCCAGGAGACCTCCAGGCAGTGCTCCTGCTAGGCAAATCGGCATTTACCTAGGGCGTGGGCCTTGGGGGGGACACCGAATTGGGCCCTCATGCCTCTCGGACAATTAATATCACCTGTCAGGAGAGCTGCTCACGGCCCTCTGCCCCACCACCCGCCGCCCCCCTCTGCAGAGCTCTCATCGCCCCACCACCTGCCCCCTTCCGCCCCCTTGAGGGTGCACATAGCAGAGGAGGGCAGGGAAGGCGTGTGCAGCTGCTGTACAATGGCCGACAAGACTCTGAGTGCTTCAGAGGCCCGTGGCGCCATCTGGCCACTGTCGCTCCACCTCTCTTCCAACCTTCCAAGAGGCGGAGCGACAGCAGCCAGACAGCATGGCGGTCAGAGTTTTGTCAGGCTGTTGCACAACTGCCACGCCCTCCTCCACCTTCCCCACCCTCCTCCTCCACACACGTCCTCCTTGCCCTCCTCTGCTGTGTGCATCCTTGGGGGTCAGAAGGGTGTGGGCGGCAGGGGGGGTGAGGGCGGCCTACTTCTTCATCACAACCCTGGTATTCCTTGGAGGTCTCCCATCCAAGTACTTGCCAGAGTCAGCCCTGCTTAGCTCTAGGGTTGCCAAGTCCAATTCAAGAAATATCTGGGGACTTTGGGGGTGGAGCCAGGAGACATTAGGGGTGCAGCCAAGATCAAGGATGTGACAAGCATAATTGAACTCCAAAGGGAATTCTGGCCATCACATTGAAAGGGAAGGCACACCTTTTCAATTCCTTCATTCCATAGGAAATAATGAAGGATAGGACACCTTCTTTTGGGGCTCATAGAATTGGACCCCCTGGTCCAATCTTTTTGAAACTTGGGGGGTATTCTGGGGAGAGGCACTAGATGCTATACTGAAAATTTGGTGCCTCTACCCCCAAAAAACAGCCCCCCAGAGTCCCAGATACCCGCAGATCAATTCTCCATTATTTTCTATGGGAATAAATCTCCATAGGGAATAATAGAGTTCCCAGCAGACATTTCCCTCCCCTCCCCCCCCCCGCTTTCTGACGACCCTGAAGCGGGGGAAGGGCCTCCAAACCGGGGAATCCCCTGCCCGCACCTGGGGATTGGCAACCCTATTTAGCTCCCAAGATTGGGCCTGCCCGGGCTATCCAGGTCAGGGCCAAATGAATGCAAGTGTTGTTCATTCCAGAGACAAGAAGCAGCCCTGGTTAAATGTCATACTCCGCTTTATTCTTTTGAACAAAATCCCTCTTGTAAATACAGACCGACCAACGTAGGCTTTTTCGAAAGACCTGGAGATTCGCTCAGCCAGAAAGCCCCCTTTGCAGACTTCTTTTATGGAGAGTGAAATTTCCGTCTCGGCCCTCTGCGCTTTAGCAGGCTTGATGGTGCCAGCGTTCTCTCGGAGGGGGGTTTCGCAGCAGGAGGGAGTTTTGCCCTGGCGAGGAACAAAGGAATTGTCACAGTGGAACAAAGTAACGTCCAATGCGGGTTGACATCCGGCTTCCAGCAATGGCCTCTGAAACATTTGCAAAAAACCCCCACCAGTTAATACACTCAGATTTGCATGGTAGATGGACACGCTGTTCTCTGCCCTGTACCATGAGCATACAAAGCCTTGGGTTTGGCTTAACTGGGGTATCCCCTGGCTTTTCTTACATGAACAGCTTCCCCGGAGAGTAAAGATAAGCTTCAGCGTGCCCAGCAGACATTTCGCTCCCCCCCCCCCATGTTTTCTGATAACCCTGAAGTGGGGGAGGGCTTCCAAACCAGGGGATCCTCTGCTAAGGTTGTCAATCCCCAGGTGGGTGTCAATCACATAGCAAGAACACAGGAAAGGGTTGGTAATCAGGGGATACCTGTGGGCCAACAATTTTACTCACGGGGAGTTTTCAAAAAATGTCCTTATCAAAATAGTGTATTTTTAAAATAGTATATTTTGTTAAGAAATTTTTTTGAAAACTCGTCGTGAGTAAAATTGTTGGCACACAGGTATCCCCTGATTACCAATCCCCACGTGGGGGCAGGGAAACCGCTGGTTTGGAGGCCCTCCCCCTACTTCAGGGTAATCAGAAAGGGGGGGAGGGGAACGTCTCCTGGGCACTCTATTATACCCCATGGAGACCGATTTCCATAGGGTATAATGGAGAATTGATCTGTGGGTATCTAGGGGCTGTTTTTTGAGATAGAGGCACCAAATTTTCAGCATAGCATCCAGTGCCTCTCCTCAAAGCACCTTCCACGTTGGACCGGGGGGTCCAATTCTATGAGCCCCAAAAGAAGGTGCCCCTGTCCTTCAGTTTGGATAGCCAGTTTGGTGTAGTGGTGAAGTGTGTGGACTCTTATCTGGGAGAACCGGGTTTGATTCCCCACGCCTCCACTTGCACTTGCTGAGATGGCCTTGGGTCAGCCATAGCTCTGGCAGAGGTTGTCCTTGAAAGGGCAGCTGCTTTGAGAGCCCTCTCCAGCCCCACCCACCTCACAGGGTGTCTGTTGTGGGGGAGGAAGGTAAAGGAGATTGTGAGCCGCTCCGAGACTCTTCGGAGTGGAGGGCGGGATATACCGGTAAATCCAATATCTTCATCTACCTCACAGGGTGTCTGTTGTGGGGGAGGAAGGTAAAGGAGATTGTGAGCCGCTCTGAGACGCTGTCCTTGAAAGGGCAGCTGCTGTGAGAACCCTCTCCAGCCCCATCCACCTCACAGGGTGTCTGTTGTGGGGGAGGGATATAAAGGAGAATGTGAGCCGCTCTGAGACTTTTTGGAGTGGAGGCGGGATATAAATCCAATATCTTCTTCTTCTTCATTATTTCCAATGAAGGGAAGACATTTAGAAAGAACATGGTCCCATTAAATGTGATGGCCAGAACTCCCTTTGGAATTCAATTATGCTTGTTACCACCTTGCTCCTGGCTCCACCCCCAAAGTCCCCAGATATTTCTTGAATTGGACTTGGCAAACCTATCCCCTGCCGCCACCTGGGGATTGGCAACCCTAGCCACCCTCCAGGTATGGGCTGGAGATCTCCTGGAATCCCAACTACAGAGATCAGATCTCTGAAGAAAATGGCCACTTTGGAGGGCAGACTCTGAGGTTCCTTCTTTGCCCCAACCCTCTGTAAGGATTCCCTTGGAGAAAATGGCTGCTTTGAACATATGGACATATGAAGCTGCCTTATACTGAATCAGACCTTTGGTCCATCAAAGTCAGTATTGTCTTCGCAGACTGGCAGCGGCTCTCCAGGGTCTCAAGCTGAGTTTTTTCACACCTATTTGCCTGGACCCTTTTTGGAGATGCCAGGGATTGAACCTGGGACCTTCTGCTTCCCAAGCAGATGCTCTACCACTGAGCCACCGTCCCTCCCCTTTGGAAGGTGAACTTTATGATAGCATATCCTGTTGAGCACCCCCCACACTTTCAATCTTGCCTTCCCTAGGCTCCACCCCCCAAATATCTAGGAGTTTGCCAGGTCCCCTCACAAACACTGCAGGGGGACTTGGGGGTCATTCCAGGGGTGGGTGGGATGTCTCAAGTGACGTCTCCAATGCGATGACATCACCTGGAAGTAACATCATTGCATGGGGGACATCATACAGTGACATCCCTGATCAAAGCCCCCCACCAAAGCGGGGGAGACCCCTCTGCGGCCTGGGGGCTGGCAGCCTTGCCAGTGTCATGTGATCCTAAAGGCAGTTGTACAGCTGAGGCCGTCTGCGTATCAGGGCTCAGAAATGGCTTGTTAACTTCAGGTAGATCTGGGGGTGGAGCCAGAGAAAGGCAGAGTTTGGGTTAGGGGAGAGGCCTCCGCAGGGTACAGAGCCATGGACTCCACCCTCCCAAGCAGCCATTTTCTCCAAGGGAATTCAGCTCTGGAGTCCAGAGATCAGTCGTAATTCTAGTACCTCTCCTGGCCCCACCTGGACAACGGCAACCCTATGAAGTTGTTTCTGCTTTCAATACTCACTCACATCCCAATTCAGGTGTCCTGGCCCCAAACGCCTTGGAATTAATTCTGAACAGTTGCTTCACTTTAGTGCTTCCGTGACTGGCATTCATTGGACCAAAGAGCCAAGGACGGGAGGCTGCTTGATTAGTTTAACCCTCTCTTGGCTCTCAGCTCTTACCCAGAGACTGTCCTTCCTTCCTGGGAACGGGAACTGATTTGAGGTTTTGTTGTAGTTGTTTTGAATAGTGCTGTAGTTTACAGACCAACCGCCTGGCCTTAGTTGCATTCTGTTATCTAATCAGGATGCCCAGAGAAGATGCAAGAGCTCCAAAGACAGGGCCTCATTTGAATGTGCCCTTTACAAAAGCTAAAACATCAAGGTGGCAGGGAAGGGAAGCTTTTTGAATGACCCACTGTGGAAACCTTAGGATATACTGGGGTGAGGGGGATGTTCATCTCAGTTCCTGCACCTGGAGTTGCATTCTGGGGTTCTGGCCCCGCTGGTGGACTCCTGATGGCACCTGGGTTTGGCCACTTTGTGACACAGAGCATCAGACTGATCCAACATGGCTTCTCTTATGTTTTCATGTTCACTTTTTGGGGAGGGGACAGAATGCACACTTTGCCCTTTTAGGACCTTGTCACCTGCATATGAGCAAAACAATGTACCCAAAGTACAGAAGAGCTGACATTTGCTGTTTTAATCTTTGTTTTATCAAATTATCTTTATAGTGTTGTTACTCGCCTTGGGTTTTGAGATGCTTGGAAGATGGGTGGGTCTTTTATATTAAATAACTCAATTAATAATATGCTAATATGCTCCAGCCACGAGTCAGGCTGTTGAGAGGTAGCTGAATATCAGCCAAAGGTGAGGAGGAATTTGGCTATTGTGGCCCCTGAGGTTCCATCTACACTTTACAGAGTCCTCCTGTCAGTTAGAGAACAACGCAAGGCCTTTGTATCACATGTGTGATGAGAGTTTTGTGCCTCCTAGATGCACACTGGCTCTTGTCCATTAGTGACCACAGCAATAAGGCAAGACCACAACAGAATCCTCCTGTTGCTGACTGGCTGGCAGGCATTCTCCCCCTCCTCCTCCTGAAGGTGGTGGGAGAACAGCAGAGGACAGAAATGATGCTACTTGTCAACATTGCATCCAAGGGAAAAGCCAGACATGACTTTAGATGGTCAACCAGCACTCTGCAGGCTCTACCAATAGAGGCTCCGGTGTCAGCTGCTGCTGTGATGTCACATCTGGGTTTTTGCTGGGATGTGATGTCAACGCATAGTCTTACCTCCAAAGCTCCCAGGGTGGCAGGTGGGACCACAGCACACAGGGAGATTTATTTATTTATTCTATTCTATTCTATTATATGATTTTTAGCCCGCCCTTCCCATAGAACAGACTCAGGGTGAGTGACATCATAAAAGAAGGCAATCAACAGTTAAAACCAATCAAAATATATAAAATCTAAAATTACGGATTAAACAGTGGAAACTAAAATGACAAATTCTGCCTCACAAACGTGGCCTATTGTCCAGGTCCTACAGCACTGTGTGAGGAAAAGCCCCCTTTTCCGAACATCGTAATCACCATCATGGTTGCCAGGGTGCCTGGAGAAGCGAGCTCACACATGTCTGGCCAGAGAGTGTGGGCAAAACTATCCAGGAACCTAAAGGGACTTATGTGTACAAGCAGCCACAAGTTATGCAGGCAGTTATGCACAAGTTATGCATAACCAGTACAGAGTGCTTGCTAACACACACACACACGGACATTTCCCTGTCACTGCATGGGCCAGCCATGGAACGGAAAAAGCTGCGCCGCCAAGGAGCTATCCAGGCGACTGGTTATGGAGCGCTGAACATGGAATCCACCGTGTAACGCTAACACCACTCGTAGCCATCTTCCTGCCAGGCTGGACTTCATTCCTTCATAGTGGAAAGCTCACGTACACACCCTGTGTCACCCTTGACCCGCAAGCAACCCATCTGCCACATGAATGGATTAACAGCTCAACTGATGTTCCTGATTGTCTGGCAAAACCCTAGACAATGGTTCCTGCCCAAAAGATGATGGGATAAGAGGAAGAACATCTCCTGTCACAGCCAAGTCTTTTGTCTACACCAGGGATACCTAGGTCAATATTTGATTCCCTATTGTCACCTTCCCAGATAAGCCCATTTAATCTTAAGTATCTAGCCATTCCCATTCTTCTCCCAGGCTGACACCTTCGGAGCCGCCTCAGGCCCTGTTGCAACCTGGAAATTTCCAGGTACACAGGGCCAAGGCGAAGTTCATTGGTCAAAGCAGGCACCCAATTAGGTGTCACCAAGGGACTCGCCATTGCCTCTGCTAATGTCCAGCCTTCATGGTCATCGCAGAGCCTCCCCTTTCTCCTCCCTGATACCTCCCATCCCCTGAGGGCTCAAGAGAGTCCTTATAACCTGTGGACTAGCTACCCACAGGTGTGCTTCTATCAGCAACCCACCTTCCGCTGCATAGATCCATCCCCGATTCCTGATCAGTTTCGGGTCCTTTCCCATTCCCTCAATTGTCGCCACCGGAGCCTTCCTCGAAAACTACGAGAGGTAATATAACCCTGTGTGTCTACTCTTATATGTTCCCCTATCGATCTATCTGTATTTCTTAGGACTGTGTGAATGTGTGATTGTACTTGTGTATTTTTATCTTGTATGAAAGAACTATATTTTTCTCAATAAATTACAATTGGTTTTATTAAATTAGAATCCTTTTATTGAGCATCACTCTCAGGCTGGTTGAGCCTTGTATACATTGGTAAAAAGAT
This sequence comes from Heteronotia binoei, assembly GCF_032191835.1. NCBI lineage: Eukaryota > Metazoa > Chordata > Lepidosauria > Squamata > Gekkonidae > Heteronotia > Heteronotia binoei. The sequence continues at coordinate 13,595,093 of NC_083236.1, read as the reverse complement.
TCCTAGTGAGCCAGGTGCCCACCTAACTAATTCCCCAACCTCGTTTTGAGGGCATTTCGGCTTACAACTGAGATGGAATGAAAGGGGCGAGGCCAATAATAAGTGACGTCCACTGCCTCAACTGAAAACCTGGCAAAAGAGCTCTGTTTTACAGGCCCTGCAGAACTGAAGTACGTCCCACAGGGTCCAGATCTCCAAGGGGAGCGCATTCCACCTGGCAGGTGGCCCTTGTCAGATGTCTCTGGGCCCTGGTATCACCAAAAGGTGTTGGGTCGCTGATCATAAAGACCTATGGGGCTCATACAGGGAAAGACAGTCCCCACGATATGTGACTTCAACCTCCCTTTCATACTCTGTTTTTGCATTTGTAAACACTCCTGGTTTTGGATCTCTGGAGCCTGTTGTAAAAATCATGTTACTTCCATGGTTACACATTACATTTCCCAGTGCCTTCCAAAATCTGGGAGGGAGAGATGGGGTTTCCAAACGCCCCTCCTCATGGGTCATTGCTGGTCCCTAGCATGTTTTAACCACCTGGCATCCCTCATTTAGTATAGTGTCCCTGCTCTTGGATGGCAGGGAGGCCTCCCAGTCCTGATCTTCACAGTCAATGTAGAAGATGAAGAAGATATTGGATTTATATCCCGCCCTCCACTCCGAAGAGTCTCAGAACGGCTCACAATCTCCTTTCCCTTCCTCCCCCACAACAGACACCCTGTGAGGTAGATGAAGATATTGGATTTATATCCCGCCCTCCACTCCGAAGAGTCAGAGCGGCTCACAATCTCCTTTCCCTCCCCCCCCCCACAACAGACACCCTGTGAGGTAGATGAAGATGTTGGATTTATATCCCGCCCTCCACTCCAAAGAGTCTCAGAGCGGCTCACAATCTCCTTTACCTTCCTCCCCCACAACAGACACCCTGTGAGGTAGATGAAGATATTGGATTTATATCCCGCCCTCCATTCCGAAGAGTCTTAGAGCAGCTCACAATCTCCTTTACCTTCCTCCCCCACAACAGACACCCTGTGAGGTGGGTGGGGCTGGAGAGGGCTCTCCCAGCAGCTGCCCTTTCAAGGACAACCTCTGCCAGAGCTATGGCTGACCCGAGGCCATGCTAGCAGGTGCAAGTGGAGGAGTGGGGAATCAAACCGCGGTTCTCCCAGATAAGAGTCCGCACACTTAACCACTACACCATCCTGGCTCTCAAGGGTAGTTGAACTCTCCCAGTGTCACAACATGACCTGCTTTAGTCATCTTCCTTATTTCCTGCTCTATCTCAAGATCAGCGTCCAGAGATTGATCAGGTGGGTGATAGTACACCCCCGCTTTTACGTACCACTTAGAGTCCAGTATTTCCACCCATATTGCTTCTATTGGAGAGTTCATCCCCCAGCGTTTTCTAACTTGATTCTGTGCCCTTTTTGATTTACAATGCAACACCTCCCCCAACCCATCTCTCCCTGTCCCTGCCTATAGAGGGATCACTGTACCCCACAGGTTTTCCCCATTCCACCATGTTTCTGAGATACCCACTATGTATACCAAAATCGTCACTGAGCACCAAGAGCTTCAGCTCCTCCATCTTGGCTTGGAGACTTCTAGGACTGGCATATAGACTCCTCTGTCTTGTTTCCCTCTCTAGCAGGCCTCCCTTAATCCCGTTGTCGCTACACATGACTCTCCTCTACCATCCTACCCTCACTCACAAGTCCTATTATGCTCCTCTCAATATTACCCTGTGTGTTTACACAATCTTCCCCTTGAACTTGTCCCGAACTGGAGCATTCCCACTTGCCGTCGGCTTTCCCCTGGGATCGCAGCTCTGTCACCTTTTTGATATTAAGTGCCAGCAGCCTGGTTCCCTTTTGGTTCAAGTAAAGTACATTTCTTTTGTACAGGTTCAGCTTGGCGTAGTTTGGTGTAGCAGTGAAGTGTACCGACTCTTATCTGGGAGAACCGGGTTTGATTCCCCACTCCTCTACTTGCAGCTGCTAGCATGGCCTTGGGTTAGCCATAGCTATTGCAGGAGTCTTTGAAAGGGCGGCTGCTGTGAGAGCCCTCTCAGCCCCATCCACCTCACAGGGGAGGGGAGAAGGTATAGGAGATTATAAGCCGCTCTGAGTCTCTGATTCAGAGAGAAGAGCGGGGTATAAATCTGCAGTCTTCTTCTTCTTCTTGTCCCAGAAAGTTCCCCAGAGCTTAATAAATCTAAACCCTTCTTCCTAGCACCACTTTCTCATCCCCTTAGACCCCACCCCACCCCCCCTCCCAAAATCTGTCCTTCTCTAACCAGCCCTCTGTGTGGAACCAGAAGCAGTTCTGAGAGTGCTACCTCAAAGGTCCGGGCTTTGAACTTTCCGCCTAGAAATCTAATCCCCCCCCTCCATGATTACATTTCCCAGTGTCACTGGTGCCAATGGAGAGCCAACGTGGTGTAGTGGTTAAGAGTGTTGGATAAGTGTCTGGGAGACCAAGGTCTGAATCCCCACTCATGCCATGGAAGCTTGCTGGGTGACCTTGGGACAGTCACACTCTCCGTTTAACCGACCTCGTTGGGTTGCAGTGAGGATAAAACGGAGGAGAGGAGAATAATGGAAGCCACTTTGTGTTTCCCCCTGGGGCAAAAGGTAGAGTATAAAGGAATTAAATAAATGAAACCAAATCTTACACCATGATTGCTGAATCCTCTCAAGCAATATCTATCAACCTATTGTCCAGGTCCTACAGCACTGAGATGGAATGAAAAGGGCGATGTCACGAGCTGGGGCCAGGCCAGGCGAAGTCCAGGGGCAGTCCAAGGTCTGTAGCTGGTGAGCAAAGAGGGTTCAAAGCGCCAAATCCAAATCACAGTCCAGGTATCGCAGGTCAGAGGTTCAGAAGCCGAAGTGGATGCTAGAACATCAGGTAAGTGACTAGTTGCTTCCACAAAGCCTTCTCCCAAAGCCCACAGCTATATAGCCCTCTGCTGTCTGTTGCCCATTTGGACTAATTGCTGACTCAGAGGGCAGCCAGGATCCCACTGAGACTCAAGCATCCTCACTCCTAGAGGGGCCAGGATCCTTTTAGAACTCAGGGCTCAGGGAGCGTCTTGCTCGTGAGCGTGCCGCCCTGCTCCGATCCCTGAGGTCCTGACGAAGGCGGTCACGCACACGAGCCACCTGAGAGGGCGAGGCAGGGGGGCTTGGATCTTCTCCAGTAGGAGGCAGGGGCACTGGTGCCGGTGGCAGGGGCACTGGTGCAGGTGGCAGGGGCACAGTTTCTTCTGTAGGCTCAGCTTCTTCTGCAGGGTCCCCAGCACCCATGACAGGCGAGGCCAATAATAAGTGACGTCCACTGCCTCAACTGAAAACCTGGCAAAAGAGCTCTGTTTTACAGGCCCTGCAGAACTGAAGAATGTCCCACAGGGTCCAGATCTCCAAGGGGAGTTCATTCCACCAGGCAGATCATGATGTCTGCAGCCCTCACACCAAGCAGGGAAGTCACGATGCTGTCAAAACAGCTGATGTAGCCCCTCTCTCTGTATTCCTAATAAATTACCCATTACCAAAAGCCCACCTCCCCCAACCCCAAAGAGGTATCCTTGGTATGAGAGGGTATCAGTCCATCACCCAAAGAAGGGGTCCCTTCTGAGGGATCACCTCCCTCGTTCTCAGAGTGCCACCCTCCATCCTCAAGACTGTTACTTCTCATAACAGCAGAACAGTTGTCAACAGAGAAGTGGGACTGTTCTGGTAGAAGAAGACTGCAGATTTATACCCTGGCCCTGTGGCGCAGAGTGGTAAAGCAGCAGTACTGTGGTCTGAACTCTCAGCTCACGACCTGAGTTCGATTCCGACGGAAGCTGGGTTCAGGTAGCCGGCCCAAGGTTGACTCAGCTTTCCATCCTTCCGAGGTCGGTAAAATGAGTACCCAGCTTGCTGGGGGGGAAGAGTAAAAGACTGGGGAAGGCAATGACAAACCACCCCGTAAAAAGTCTGCCGTGAAAACGTTGTGAAAGCAACGTCACCCCAGAGTCGGAAACGACTGGTGCTTGCACAGGGGACCTTCCCTTCTCTCAGAATCAGAGACTCTGAGTGGCTTACACTCTCCGATATCTTCTCCCCTCACAACAGACACAGTGTGAGATGGGTGGGGCTGAGAAAGCTCTCCCAGAAGCTGCCCGTTCAAGGACAACCTCTGCCAGGGCTATGGCTGACCCAAGGCCATTCCAGCAGCTGTAAGTGTAGGAGTGGGGAATCATACCCAGTTCTCCCAGATAAGAGTCCGCATGTTTAACCACTACACCAAGCTGGCTCTCTTAAGGTCCCTGAAGATCTCATCCCCAAGTCTCTCTCTCTCTCTCTCTCTCTCTCCCTCCCTCCCTCCCTCCCTCTCTGCTTCCACTACTCCAGGTGAGCAACCCTAGCCCCAAAGGAATGAACTTGCTCCCTGAGAGCCAAGAGCTCCTTGCATTGAACACACACCCATAATTTCCACCCATTGGGTAGAAAGTCATACATGTGGCACTCCTTGCAAAGTACGGGCAGCCCCCACTTCCCTGCTTTCTATCTCCATAACTGGTTTAGTCATTTAACAATGTTTTGGAGTGAAATAGGGCACTTACCTCATTTTCTGCAGATTTACGTACATATCAGGAGGGGTACAGCGACACACTTGGTTCTATTTCCTTGGTGATGTGGAGCTTGTATGTCCTTTCTCAGAAAACTCAACTAGGGGGTTCTGTCCTGCTCCCCCTAAACAAACTCTCATAAGAACATAAGAAGAAGATGAAGATATTGGATTTATATCCCGCCCTCCACTCCGAAGAGTCTCAGAGCGGCTCACAATCTCCTTTCCCTTCCTCCCCCACAACAGACACCCTGTGAGATAGATGAAGATATTGGATTTATATCCCGCCCTCCACTCCAAAGAGTCTCAGAGCGGCTCCCAATCTCCTTTCCCTTCCTCCCCTACAACAGACACCCTGTGAGGTGGTGGGACTGAGAGGGCTCTCACAGCAGCTGCCCTTTCAAGGACAGAGTCTCAGAGCAGCCTACAATCTCCTTTGCCTTCCTCCCCCACAACAGACATCCTGTGAGGTAGATGAAGATATTGGATTTATATCCCGCCCTCCACTCCAAAGAGTCTCAGAGCGGCTCACAATCTCCTTTACCTCCCTCCCCCACAACAGACACCCTGTGAGGTGGATGAAGATGTTGGATTTATATCCTGCCCTCCACTCCGAAGAGTCTCAGAGCGGCTTACAATCTTCTTTATCTTCTTTCCCCACAATAGACACCCTGTGAGGTGGGTGGGGCTGAGAAGGCTCTCACAGCAGCTGCCCTTTCAAGGACAACCTCTGCCAGAGCTATGGCTGACCCAAGGCCATGCCAGCAGGTGCAAGTGGAGGAGTGGGGAATCAAACCCGGTTCTCCCAGGTAAGAGTCCGCACACTTCACCACTACACCAAACTGGCTCTCCAAGAAGGGCCCTGCTGGATCAGACCGGTGGTCTGTCTAGTCCAGCCTCTTGTCTCACACAGTGGTCAACCAGTTCCTCCGTGTAATGTACTGCGTGACGAGACATGTTGAAGGCAACATGCTTTATTAGCGAGTATATCACAAAGCCATGCAACGCGGGCCAGGTCCTGATTATATACATACCCCGGAACAACCCTCAGTCTGGCCAGGTCCAATCCTGGCCATTTAAACTTCCCGCCACAGATCTTGATTGGCGGAGCGTATTTGCGGAGCTACATCCGGGGACCAGTGGACTTCCACTGGTCGCCTCCGTAGCGTCCGCTGTGTTGTAATTTCAGGACTGAAATGCAAGACACAACACTCTGGATGGCCAATAAGAGGGCCTAGAGGCCAAGGTCTCCCCTTGATGGTGCCTCCGGACTCTGGAAACCAGAAGCTTCGTGCCTCTGAATGGGGAGGTTCCCCTCAGTCACCATGGCTAGGAACACTGATATCCTTAGCTTCCATAAAGCTCTCTAATCCCCTTTTAAAGCTGTTTGTTCCTGTGGCCATCACGACACCCTCTGGCAGCAAATTCCACATTTGAATCACTCTCTGTTTAAAGTGGTACTGCCTTTTGCCCATCAGCTTCATTGGGCGCCCTCGTATTTTGGGAGGAGAACAAGTCATCTTTGTCAGCACTCTTCACGTCACGCTTAATTTCATGGCCCCTCCCCCCCCATAGTCCGGTTGCCCTCTGTACTTTCTTGAGCTCCGCAATATTCTTTTGGAGATACGGTGACCAGAACTGTGCACGGTATTCCAAATGAGGCAGCGCCATAGATCTATATAGGGACATTGCAATATCGGCCATTTTCTTCTCAACCCCTTTCCCTAACACTAGGGTTGCCAATCCCCAGGTGGGGGCAGGGGATCCCCCGGTTTGGAGACCCTCCCCCCGCTTCAGGGTCGTCAGAAAGCAGGGGGAGGGGAGGGAAATGTCTGCAGGGAACTCTATTATTCCCTATGGAGATTTATTCCCATAGAAAATCATGGAGAATTGATCTGTGGGTATCTGGGGCTCTGGGGGGACTGTGTTTTGGGGTAGAGGCACCAAATTTTCAGTATAGCATCTAGTGCCTCTCCCCAAAATATCCCCCAAGTTTCAAAAAGATTGGACCAGGGGGTCCAATTCTATGAGCCCCAAAAGAAGGTGCCCCTATCCTTCATGATTTCCTATGGAAGGAAGGAATTGAAAAGGTGTGCCGTCCCTTTAAATGTGAGGGCCAGAACTCCCTTTGGAGTTCAATTATGCTTGTCACAGCCTTGATCTTGGCTCCACTGCTGCTAATGTCTCCTGGCTCCACCCCCAAAATCCACAGATAATTCTTGAATTGGACTTGGCAACCCTACCTAACGCAGAGTTTGCCATGCTCAACGCCCCTGTTAGAAACCTTGCTCAGAGCACTGGTTCCAAGCCCCACGGTGATCCTGGGTACCCCTTACGAAGTCAGACCTCTAAAATGCTCTGCTTAACAGCTGTGAGTTGTGCCCCCCACCCCCCAGTCAGGCAACAGCAGGCAGCTGACTCATCTCCCTGAATGCCTGGCTGGCTTCACTGCAGTGCAGGCAAGATCAAAGTGTTCCCTGTAACCCTAGAACCCTTGCAGTCATTCAAGGGAGGATTGTTCCAGGAGCCTTTCTCCATGTGAGGAAGAACTCACATGGAATTAATCGCCACATCCGGTTGAGGTGACTGCTATCCTAGATGGCTTTTAAAAAAGGATTAGGTAACTACCTGGAGGATGGATGGGTGTCAGTGGCTATCAGAAATGCAGGGAAGAAATAGAACTCCAACCTCAGAAGCGGAGCTTGCACCCTTTGCCCTCCCACCCTCCTCAGCCAAGTCTGAAGCCATCTTCTGTCCCAAAGGAGCCTCCATCCGGTGCTGGAAGAGCCACTTCCATTGAAGGTGCCTTGAAGCAGAAGAAAGCGTCAGACTTGACCAAGCCAAGAGGGAGGGTGCAAGCCAGCCTGCTTCTGATTCCCGGATTTTGAGGACAGCATGACCTGCTCCAGAAATCCCAAGGGAGGATCTAGCAGGCAGTGTTGGAGGTAGATGGAGGCTGGGCCTGATCCTGTGGTGCCTTTCTTGTGCATACTGTGAGAAAGAGAGACGCTGGATGGAGCTCAGGATAGATGAGTTATAAAAACAAAGCCAGATCCTTTCTTTCTTCAAAAGCTATTTCTTCCGCCTTCATTGTGGAGTTGTGTGGCAAGTCTAAACTCTGGCAAAGGAAGAGAATGTATTTTTGAGCATACTTCATAAATGCAAACGGAGCTTGAGCTGGCTGCCAGCAGTAAGAGAGAAATGTTTGAAATATGGCACTGCTTCTGAGGCCTCCTCAAAAGCACTAGTTGGTGACTGTTGCTGAAGCAGTTCAGAGACTACAGAAAGTGGGAGGCGTTTTCACCTACGATGTGAAACGACCAAACAGAGCCCTGTGGATTTTCATGCTAGAATGTCTGGTTGTGTGAACAAGATCCATTCATAGCTCTGGCCAAATTACCCTGAATCAACATGAACCTTCCCCGGCCCCACTATGGTGCCCCCTTCCCTTCTTCTAGATGCACCCCTGACCAAGGAAGGTTTCAGATAGGGATCGCAATTTCCAGATGGAACCTGGGGATCCCCCAGGATTACAACTCAGCTCCAGACTACAGTTCCACTTGATAAAATGGATGCCTCGGAGGGTGGTCTCTCTGGCATGGGACCCCACTGAGATCCCTGTCCTTCCCAGGCTCCATCCCCAGAATTCCAGGAGCTGCTCAACCTGGATCTGGCAACTCGGTATACCCTCTCCCCTCACCTCTGGCCAGGGAACACCTGGCAACGCTAGAACTTTTCAGAAGCCCTGGGCTCTCCCCAGAACCCAATTAAGATCCTGCTTCCTGTGGATCAGTTCAAGCATGGTGAAAAGAAAACTCTTCTTTAAGAATTTGGGACAGGAAAAAAAGAGGTTTCCCCAATTTAGCAATTAGAGGGTTAAGTTCCTTCCTGGTCTCGCTGCATTAACTGGAAAGGAATGAAGTGTCAGGCATGTTCTCGCCCCAGTAGGCAGTTGGAAGCGTCCCTTCCCTGCACACACGCACTCCCTCCCACTGCTGCAACCAAATTATTTTCAATCCTCCAGAGACTCAGGATGCCAGACAAAATCTGCAGTGTGAATCTGATTCATTGCGGGAGGATGCAGATGTAATCGTTCCCCCATTTTGGGGGGGAGATACAGGCCTCGCCCTCTGCCTTCAGGGGAGGGCTCTCTTTGGTCTGCAGGAAACCCCCCCCTCCACACACACACACACACATGCCATGCTGTGGTCCAAAAAGCCACCTCGCTTAACATCCCCACTCCACCAAACAGTCCCCCCACCCCCCGCACCTTGCTAATTAGTGCCCACTATAGAAGACTGGTGGTAATTTCCTGGCTGAAGAGGTAATTGTTTGTCTTCAAAACAACCCCTGAAAGGTGAAATAGGAAACTAAATTCAAAGAGGCTTCCTTGTTGTCACTAAGCGGGGACTGAAATGTGGTTTGAAATTCCTTTTTTTTATTTATAGTGCACGGTATCCATGGAAACCTACTGAGGAGGTCATGGTAGCTAGGCGTCCGTCTCACCCTGCTCCGGGAATTATGGTTTCACAGTGGCAGGCAGCCATGGAAGAAAGTGGATTCTCAGTTCTTTGCAAACAGTTCTCTACAACCATGAACCTTTAATTTTTGCTCATAAATCTCCTTTGAGATCTTAAAATGAGGAGAATTCTTTCCACAGGCCCTGGAGAGCAGTGCATTGAGTAAATACACGGACGTCTAAGTTTAACTGCTCTTTCGATGGCCCTTTTATTATTGGTATGTTTATTTGTTTGCTTCCAAAGAGGTTGTAAATGGGTGCAAACCTGATCCACGGTGCCACAGTAATGCTGTCGCTCAGGCTATCCTGCCTATTTTGAGGTCATTAACATGCCATTCATCCCCCAGCATTCCAGGTGAACTTTATCTTATCACCCAATTGTGAGACGAGCTGCAGAATGTTTCATGTTCTAAAGGCATTTTGTCACTGTTTTCCTCCGGTTGTTTTATGCACATATTAGGGTTCACTGTTTTGTTTTACTGGGACATATGTGATCGGTAATGTGTCTATTATATGGAGTTCTTGCCTGGCTCATTGGAGCCTGTGGGGCCGAGCTTGGGGACTCGGGAACAATGGGCAGTGGGATCCAAATCCCTGCTGCCCTGATCCAATCACGGGCCCCCTGCTGGTTTGAATGATCCAATAGGATGCTAGCATGGGAACCTGGAATGTATATATATTTGGCCCTGTTGACCCAGTAGTTAGTCTTTGAGTGCAGCCCTATATTATGCTGTATCAATAAAAGAGCCTATGAACATAACATAAGAGAAGCCATGTTGGATCAGGCCAGTGGTCCATCCAGTCCAACACTCTGTGTCACACAGCGGCCAAAAAACCCAGGTGCCATCAGGAGGTCCACCAGTGGGGCTAGGACACTAGAAGCCCTCTCATTATGCCCCCCAAGCACCAAGAATACAGAGCATCACTGCCCCAGACATAAGGACATAAGAGAAGCCATGTTGGATCAAGCCAATGGCCTTCACTACCACCTCGCCTCTTCATTGCGTGGAACCCACTATATTATATTTACCAAGCTCATTTTGCCACACACAAACTAGTGACGTACCAACAAAATCAGAGGAACAGAACATGGGAAAGTGTGCCTCTTGAATGAAACACTCAACACTGATGGCTGTTGTGGTGTAGAGCAGGGGTGGCCAACGGTAGCTCTCCAGATGTTTTTGGCCTACAACTCCCATCAGCCCCAGCCAGCATGGCCAATGGCTGGGGCTGATGGGAGTTGTAGGCAAAAAACATCTGGAGAGCTACCCTTGGCCACCTGGTGTAGAGTGTAAGACTAGGCGCTGGGAGAACTGGGTTCAAATCCCCCATTCGACCATAGAGAAGGTTGCCAGGGTGGCCGATGACCTATAATTTCAACTGATTTCCAGCCAACAGAGCTCAGTTCCCCTGGAGAAAATGGCTGCTTTGGAAGGTGGACTCTGTAGCCCACCAAAATCCCTCCCCTCTCCAAGCCCTGCCCTCCTCAGACTCCACCCCCCAAATCTCCAGGTGTTTCCCATCCTGGAGCTGGCAATCCTAACCATGGAAGCCTGCTGGGTGACCTTGGGCCCATCCCCTTCTCCCAGCCTAACCTACCCTCAAAAGGAGATAAATTAATATGGGTAGCCCGGTTAGGCTGCCTATAGCAGTGGGAAAGAGTCAGAGGCTGAAGAAGTGAGCAGGGACTCACAAAAGCTCCTTCCTTGCCACAAATTTTGTAAGCCTTTAAGGTAGGCTTGCCAATCCCCAGGTCCCAGTGGGGGTTCTCCCGCTTTCCCAGGCTCCTTCCCGCCTCCAGTCAGCTGGCCAGCAGGGGGAAGCCCCGCCCCCACAGCCCCCATGTGCCTTTCCACCTCCAGAGGCTTCAGACTCCACTTGGAAAGGCTTCCTCTTGGGGTGGTATGTCTGTGTCTTTAAGGCTGAATGAGGGCGGAGGGAGCAGGCAGAACAACATGGCTGCTCCCAGTGGCTGTGAAAGCAGCCCAGACCCTTCGTTGGTTGCATAATCTTTTCAGAGGTCGTTTGCATAGGAAAGGTAAACTTGATCCTTTGGTTGCTCTGTGTGACTTTGAAGAAGTTGGAAGTTCAGCAACTCGTGAGTAGCGATGCCAATCCCCAGGTGGGAGCAGGCCCTCCCCCACTTCAGAGTCCTCAGAAATGGGGGTGCAGGGGGAATGTCTGCTTGGTACTTCATTATTCCCTATGGAGATTGATTCCCATAGGGGATAATGGAGAATTGATCTGGGGGTATCTGGGGCTCTGGAGGGGCTGGTTTTTTGAGATAGAGGCACCAAATTTTCAGCATAGCATCTGATGACACTCCTCAAAATGCTCTCTATGTTCAAAAAGAGTGGACCAGGGGGTCCAATTCTATGAGCCCCAAAAGAAGATGCCTCCATCCATTATTTCTAATGTAGGAAAGGCATTTAAAAGGTGTGTGGTTCCTTTAAATGTGATGGCCAGAACTCCCTTTGGAGTTCAATTGGGCTTATCACAACTTTGCTTATGGCTCCACCCCCAATGTCTCCTGGCTCCACCCCCAAAGTCCCCAGATATTTCTTGAATTGGACTTGGCAACCCTACTTTCAGGTGCTCCCAGACTCTTTTCTACTGCTATCCTCGCAAGGTTGTTGTAATTACCATTAGGTGGAGGAGGGGGGGGAACAATGGGAAAAGCTGGTCAAGGAATAAAACGGGATGCAAATAACAATAGGCATTATATGAACTTCCTTTTTAATGGATTCTGAAATACCAGCACTTTTTACTTGCATCGCTTTTGAGGGGCTGGGAAAGTCTTCCATGGTTCTCATGGTCAGTTCAATGGATTAGAGATCCCACAGGGGGGCAGAATTATCATTTCCTTTTATTTGCATGTTATTTCATAACAGCAATAGAAATTTTTTTGACTGTCCAAACCACATCCAGAGGAAAAGCACCATGTGACAGATTGTGTATATTGGCCTTCCCGTCAGAAGGGTCCTGAGATGATCACTGATACCAGTACATCGGAAAATCTCCAAGGATGGCCAACAGCCGCCCTTGGACATCTGTGAACTATTCATCTGACTCAAAATCAAGCAGGTGGACATCTGTGGATCTGAGCTGCTGAACCATTCCACAGCTAGGGATGGTGGTAGATAAAAAGAGTTGGCTTTTCTACCCCCCTTTTCTCTACCTTAAAAAGGTAAAGGTAGTCCCCTGTGCAATCACGTTTTCACGGCAGACTTTTGACAGGGTGGTTTGCCATTGCCTTCCCCAGTCATCTACACTTTCCCCCCAGCAAGCTGGGGACTCATTGACCGACCTCGGAAGGATGGAAGGCTGAGTCAACCTGGAGCCAGCTACTTGAACTAGCTTCGGCTGGGATCGAACTCAGGTCGTGAGCAGAGAGTTCAGACTGCAGTACTGCAGCTTTACCACTCTGCACCATGGGACTCTTACAAAAGGTAAACGTAGTCCCCTGTGCAAGCACCAGTCGTTTTCGACTCTGGGGTGATGTTGCTTTCACAATGTTTTCACGGCAGACTTTTTACGGGGTGGTTTGCCATTGCCTTTCCCACGTCCTCCTTCACATTCAGCCAGCTGGGGACTCATTGGGCCACGCACAGGACTCTCAGAACTCTCTCAGAGCCCGACTGACCTGCTCAAGGTGCCTGTGGTGGTCAAGAGGAAGAGAGAAGGGGATGGTAAGCAACTTTGAAACTCCTTAAGTACCTTAAGGAGTTTCAAAGTTGGCTTACCATCCCCTTTCTCTTCCTCTGCCCACCACAGGCACCTTGTGAGGTCAGTGGGTCTGAGAGAGTTCTGAGAGTACTGTGGCTGGCCCAAGGTCCCCCAGCTGGCTGCATGTGAAGGAGGAGTGGGGAATCAAACCTGGACCTCCAGATTAGAGTCTGCCATTCATGACGGCACCGTGCTGAAGGAGATGAAGTCTGGCATTTTCATGAAGAATGAAAGGCAGCCTGCATCATTTGGGGGATCATGTCCTAGGTCCTCGGCTCCTCAGATTTCTCCTGGGTATTGTTTCACTCTCGCCATAATCACATTAGATATTAAATGGTGATCAGTTTGTGCATTGCACTGTTGAAATGTGAAGCCATTTTTGATGCCTCACTCAAGTGAAAAGTCCAAGATAACTGAATGGGATTTGCTAGGTTTTGGTTTGTATTTTCAAGACAATAAGAACAAGGTACATCTGTCTTGCAAAACATGTGGGAAGGAGTTTGCAAAAGAAGAAGAAGACCACAGATTTATACCCTGCCCTTCTCTCTTAATCAGAGTCTCAGAGCGGCTTACAATCTCCTTTATCTTCTTCCCCCTGTGAGGTAGGTGGGGCTGAGAGAGCTGTCACAGCAGCTGCCCTTTCAAGGACAACCTCTGCCAGAGCTATGGCTGACCCAAGGCCATTCCAGCAGCTGCAGGTGGAGTGAGAAATCAAACCCAGTTCTCCCAGATAAGAGTCTGCACACTTAACCGCTGCACCAAACTGGCTCTCTCGCCAAAAGGAGTCTTGCAAAAGGGGAAATGAGTCAGGCAGCCAAAGCAAAAGCTTCAACGGACCCTGTAGAGAAAAGTCCACCAAGTCCTGCCAACAGGCAAAGGTGGGCAGTCATGTTGGTCTGAAGCAACAGAACAAAGTGTGAGTCCAGTGGCACTTTTAAGTCCAACAAAGTCTAATTAGATTAAGTTTGCTGATCTTAAAGGTGCCACTAGATTCAAACTCCGGCTGTTTTCCCACTGACCTCACTCCGGAGCGACGTCCCTCTTCACCGCGCAGCGTCTGCGCGGATTTCCCACCAACTGCTGCGCACAACCAGGAAGAGCCGCGGCTTTTGCGTCGCAGATGTAAACTGGTTTTTAGCGGTTTACATCTACGACGCAAAAGCCGCGGCACTTCCTGGTTGTGCGCAGCAGTTGGTGGGAAATCCGCGCAGACGCTGCGCGGTGAAGAGGGACGTCGCTCCGGAGTGAGGTCAGTGGGAAAACTGTCTTTCAAGCAAGCATCATTCTTGGGTGTGTGGTGACAGCACTGCCTCTTCCATTGGCAGTATTCCAATATTTGGAAAAACAGCTTTTAAAGGATACTTTTATGGAATTCATTATGGTTACCATTCATCAGTTGGGGATGGGAGATCTCCCACTTTTGGGGACTCTGCCTGCCACCGGTCAGTTGGAAACTCCCCCCTCGCTCCAAAAAAAACAAATGTTGTTGGAAATAAATGTGGCATCCCACATCACCCAGAAGTGACATAGGCACATCAGTGATGTTGGAGAGTGACACTCTTGTTTTTGATCAAAACTCTGGGGTCTTTGGCTGCTTTTACTGTATCGCCCAAAAGCCAGAGCATCACCTCCAATGTCACTGACATGCCTATTCCAGTGGGGATATTGTATGGGGATATTGTATGTGGGGATATTGTATGGAGACGCTTCCAGCTTCTGGAACGTCCCCCCCCCGTCCCCCCCCCCCGTTGTCATCTTCAAGTGACCTGGCAACCCTAGAATCCATTAATGGATTCAGGAGGGTCTCTGGTGTCTTGTATACAAACAGCTTCGAGGGGCAAGTTTCTGCTTTGTATATCCTTTAGCTTTTTTGCTCCCGTATGGCAGTGAATGGCTGAGCAGGCTGACTGAGAGGCCAACTAAAAGAAGGCCCAGCTAGAGGGAGAAGGGAACAGAGAGCTAAATATAAAACCCTTCTCAAGTTGAAGCAAAGTAGATGTGTGCCGTCGCTCATGATACTGCAATCTCGTGCGTTTCGAAAACTGACAAATACTTGAGCAGCTGGTTTTATTTGTCAGAGAGGAGCCATGGCTCAGTGGGAGAGCTCCTCCTTGGCATGCAGAAGGTCACACGCTGATTCCTCACCGGCAGTTGTTCTGCCCCTGGGCTTCTGCTTGAGCCGGCTCAAGTGATCAATTCCCCACCAGTTGCTGTGCGGGCACCTTTTGATCCACGACTATCTCCCATTCTCCTCGCAGTGACCGGATCTGGTTTTCTGGAGATCCGGTCACCATGAGGGGAATGAGAGGTAGCCGTGGATCAAAAGGCACCCTGCAGCAACTGATGGGGAATCGATCACTTGAGTTGGGTCAAGCAGAAGCCCAGGGGCAGAGCAACTCCTGGTGAGGAATCAGTCCCAGTTCCAATGCTTGGCATCTGCAGTGAAGGAAACCAAGCACCATGAGATGGAGGAAACCTCTGCCTGCGATCTTGCAGAGTCACTGCCCATCTGAGCAGACAACACTGACCTTGATGAACCAACAGTCTGACTCAGTATTAAGGCAGCTTCAGGTGTTTAATTTCCAAAGCTGCAATGAGATCCCACCATCCCACCCCTGCAGAGTTTCTGTTTTCTTCAGTATGGCTTGGCAGAACAAGTCGCTTCTCATAACATCTAAAGAAACTGGTGTAAACGCTGTAGAAACTAGGAATGTTTCTGACAAAAACTGGCGGCTGGCTAAGGAACAAGATTAGCTCCAAGCAGGGTTGCCAGCCTCCAGCAAGGAGATGTCCTGGGATGAAAACTGATCTCCAAAAAAGTCAGTTCTCCTGGAGAAAATAGCCGCTTCAGAGGGTGGACTCCCTGGCACTGAACCCCTCTGAGCTCTTGGCTCTCCAAACTCCACCCTCTCCCAGCTCCATCCCTCCCAAGTCTCCAAGAATTTTCCAACCCATCATGGGCAACCCATTGGTATGATCCAAGCCAAATTTCTCTGGAAGGGGTGCATCTCTAGATCTGCTTATATGTTCCAACTTTTTCTAGGCCCCTAGGCAAATGGGGGCAGATGGAAATGAACACTGTAGTGAAGCTCCCCTTTCAGGTACCTCCTTTCTATTGATGGTAGAGATGCTACGTAGACCATTGCTAAGATAGCAGGGGACAAGCCAATGGCCACTAACTCCACACCCTGAAGTGAAGGCAGCCCCGTCTTCCTATTTGCACATCCCCACCGAACTGCTGCTGTGCCTGTGTTAGCCAAGGGCTTACCTGGGACAGGAGATATGGCTGACAGCCACTGGGTGGGGTCTGCAGTTCTTCCAGAATTTACAATTGGCCCCCAGACTTTGGAGAGCAATTCCTCTGAACAAAATTACAGCCCCAAAAGATAGGCTGTATGGAATTAGATGGGGGGGAGTCACTGTGGTTCCTGAGGCCTGTGGGCTCCCAGTAACCAGTTAATGTTCTTTATATCCTGCGTTGCTCCAGCAATGGAACAGGAGGTGGTGTCACTTGGTTCTCTGGAGGCCTTCATGGTGGGAAGGGTTGCCAGCCCCAGGGTGGGGGCTGAAGTTCTTCCAGAATTGCAACTGATCTCCAGTTCTATTGCATCACATCTCTGTGGAGCTTCCTTCCCTCCCCAGATTCTGCCCTCTTCAGACTCTGCCTCAACATCTCCAGAAATTTCTGGAGTTGGTAACCCTACCTAGTGAGTTTTTTCCTGGCATGTGGGATTGATTTAACAACATAAGAACATAAGAGAAGCCATGTTGGATCAGGCCAATGGCCCCTCCAGTCCAACACTCTGTGTCACATAAGAACATAAGAGAAGCCATGTTGGATCAGGCCAATGGCCCATCCAGTCCAACACTCTGTGTCATGTAAGAACATAAGAGAAGCCATGTTGGATCAGGCCAATGGCCCCTCCAGTCCAACACTCTGTGTCACATAAGAACATAAGAGAAGCCATGTTGGATCAGGTCAATGGCCCATCCAGTCCAGCACTCTGTGTCACATAAGAACATAAGAGAAGCCATGTTGGATCAGGCCAATGGCCCCTCCAGTCCAACACTCTGTGTCACATAAGAACATAAAAGAAGCCATGTTGGATCAGGCCAATGGCCCATCCAGTCCAACACTCTGTGTCACATAAGAGAAGCCATGTTGGATCAGGCCAGTGGCCCATTCAGTCCAACACTCTGCATCTCATAAGAACATAAGAGAAGCCATGTTGGATCAGGCCAGTGGCCCATCCAGTCCAACACTCTGTGTCACATAAGAACATAAGAGAAGCCATGTTGGGTCAGGCCAGTGGGCCCTCCAGTCCAACACTCCGTGTCACATAAGAACATAAGAGAAGCCATGTTGGATCAAGCCATTGGCCCACCCAATCCAACACTCTGTGTCACACAGTGGTCAAAAAACCCAAGTGCCATCAGAAGGTCCACCAGTGGGGCTAGAAGTTCTCCCACTGTGCCCCCCATAAGCACAAAAAATACACCCCTTGGTCATCATTCCTGCAAGCTAAAGAGCCCTAACCTCTCTAGCCTTTCTTTATAAGGAAGGTACTCCATCCCCTTAAACATTTATGTTAATTACTAGGAATAATGTCTGTTATGAATAAAACCACAACAGGGTCTAGAAAGAGGCTCTGGGTGGGTGCCCCCCCACTCTTGCTGTCTTTCCACCCACTCGAGTTCACTATCCACCACCACAAGGAGAGCTGATCTCTGTCATTTGGAGAGCAGTTGTAATTCTAAGTGATCTCTAGTCCTCACCTGGCAACAGTGGTTCCCCAGGAGGAAATGGTATTGTACATGTCTGAGGTCCCACCCCTCCTCAAACTGCACTCTCTCCAGGCTCCACCACTTAAATCTCCAATTTCCTTACCTTCCGTTTATCTGCCCCTCTGACTTCAGCTTTCCATTGCTTCCCCCCTCCCTGTAGCCTCTACATAGAAAAAGGACAATCTCTCCACAGTGCGGGGGGGGGGGGCAAAGAAGCTTACATCAATCTCCTCTCCCCTCTTTGATCTGCTCCACAACTTTGCGAGGTAGGTGAGGCTGGAAGTGTGTGACTGCTCTGAAATCACTCAGGCAGCTTCCACAGCAAGAACTTGGGTCTGGCAGACCCCACTCTGAAGCCCTAACTCCTA
Organism: Heteronotia binoei; assembly: GCF_032191835.1. Taxonomy (NCBI): domain Eukaryota; kingdom Metazoa; phylum Chordata; class Lepidosauria; order Squamata; family Gekkonidae; genus Heteronotia; species Heteronotia binoei. The sequence goes on along the minus strand of NC_083236.1, from coordinate 13,577,084 downwards.
TGCCCTCCTCAAACTCCACCACAGAATCTCCAGGGATTTCCCATCAACCTGGAACTGGCAGCCATAGTCAGGACTGGCCCCAATGAGTTCTCCCTTAGAGGCCTTTAGTGAAACCTTTCAAACCAATACTCTCTCTCTGATAACATTTTACTTCAATCTTTCTCTTTCACTTTCCCTCCCTATTTGTCTCTCTATATCTGGCCTAGATACAACTGAATGCAGATTTCCAGAGAACAGCAAGGAGAGATAAGGAGGCCTTCCTGAAGGAACAATGCAAAGCAATAGGGAAAAATAATAGAATGGGAAGGACAAGAGAAAATTGGAGAAATCAAGAGAATGTTTCATGCAAAGATGGCCATGATAAAGGACAAAAATGGTAGGGACCTAACAGAAGCAGAAGAGATCAGGAAGAGGTTGGAAGAATACACAGAAGAATTATACAAGAAGGATCTCAATGTCCCAGACAACCACGACAGTGAAATCGATGACCTTGAGCCAGACATCCTGGAGTGTGAAGTCAAGTGGGCTTTAGAAAGCATTACGAACAACAAAGCGAGTGGAGATGATGGTATCCCAGCTGAGCTATTCAAAGTCCTAAAAGATGATGCTGTTAAAGTGATGCACACATTATTTCAACAAATTTGCAAAACACAACAATGGCCACAGAAGGGTAATGCCAAGGAATGTTCAAACTATCGCACCATTCCACTCATTTCACATGCCAGCAAGGTCATGTTAAAGATCCTACAACTAGGCTTCAGCAGTATGTAGATCGGGAACTACCAGAAGTTCAAGCTGGATTTCGGAGAGGTAGAGGAACTAGAGATCAAATTGCCAACATTCGTTGGATTATGGAGAAAGCACGGGAGTATCAGAAAAACGTCTATTTCTGCTTCATTGACTATGCTAAAGCCTTTGATTGTATGGATCACAACAAACTGTGGCAAGTCCTTAAAGAGAATGGGAGTACCAGACCACCTCACATGTCTCCTGAGAAACCTGTATAAGGGTCAAGAAGCAACTGTCAGAACAGGATATGGAACAACTGATTGGTTTCGAATAGGAAAAGGAATTCGACAAGAATGTATATTGTCACCCTGCTTATTTAATTTATATGCAGAGTACATCATGCAGAATGCTGGCCTGGATGAAGCACAAGCCGGAATTAAGATTGCCGGAGAAAACGTCAATAACCTCAGATATGCAGATAACACTACTCTAATGGCAGAAAGTGAGGAGGACCTAAAGAACCTCTTGTTGAGGGTGAAAGAGGAGAGCACAAAAGTAGGCTTGAAACTCAGCATCAAAAAAATTAAGATCATGGCATCTGGCCCCATCACACCTTGGCAAATAGAAGGGGAAGACATGGAAGTAGTGACAGACTTCACATTTCTGGGATCCAAGATCACTGCAGATAGTGACTGTAGCCATGAAATTAAAAGACGTTTGCTCCTTGGGAGGACAGCTATGGCGAACCTGGGCAGTATAATAAAAAGTAGAGACATCACCCTGCCAACAAAAGTCCGTATAGTCAAAGCGATGGTATTCCCAGTAGTAATGTATGGCTGAGAGCTGGACCACAAGGAAGGCCGAGCGCAGAAGAATAGTTGCTTTTGAGATGTGGTGCTGGAGAAGACTCTTCCTTGGACTGCAAGAAGATCAAATCAGTCAGTCCTAAGGAAAATCAACCCAGACTGTTCCCTGGAAGGTCAGAATGCTGAAGCTGAAGCTCAGCTACTTTGGCCACCAAATGAGAAGGGAGCACTCCCTGGAGAAGATCCTGATGCTAGGAAAGACAGAAGGCAAAAAAAGAAGGGGACGACAAAAGATGAGATGGCTGGACAGTGTTACTGATGTAACAAATACGAATTTAAGCAGACTTCGGAGAATGGTGGAAGACAGGAGGGCCTGGTGTGACTTTGTCCATGGAGTCGCAAAGAGTCGGACTCGACTGTGCGACTGAACAACAACAACAACAACATCTGGCCTAGTGCAACAAGACACCATTTTTACACATTACTGGATGTTTCCTCCCCAGAAGAGGACAGAGAGGAGTCCCCAGTCAATCAAGGGAGTCCTCAGCTAATTGAGGGAAAACCTTGCCTCCTCCTCTCTCTCCCAGCCAATCGCGGGAAGGCTTTCTTTCTGGCTGTTTCCCTCCTCCTCTGTCCCTCAGCCAGTCAATGGAAGGCTTTCTTTCTCTCCTCTGCAAAGCAGAGCGACAGGTAGCTTAGCCAGTGGAAGAGTAGTGAGAGGCAGTAACTGCCAGAACCAAGGTTGGTTGCCTTTTACTGATAGAAACAGCCTGGCTGGCTAGCAACAGCCACTTGGGCAGGAGAGAGGAGTGAAGTCAACCAATGAGTTCTCCCTCAAAGGCCAAAATAGGACTTGAAAGGACCTCCTGCGCTGATTTCTACTGAGAGAACCAAGCTTGGTTCCTTTTTACTGAGAGAAGCAAGATTAGTTGCCTAGCAGCAACTACTGCCTAGCAGTTTCCCCAGAGGACCAATCTGCATCTGTCCTGGGGCAACTAGTGGATGGAGGAGAGCAGAATGAACCAATACGACACTAGAACAGTCGATTATTGGTTTGACAGGTCAAAGGTTAATGCACCACAGTCCCACCCAGTTCCAACCAATGAGGGAGCTTGGATTTGCCAAGACAAAAGATGAATTATATATAAAAGATACTCTATCTTTCTCTCCGAGACTCAAGGCGGATTATACAATGTAAATCACTGCGGTCGATAGGGTGAGACATCTAACACAATGTAATCAAACTAGGGATTGAGGAAGTGTGTTGTCACATGAACAAAATGTAAGTATTAAACATGACATGTCAACAATTGCAGAACATGGTGTTACATCAGTAGAAACACTGGCCATTTCCCTGGGCCAATCTGTTTATGAGGCAGCTATAGTTCCTTTATCAAAATGCTCCCCTGAAGAATTCTGTTGTACATAGTTTGAAAAGGGAAAAATACATAGAAAATAAAAGCTATGCTGTTAGAAGGGGACCTCACTGACCCGGGGTCTCCCCAGATTTGAGGAAATGCTGCTGCAGAGCCAAAGCAAGGAAAGTGCTCTTCTTTCCACTCCTCTGTGTGTGAACATGGGCATACATGAATATGTGCACAGGAGTGTGTGCTTGAGAGAGGGAAAGAGTCATTGATATATATGCAAGACAGAGCTTTTGGTTAAGGCCTTTGATTAAGAAGCTGTGCCCACCAATCCAACAACAGCCGCCTGAGAAGAAGAAGAAGATGATGGATTTATATCCCGCCCTCCACTCCAAAAAGTCTCAGAGCGGCTCACAATCTCCTTTACCTTCCCCCCCCCCCACAACAGACACCCTGTGAGGTGGGTGGGGCTGCAGAGGGCTCTCTCAGCAGCTGCCCTTTCAAGGACAACCTCTGCCAGAGCTCTGGCTGACCCAAGGCCATGCTAGCAGGTGCAAGTGGAGGAGTGGGGAATCAAACCCGGTTCTCCCAGATAAGAGTCCGCACACTTAACCACTACACCAAACTGGCTCTCTGAGCTTGGTGCACTGTGCACCAGGGAACCTAGACTTCGGATTTCCATCTATTATTGACTGGATCTCCTATCTGTATATGGAGATCATGGACTGTTGCATTTTGCCTTCGCACATATAGCACTTTATGATGTCTTTACTACTTTAAATTGTTTATAGTGACTATGCTAGTTTGGCTCTTGTAAGCCGCCCTGAGCTTGCCTTGGTGGGGAGGGTGGGGTATAAATTGAACTAAGGAATGAACGAACACATCCTTGTGGGACAGAGAAGCCGGTCAGGCAGGTGGAGAGGGGTGGAAGAGGACTGTTGGGAGACAAAGAATGAAACTGAAAAGGAAGTGTTAAGAGTCAGGAAAGGAGGAGAAGGACTGGTCCATCTGGCCACATTCCCTTGCCTGCTCAGGATCCCGTGTAGCTGAACAAATGTGGGCTCTAGTTTTGCTCAAGTGTTTGACATTTCTGCTTGTCTAAAATGTGATGTGTCTCCCCTGAACTCAAGCTAGAACAATCCAATGTCATGTGAACCTCATTCGATGTTCCTGTGTGTTTTTATTTTAATTCTTTCCAGGGAGGGGACAGCAGGAGACGTCCTGGAACATCCACAAATATTCGAACTGGTCGGGGAAACAAAGTTCACAGCAACAACTGCACAGCTCCTAGTGAGGGTATTACAAGGTCATTTCGGGTGGGGAAAACCTCCACACAGGCCTGCCTTGTTTGACTGGATCTCGGTCCTGCTTCTGCGGCTGCTTTCTCCCTTCTCCTTTGGCCATCGCCGCATCTCTGTGTGCCTTCTGTTCCCCATCGTTCCTCTGACGCTGAATGCCACCTTGAAAGTAGGGCATTGCCAGGGGCTCTGCGCTGGAGCACGCAGCCAGCAATTGGTGCAGAGAGGGAGCTGCGGCTGCCAGGGAGCAGCCAGGGGAGGGCTCGTGTCCATGACTCATTCCCGGGGAGGATTTGATTTCATGCCGCATCAGCTGCCTGGCGTCGCCTCGCAATGGCCTCTTGCACAGCCTGAGTGAGCGCCTCATTTCCTGCCCTACTGATCTCCTTCGCTTTTCGGCAGAGAGAGAAGGGATCCTCCAAATGCACAGAACCAAGAGGCTTAGATTTAAATGGCCAGGCTCTTGGGACATCCTATGTGGGGCAGCTTATAGTTGTTTTATATGCTCTTCTTTAAATGCCCATTCACTGCAACTGAATTGCTTCAGGATGGAAGTCTACCTTGGGGCGGGGGTAAGATTCATAGGAAATCCACCCAGGGATACAAGGGCTGTGCTGCTTCCTGCAGGCTGATTCAGATGGAGCACGTATTACACCTCTTCTTCAGGGTTGAGACTCTACTGTCTACAGCACTGTAAAGAGGTTTAGAAAACCAGGGGCGGATTAAGATGCTAAAGAGAGCCAGTTTGGTGTAGTGGTTAAGTACGTGGCGACTGAGGGGAACCTCCCCATTCAGAGGCATGAAGCTTCTGGTTTCCTGAGTCAGGAGGCACCATCAAGGGAAGACCTTGGCCTCTAGGCCCTGTTATTGGCCATCCAGAGGAGCTGGTTGACCACTGTGTGAGACAAGAGGCTGGACTAGACAGACCACCAGTCTGATCCAGCAGGGCTCTTCTTGGAGAGCCAGTTTGGTGTAGTGGTTAAGTGTGCAGACTCTTATCTGGGAGAACCGGGTTTGATTCCCCACTCCTCCACTTGCCCTTGTTGGAATGGCCTTGGGTCAGCCAGAGCTCTGGCAGAGGTTGTCCTCGAAAGGGCAGCTGCTGCGAGAGCCCTCTCAGCCCCACCCACCTCACAGGGTGCCTGTTGTGGGGGGAGAAGATACAGGAGATTGTGAGCCGCTGTGAGTCTCTGATTCAGAGAGAAGGGCAGGGTATAAATCTGCAATTCTTCTTCTTCTTCAACAGCCCTGGGGCAAGCTGAGCCCAGCAGATCTTGTGCCATTAGCAATGTGGCAGAGTCTGCATGGCTTAGTAGGGTTGCCAGCCTCCAGGTGATGGCTAAAGATCTCCTGGGATCCCAACTAATCTCCAGTTAACAAAAGGTTGAAGGTGGACTCCAGGGCATCAAACCCCGCCGAAGTCCCTCTCCTCCCCAAGCCCCACCCTCCTCAGGCCCGACTCCCCAAATCCCCAGGTACTTCCTAACCCTGCAGGGCTCAGGCATGAGCTGTTGTGGCAATGGCAAACGGGTTGCCCAGCAGGTCCAATCAAGTGAGTCCTGTGGCACTGCCAGCATGATGGGGCCACCAGGAGCCCTCCAAGGCAATGACCTGCCAGGAACATCAGTTAAAGGACCAGGCCTGCCCCAGAAGAAAATACTGGCTCTTGATGGAACCAATCAAACGATTTTGAGGACCAAATGCTATAGTCTGGGGGAGACAGCTGAAGCCATAACTGAAAGGGCATTGGGGGAGGGGGGTGGGGACCTTACAGATATCACAACAGCAGTTTGTTTAAGGCAGGGGTCCTCAAACCCGAGTCCGTGGACCAGTACCGGTCTGTGGCCTGTTAGCAACCGGGCCATGAGTTGTTTAATTATTTCATTATATGTTACAATGTAGAAATAATAATAATAAGACGATGACGACATTGGAATTATATCCTGCCCTCCAAATCTCAGAGTCTCAGAGTGGCTCACTATCTCCTTTACCTGCCTCCCCCACAACAGACAACCTGTGAGGTAAGCGGGGCTGAGAGAGCTCTGGCAGAAACTGCCCTTTCAAGGACAACTCCTGCGAGAGCTATGGCTGACCCAAGACCATTCCAGCAGCTGCAAGTGGAGGAGTGGGGAATCAAACCCGGTTCTCCCAGATAAGAGTCCGCACACAATCACCACACCAAAATAATAGAGATAAAATGCACAATTGTATCATCCAGAAACCACCACCACCACCCCCTCGGTCCGTGGAAAAATTGTCTTTCACAAAACTGGTCCCTGGTGCCAAAAAGGTTGGGGACCACTGGTCTAAAGGGAGAAAGAGAGGCTTTAGGGGCCAGACTTAAAGAGCTGCAGAAGGAGATGGAAAGACACGGAAGCAGCGAGGGAGGGGAAAAGATCACAACCCAAGTCACCTGTCAACATACTGATCAGGGACTTTGACATTTCTCCTGAAGGGGGTGGATTGTGCGTCACGGCTTCAGCTGCAAGTGTTGATAGGCACAGAGCAGCTGCAAAAGGGCTGACCAGAAAAGTGGACTCTTCAAATGGCATTAACTGCTAGAGAGCAGTAAGAAGAGGCTGGCACGGCCAACCCTGGCACCACACGAGCTGGCAGCTAGATGCAAAGAAACTGCAGTGTAAATATTAGGGCTGAGAATAGCTGTGATGGGAGTGGGGCAGGCGAGAGGCCCCAAAGGCTTCATTTGACTGGCTTTGCTGTCATTTCTAGCCCCCTCCTCTTGTCACAAAGAAGATGGTGGGGCAGCCATTTACGCAGTGAACGCTCCCTAAGGTGCTTGATGAGAGCATTGGACTGATATATTATTTTAGGCTCAGCTAAAGGCAACGGCAAACCACCCCATTAAAAAGTCTGCCGCGAAGACGTTGTGAAGCGACGTCACCCCAGAGTCGGAAATGACTAGCTTACTTTTAACAGCTATTGATGAATCAACCTTCCATCAGTTTCAATGCTTATGGCGACCATAGTAACATGGGCTACATGGGGCTGCCTTCAAAGACAGGTTTGGACTATTCAACTAAATCCAAAATGTAGCAACCAACTCCTCGCACACATTTATGCCAAGGCTGTGAATTCTGCATTGCTTGCTGGTTAGTTAAGGGGCTGGTATTTACCTTTCAAGCCCTTTGAGAGTGGGGCTGCCAATCCCCAGGTGGGGGCAGGGGATCCCCCGGTTTGGAGGCCCTCCCCCCGCTTCAGGGTCCTCAGAAAACGGGGGGAGGGGAGGGGAATGTCTGCAGGGAACTCTATTATTCCCTATAGAGATTTATTCCCATAGAAAATCATGGAGAATTGATCCGCGGGTATCTGGGACTCTGGGGCGGCTGTATTTTGGGGTAGAGGCACCAAATTTTCAGTATAGCATCTAGTGCCTCTCCCCAAAATACCCCCCAAGTTTCAAAAAGATTGGACCAGGGGGTCCAATTTTATGAGCCCCAAAAGAAGGTGCCCCTATCCTTCATTATTTCCTATGAAAGGAAGGCATTGAAAAGGTGTGACGTCCCTTTAAATGTGATGGCCAGAACTCCCTTTGGAGTTCAATTATGCTTGTCACAGCCTTGATCTTGGCTCCACCCCTGATGTCTCCTGGCTCCACCCCCAAAGTCTCCTGGCTCCACCCCCAAAGTCCCCAGATATTTCTTGAATTGGACTTGGCAACCCTATTTGAGAGCTAAGAGCCACATGGCTGCAGGGCTGCCTTTCCCAGCATCAATTTAGGTGGCCCTTTCTGACCAACACCTGTCAGTCCAGCCCTTTGTGTGAATTGTTAGGTGGCTAAAACTAGACCTAAAGTCCTCCCCTCCCCCATTTTTTGGCATAACCTTCCTGAAGTTGTTCAGGAGTCTTTCGGATGGCTAGAATTCCAAGCAGTCCAGGGTGAAGTTATTCAAGAGGGCTTTTAACGCTGAACCCTAATTGTTTTCAAGGCGATCGCTAGATTTGCTTGTCAGCTCTTTAAATGTTAGATTTTAATTATTGTTGTAAATTAGGGTTACTAGATGTCCTCTTTTGTGTGTGTGTCCATCTTGTGTGTGTGTGTGTGTGTCCTCTTTTGGGCTCTTTTTAAAAAATTGGGGAAATGTTCTCTTTGGGTTGGAAGGTTAGGAATATTCCTAGTTAGTAGCAATTATCACAGCTTAAATCGTAGAGGTATTGAAAATGAGGTTTGATATAGCGATCGCTTGTTAAAAGTAGTTGGTTGGGAAATACATCCTCTTTTTTTGCTTTTCAAAATATCGTAGCCCTGTGTAAAGCACATATGAAGCTGCCTCATCTTGAATACGAGCTTTGGTCTCTCAAAGCCAGTCTGGTCTACTTCAGGGTCTCATGCAGGGCAGGGGGATCTTTCACATCACCTGTGACCTCATCCTTTCACTGGAGATGCCAATGAACATATGAACATATGAAGCTGCCTTATACTGAATCAGACCTTTGGTCCATCAAAGTCAATATTGTCTTCTCAGACTGGCAACGGCTCTCCAGGGTCTCAAGCAGAGGTTTTTCACACCTATTTTCCTGGACCCTTTTTAGCTGGAGATGCCAGGGATTGAACCTGGGACCTTCTGCTTACCAAGCAGATGCTCTACCACTGAGCCACCATCCCTTGGCTCTCCAGGGTCTCAAGCTGAGGTTTTTCACACCTATTTGCCTGGACCCTTTTTAGTTGGAGATGCCAGGGATTGAACCTGGGACCTTCTGCTTACCAAGCAGATGCTCTACCACTGAGCCACCGTCCCTCCCCTATCTGCCAAGCAGACAGTCTACCACCGGGCCACAGGCTCAGAGAAAGGCGGGTTGCAGGTCCATAAAATTATTGCAGCACCATCAATTTACGTGCTGCTTTACAACGTTTTATATTCCAAAAGGACCAACCGCTACTTATCAGGAGTACCTAAAGTCTGAGAGTGAGGGAAGAAGGGAGTTGGAAGAAATAGGAGCCAACACTGGTGCTCAGGCCTCCTTGTGGATAAGAGCTAAGAGACTAAAGTGAAGGGTTGGAGTCGGAGGAGACATTTTGAGGAAGCAAGCAAGAGGGCCCCATGGAGTCCTGAGAGGGAGCTCCAACATCAAGGCCATTCGCAGTATCACAGGCTTTTCAAGCAACCAATGAAGACGGAGTGGGAGGAGAAGAGGTCATGGGCAGAGACGTAATGGCAAACTAGGGCATGAAGGAAAGGTCAAGCAAGGGCTTAAAGCTTCAGAATAAGTATGAGGAATCTGTAAACCAGTAGCCAGTGTAGGGAATGCACAGAGGTTCAACAACGTTTGATATGAGGTCAGGATGGGCTGAACTCGCATGAGCCAGCACATTAATAAAACAGCTCACGCAAACCATGACTTCTTATGTTTTAGCACTCGTAGCTGCTCAGACATTTTACTGAAGGAAATAACTTTCCTCCTCCTACAAGTGTGCAAAGCTGGTAACGTTCCCCCCCAGCAACCATTTTGCACCTTGCCTGCAGGGCCTTGTTTGGCCACTAGATGGCTGCGACATGTATTTTCCCAAGGTTTACATGTGGGTGGTCCTTCCAGCATACACAGACCTCAGCTTTGTTTGTGAGTGGGCCCTTTCACTGTCTTCTTGGCAAGCACCTGACCACGCAATTCATTATTAAAGGTGTCTCCTGGCGAAGGAGCACGAGATGACCCAAATCCCCCTCACCTCAGTTTTCCTGTCAGGATTCTATAAGCTCTCAGGGGCGTTCTGTAAACTTTTGATTGGTAAGCCACTTTATACTCTTAAAGAAGCAGTATAAAGTTTCTAAATCTATCAGCTTCTCTATCTTCCAGGTTTCTCCCCTTTACTTGAATCTGGCTGATATCCATAGTATGCCCACCGAAGCATGCTCAGGCCTCATCTGGGTATGCTGAGGGGTTCTTTTCCTCTTGGTTAACTTTAAATGTTCTGGATATCTGGGAAATTCCCTAAGAAGATAAAAACTGGAGTTACTAACTTCAGGTGGGGCCTGGAGGTCTCCCAGCATGGGAACTGATCTTCATACTAAGGAAATGGTGGCTTTGGAGGGTGGAGTCTATGGTATTGAGTTCCCGTCCTTCCCTCATTGAGTTCCCGTCCTTCCCCCAAAACTGCCCTTCCATGACTTCACCTGCCAAAGTTCCAAACATTTCCCAGCTCTATTGAAACCCTCACCTTACTCATGTGGAGCCTGGTTTTGCTGCTTTTCTAATTGGCATGAACCACATACTTTATTATTTGGTGTAGTTGTTGAACATAGCTACTGGGGAGAGCCAGTTTGCTGTAGTGGTGAAGTGTGCGGACTCTTATCTGGGAGAACCGGGTTTGATTCCCCACTCCTCCACTTGCCCCTGCTGGAATGGCCTTGGGTCAGCCATAGTTCTGGCAGAGGTTGTCCTTGAAAGGGCAGCTGCTGTGAGAGCCCTCTCAGCCTTATCCAGCTCACAGGGTGTCTTGTTGTGAGGGAGGAAGATAAAGGAGATTGTGAGCTGCTCTGAGTGGAGGGCGGGATATAAATCCAATGTCATCATCATAACTGGAGCTGCCACATTTGCAGAAATTTACTGGAGTGTGTCCTCATCATGTGGTAACTTTCTCCAAGCAGCTGCACGGCTGGAGAAGTAGGTCTAGTGAGAATAATGTACCGTAAATCAGCCCTGTAGAGATGCCAACTTCCAGGTGGTGCAGGAAATCAAGGTAATTTACCTCCGCTGAACCCAGCCTCAAAATACCAAATACTAATAACAAATTATTACAAATTCTAGAAATTTACATTCAATTGTGCAAAAGCATTCCATACATAAATAGCAAAGAACATAAACCTTCACTCAAAGCCATTTAAAGACAAATCAATGTCCAGGAACTTCCAAAGGCTAGATGAAGGCAGAAATTCAAACAGTCAAGTCCTTTATGAAGAACAATGCTTCTAGAAGAAATTTGAATTGAAGAATTTCAAGTAGAGAACGATGTTCCGAAGAACTTTTCCCTTTGTACAGCAAGGCACATAAGTTTTAGAATGCGACGCGGTAGTACTCTGGTCCCATGTTTCGCACTTGCATCTACAAGCTTCTAACAAATTCACTACATCTCAATGCTGCTACTTTCAACAAATCTCACAAGGTATGGTCAATTGACCATACCTTGTGAGATCTGTTGAAAGCAGCAGCAAGTTTATGTTCTTTATTTGCTATTTATGTATGGAATGCTTTTGCACAATTGAATAGAAATTTCTAGAATTTGTAATAATTTGTTATTAGTATTTGGTATTTTGAGGTATATTACTTCGATTGCCTGCTCTATTATCCGTGGTGCTGTTTGTGGGTTGCTGCAGCCTCCAGGTGTTAACTGGAGATCTGTTGCTGTTACAACTGATCTCCAGGTAGCAGAGATCATGGCTGCTTTGGAAGGTGGATTCTATGACATTGTACCATGCCGATGTTCCTCCCTTCCTCAAGCCCCGCCCTCTGCAGGCTCCACCCCTAAAATCTCCAGGCGATCTGGAGCTGGCAACCTGGAAGGGTTAACAGAACAGATGCTTAGATTAGCCCAGAGACAAGGAGTGGGACTAGTGCCAACCCAAAGTGTTCTGGGGCAGAATTTTCGGCGACAACACAGGACGAAATATCCACTGACCTGTGAACTGTGTCGAGCCTGCCAGCTACAACCCTTTTTTGTGAACCAAGGTCTTTGTGCCCTTGCCTGAAGAGGTGAGGCAACTGGCAACCTGAGACAGGCCTTTTTCAGCAGTGGTCCCTTCCCTTTCAAATACCCTCCTCTGGGAGGCCCACCAGGCACCTACCCTTATTGAACTTTAGGCACCAAACCAAACCGTTTTCCTTTGCTCCGTTTAAATTATTTAGCTGGCCTGCTTCTAGCTTGATTCATACTACTTAATAGAAACGTTTAAATATAAATATCATTTAAATATATTTAGATGCTATTTAAAGTAGTTGTGCTATTTAATGCTTGTCTCCTGTCCCTGTTATTATGATTTCATTGCATTTCTTTAAACCTTTTCCTGGCAAAATGGCACAGAAATATTCAAAATAAATGATAAACAGACCGAGCGGCTTCCCCTTCTAGATTAGCACCAGTGAAAAGGGGGAAACGGTCAGATTTAAACACAGCCCAAACTGTATGAACGAAGAGCATCTACTTTGGATCTGCAGGCAGTTGAACAGCCCTCACTCAGGAGCAGTGCTCCCGCTAAGGTGAGTTAGTGTGAGCTAGTGCAGTTTTTTAGCCTCTGGCTCACACATTTTTCTTAGCTCAGGAAAAATGGCCCAAAGCAAACTTAATTTAATGCAGTAGCTCACAACTGTAATGCCAGTAGCTCACCAAGTAGAATCTTTGTGCACAAAACTCCACAGTTTAGAGGGAGTATTGCTCAGGAGACTGAGAAATGTAGGGCAGAGTTGGCATTTTTACATAGCTTGTCTCCACCAGACCCTGGGCTGTGTCTTGATAAAACCGAGAGCAACACTCCCAGCTTCTTTTCTAGAAACCTCTCTAGAGAGACTGCTGCAGAGAAGGGCAGCAAAGTTCACGACTGTGTAATCCCTCACTCGCAACCCTCAGGTTGTTATATCTGAGTGTAACTGTTGGAAACTAGATCCAGGTGGGCAGCCCTGTGGGTCTAAAGCAGCAGCACAACGTCTGAATCCAGCGGCACCTTTCACACCAACAAAGGAAGCTGCGCAACTCAATCGCTCGGCCTTGAGTTTACCAAGCTAGAAATAAAATGCAGACTTTTTTTAACATGTAAAAAGGATGCCAGATGTTTAAGACCACAAGGGGGCAGGAAGCTCTGAGGTTTCCTTCTCATCCATAAAGCGGCACTTTTGGCAGAAGTAACAACCCCCCCCCAAAAAAAAAAATTGGTTCAGCCTATCAGTTGCTCCCCCTCCTTCCCCTTCACACCCTATCCCTTCCAGTTCTGTGTGGGAAGGAAGGAAGGATGAATGGATGGATAGATAAATAAATAAACTTGCAGGTGACTGAACCTCCAGCAGTCCTCCCAAGCCATGTTCCCTCTAAGCTGCAGAGTCTTGTGAGCAAAAATGCTACTTTGTGAGCTACTGGCATGAAAGTTGTGAGCTACTGACATTAAACGTGTGAGCTACTGCATAAATTAGGTTGCATTGGGGGCATTTTTCCTGCGCTAAGACAAAAATGTGTGAGCTGGGGGGCTAAAAATCTGTGCGCGAGCTCACACTAACTCAGCTTAGAGGGCACGCTGCTCCCAAGCCCTCCCAAGCCCACGCGGTTTGTGTGCGATAGCTGAGAATCCAGGCCGGCTCCAGCCACCCAGCCGCCCTCCCCAGACTGGCATCTTTACAGGCCATTTCACTGGGGGGGGGGGCGGCTGCCTGCCGCTAGGCCCCCTGCGGAGCTTCCTGGTCTTTTGGGGGGGGGGGCGGCCTTTCTACTTTCACCCCACGCAAATAGGAGGCTTTGAAATCCAGCGGCGGTCTGGTCGGAATCCAATTAAAACGGAGCCGGAGGCGGGCAAGGCTGCGGCTTGCGCGCTCCGAGCCCGAAGGCGGCCTTCGTGGAAGTTCGCCCGCCAGCGCCTCTCCCCGAGCTGCCACCCCCGGGCCCGGCTGCTTTGTGCCCTCTGCGGCTGAGCTGCGCCTGACCCTCGAGGCCGCCGGGCGGCTGCGGGGGCTCGGATTCCAAGGCGGCGTGGCAAAAGCGGCAGGAGGGGCCGACGGGCGAGGGCCGGGCCGGGCAGAGAGCGAGCGAGCCCGGCAGGGTTCCGGGGAGGGGGCCCGGCCTGGGGTTTCGTCCGGAGGCGGCGCCGCTTCAGGCCCTTTGGCTTCTCTTGGCAGACGCGAGACTCTCTGGGGCCGCAGCAGTCAGCTGAGCCTGGGAGCCGCCCGAGGCCCTGCAATGGGAGGCGAGAAGCAGGCTAGGGTTGCCAATCCCCAGGTGGGGGCAGGGGATCCCCCGGTTTGGAGGCCCTCCCCCGCTTCAGGGTCGTCAGAAAGCGGGGGGAGGGGAGGGAAATGTCTGCTGGGTACTCGTGATTCCCTACGGAGACTTATTCCCTTAGAAAATAATGGAGAATTTATCCACGGGTATCTGGGGCTCTGGGGACCCTGTTTTTTGAGGTAGAGGCACCAAATTTTCAGTATAGTATCCAGTGGCTCTCCCTAAAATACTCCTTAAGTTTCAAAAAGGTTGGACCAAGGGGTCTAATTCTGTGAGCCCCCAAAGGAGGTGCCCCTATCCTTCATTATTTCCTATGGAAGGAAGGCATTGAAAAGGTGTGCGGTCCCTTTAAATATGATGGTCAGAACTCCCTTTGGAGTTCCATTATGCTTGTCACAACCTTGATCTTGGCTCCACCCCTACTGTCTCCTGGCTCCACCCCCAAAGTCCCCAGTTATTTCTTGAATTGGACTTGGCAACCCTAAAGCAGGCGGCGAGGCGAGGCTCCGGAGCAAGGCGCCGGCAGCAGCGGCCGCACAACGGCGCGGCGTTCAGGAGGTGCCCAAAGGAGACGCGGCCCTTCCGACGGAGCAGAAGAGAAGCCAATGTTGGGTCAGGCCAATGGCCCATCCAGTCCAACGCTCTGTGTCACGCAGCGGCCAAGAAAACCCATACCCAGGTGCCACCAAGAGGTCCACCGGTGGGGCTAAAGCCCCCACCCTACTGTGCCCCCCCCAGCACCAGAGTACAGAGCACCACTTCCCCAGACAGAGTTCCAACGATAAGCTGCGGCTAATAGCCACTGATGGACCTCTGCTCCAGATGCTTATCCATTCTCCTCTTGAAGCTGGCTATGCTTGTAGCCCCCGCCACTAACTGTGGCAGTGAATTCCACGTGTTAATCACCCTTTGGGTGAAGAAGGACTTCCTTTTTCTCCGTTCTAACCCAACTGTTCACTGTTCTCCGTTTTAACCCAACTGTTCAACTGTTCGTGGGAATTCCCCCGAGTTCTTGTATTGTGAGAAAGGGAGAAAAGTTCTTCCTTCTCTACCTTCTCCATCCCGTGCATAAACTTGTAAACCTCTATCATGACACCCCGCAGTCGACGTTTCTCCAAGCTAAAGAGCCCCAAGCGTTTTAACCTTTCTTCATAGGGAAAGTGTTCCAGCCCTTTAATCATTCTAGTTGCCCTTTTCTGGACTTTCTCCAATGCTATAATATCCTTTTTGAGGTGTGGCGACCAGAACTGCACACAGTACTCCAAATGAGACCGCACCATCGATTTATACAGGGGGGTTATGATACTGGCTGATTTGTTTTCAATTCCCTTCCTAATAATTCCCAGCATGGTGCTGGCCTTTTTTATTGCAATCGCACACTGTCTTGACATTTTCAGTGAGTTATCTACCACGACCCCAAGATCTCTCTCTTGGTCAGTCTCTGCCAGTTCACACCCCATCAACTTGTATTTATAGCTAGGATTTGTGGCCCCAATGTGCATTACTTTGCACTTGGCCACATTGACCCTCATCTGCCACGTTGACGCCCACTCACCCAGCCTCAAAAGATCCCATTGGAGAGCAGCCTTTGGCTGCAGAAAGGGGCACCCGGGGAACAAATCCCCAGTCTGACCTGCCGGGCCTGGATGGGTGTCGCTGCTCACTAGATCAAAAATACCCAAAAGGAGGCACCGGCTGGAAAGCAAAAGCAAAGCCCAACAACAAAAGCCATAAAACACATTTTGTTAGGACCAACCAAAACTATCCAGGTCACTGGCAAAGTTTCTGGAGTTCTCCAGAACTCTTCAAGAGGCGAGGTGAGGTCAAACAAACCGAAGCAGAGAGCCAGGGTGGTGATGGTGGTGGAGAGATGGATGTTCAAGGCCCTGTCCTGAAGGCCTCTTGAATTCTGCTCGGTTTTTTTTTTTAAGCAGCTTGCCAAACTCCAGATGCTGGCTGGAGATCTCCTGGGATTACAAGCAGTGTTCCCTCTAAACTGAGTTAGTGTGAGCTAGCTCACAGATTTTTGGCCTCTGGCTTACAGTTTTGTCTTAGTTCAGGAAATACAGGTCCAGAGCAAACTATGCAGTAGCTCAGGGGTGGCCAGCGGTAGCTCTCCAGATGTTTTTTGCCTACAACTCCCATCAGCCCCAGCCATTGGCCATGCTGGCTGGGGCTGATGAGAGTTGTAAGGCAAAAAACATCTGGAGAGCTAACGTTGGCCACCCCTGCAGTAGCTCAGAACTTTAATGCCAATAGCTCACAAAGTAGAATTTTTGCTCACAAGACTCCATGGCTTAGAGGGAAGATTGATTACAACTGATCTCTAGGCTATAGCCAGTTTGGTGTAGTGGTTAAGTGTGCGGACTCTTATCTGGCAGAACCGGGTTTGATTCCCCACTCCTCCCCTTGCAGCTGCTGGAATGGCCTTGGGTCAGCCATAGCTCTGGCAGAGGTTGTCCTTGAAAGGGCAGCTGCTGGAAGAGCCCTCTGCAGCCCCACCCACCTCACAGGGTGTCTGTTGTGGGGGAGGAAGGTAAAGGAGATTATAAGCCACTCTGAGACTCTTCGGAGTGGAGGGCGGGATATAAATCCAATATCTTCTTCTTCTATAGAAATCAGTTCACCTGGAGGAAATAGATGCAGTGGAAGGTGGACTCTGGCATCGTACCCCATTGAAGTCCCTCCCCCCGCCAAAAAAAACTTCACCCTCCTCAGACTCCATCCCCAAAATCTCCAGGTGTTTCCCAAACCAGAGCTGGCCACTCTATACACTAGAATTCCAAGCAGGTTTGCATAGATGGTGCAGGGCAGAGCCAGAATCAGGTTGCCCCTTGGTCTTCAGGCAAGAAGAAAAGATGGAAGGAGGCACTTTTCTAAAAAGTAGCTGGCGAAAAGTCTCCTGGTTCTTGGCATGGAGATGGGAGACCTGTGGAGTTTGAACAAATTTCTACTTTTCTGACATGGCCTCAGCTGGATTATCTGACCTGTTAGCTCTCAGAAGTGTTGAGTGTCTATGGTGGACCGTGGGGAGGTCACTTGGAGTGCAGCATCCAGACAGACAAAATCTAAGGCAGATTTCAGTGGGTTTATGCATGCTGAATCTTGTGTTGGATTGTGACCAAACAATCTGTGTTGGTTCCCAAGAATATCTCATTCCTAATATTTCCTGAACAAAATGGCACAGAGCTAGAAACCTGACAGCCAGTTTCATTAAATTACCTTGTAAAGCAAGGAGCCACGTTGGGCAGAATGCTTTTTTAATCATGAAAAGTTATCTGCAGCTTTTGCCTCTCTATTTTCTTTTTAAAATAATACCAGGGAGGGTGAAAAGTAGAATTGTATATGGATTTTTTTTCATAAGGTTTTTTTTCATAATTTTGTCATGGTATGTTGTCTCTTGCACTCCAGTTTCTATTTTCCCTTGGCTTCTATACTGCAGCTTAGCCTCCAGGTGGGGCCTGGAGATCTCCCAGTATTACAAGTGATCTCCGGACAACTATCAGTTCACTTGGAGAAAATAGCTGTTTTGCAAGGTGGACTTTATGTCATTATGTCCCACTGAGGTTCCTCCCCTCCACAAACCTCAGCCTTCTTAGGCTGTACCTTCAAAACCTCAGGTATTTCCCAAGTGGGAATTGGCAACCCTACTGTAGAACATGTTACGTTATGTTAAAAAAAAGGTAAAGGTAGTCCCTTGTGCAAGCACCGAGTCGTTACCGACCCATAGGGCGATGTCACATCATGAAGTTTTCTTGGCAAACTTTTTTTTACAGGGTGGTTTGCCATTGCCTTCCCCAGTCATCTACACTTTCCCCCCAGCAAGCTGGGTACTCATTTTACTGACCTTGGAAGTATGGAATTCTGAGTCGACCTCAAGCCGGCTACCTGAATCCATCTTCCTCCGGAATCGAACTCAGGTTGTGGGCAGAGCTTGGACTGCAGTACTGCAGCTTACCACTCGGCACCATGGGGCTCCTTATGTTAAAAAAAAAAGGTAAAGGTAGTCCCCTGTGCAAGCACCAGTTCTTTCCAAGGTGCAGCCAAACTCGCTGAACATAAGAGCCACATAGAATAGAAGAAGATAGAAAATATTGGATTTATATCCCGCCCTCCACTCCGAAGAGTCTCAGAGCGGCTCACAATCTCCTTTACCTTCCCCCCCCCCCACAACAGACACCCTGTGAGGTAGATGAAGATATTGGATTTATATCCCGCCCTCCACTCCGAAGAGTCTCAGAGCAGCTCACAATCTCCTTTCCCTTCCTCCCCCACAACAGACACCCTGTGAGGTAGATGAAGATATTGGATTCATATTCCACCCTCCACTCCGAAGAGTCTCAGAGCGGCTTACAATCTCCTTTCCCTTCCTCCTCCACAACAGACACCCTGTGAGGTAGATGAAGATATTGGATTTATATCCCACCCTCCACTCCGAAGAGTCTCAGAGCAGCTCACAATCTCCTTTCCCTTCCTCCCCCACAACAGACACCCTGTGAGGTAGATGAAGATATTGGATTTATATTCCACCCTCCACTCCGAAGAGTCTCAGAGCGGCTTACAATCTCCTTTCCCTTCCTCCCCCACAACAGACACCCTGTGAGGTAGATGAAGATATTGGATTTATATTCCGCCCTCCACTCCGAAGAGTCTCAGAGCAGCTCACAATCTCCTTTCCCTTCCTCCCCCACAACAGACACCCTGTGAGGTAGATGAAGATATTGGATTTATATTCCACCCTCCACTCCAAAGAGTCTCAGAGCGGCTTACAATCTCCTTTCCCTTCCTCCCCCACAACAGACACCCTGTGAGGTAGATGAAGATATTGGATTTATATCCCGCCCTCCACTTCGAAGAGTCTTAGAGCGGCTCAAAATCTCCTTTACCTTCCCCCCCGCACACAACAGACACCCTGTGAGGTAGATGAAGATACTGGATTTATATCCCGGCCTCCACTCCAAAGAGTCTCAGAGCGGCTCACAATCTCCTTTACCTTCCTCCCCCACAACAGACACCCTGTGAGGTGGGTGGGGCTAGAGAGGGCTCTCACAGCAGCTGCCCTTTCAAGGACAACCTCTGTCAGAGCTATGGCTGACCCAAGGCCATTCCAGCAGGTGCAAGTGGAGGAGTGGGGAATCAAACCTGGTTCTCTCAGGTAAGAGTCCGCACACTTAACCACTACACCAGACTGGCTCTCCTACACCAAGCTGACTCTCCTGTCGGAATAAATGTCAGATGCTTGAGAGCCGCAAGACATGATCAAATATTAAAGGTAAAGGTTGTCCCCTGTGCAAGCACCAGTAGTTTCTGACTCTGAGGTGATGTCGCATCACGACATTTTCATGGCAGCCTTTTTACGGAGTGGTTTGCCATTGCCTTCCCATGTCATTTACACTCCCCCCCCCCCCCCAGCAAGCTGGGTACTCATTTGACTGACCTCAGAAGGATGGAAGGCTGAGTCAATTGTGAGACGACTACCTGAACCAGCTTGGGATCGAACTTGGGTCATGAGCAGAGCTTGGACTGCAGTAGTGCAGCTTTACCACACTGTGCCACGGGGCACATATAGCTTTATTAAAACTGTTAATACTTGCTTTGCACAGAAAGATAACTTCATCAACTTCTGTACATTACGAATATATTTGGATGGATTCAAATCTTAATCACATACTGGGCCATACTGGTTTGTGCTACACATAGCTAAGAAGCTGCCCCCCTTTATGTCATCCTTCACCATTGGGAGCCTGTGCAGCTTCTGGTGTACCACCCCATAGGTTGGCATCACCTGAAGTTAGGATCTCCAGCCGGGGCCTGGACATTTCCTGCTATTACAGCTGATCTCCAGACTACTGAGGCCTGTTCCGAGGGGTGGGGGAGGAATGGCAGCTTTGAAGGGTGGATTCTATGTGGCAACACATCTGCTGAGCTCCTTCCCTTCCCCAAATTCCACCCTTTCTTGGCTCCACACCCCGCCCCCAGGAATTTCCCAGTTTCCAGGAATTTCTCAAGCTGGAGTTGGAAACCCTACCTGAAGTTTTGGTGGTAGTTTCGTGGAAGGGATTTTCCAGGCCTGGATGAGGGCGTTCCCAGCCCTGGAAGGCAGCATGAGCTAGCAGGTGACCCGCACAGTTCCCTAGCGTGGCCACTGCCGGAAGAACCCCATCAACCATCATGAGTTCCAGTCCACTGCCACCGACTACTACAAAGAAGCTGATAAACGCTTGGGGATAAAAATGAACCACATCAAGGAATGCAAACCTCCAGGTGGTGGCTGGAAATCTGGGATTACAACTGCTCTATAGACAAGATTGCCAGACCCCTGGCCGCTGGGTTAGGAAAAACGCCAGGAGATTTAAGGGTGGAGGAGAGGGACCATAGCAGGCTACAGCAGGGGTGGCCAACGGTAGCTCTCCAGATGTTTTTTGCCTACAACTCCCATCAGCCCCAGCCAGAGAGGCCAATGGCTGGGGCTGATGGGAGTTGTAGGCAAAAAACATCTGGAGAGCTACCCTTAGCCACCCCTGGGCTACAGTACCATAGAGTCCACCCTCCAAAGCACCCATGTTCTTCAGGGGGATTGATTTTTGTAGTCTGGAGATGAGCTGTAATTCCAGGGGATCCCCCAGCCCCACCTGGAGGGCTGGCATCCCTATCAAGCGAAAAAGATCCATTTTCCTGGAGAAAATGGCCGCTTTGGGATGTGTACTCCGTGGCATTATGCTCATTGGAGTCCCTCCCCCAAACCCCATCCTACTCAGGCTCCACCCCCCAAATCTCCAGGCAACTCTAGCCACACCCTGTACATTTAAGCAAACACTTGTTTTAAATATTTGCTGCCCCATCAAAAAAAACAATAGCACTAAGATAAGTTAATAGTGTTGGAAAAGCCACCTAAAATATAAATGGCAGATATATGCATTGCCTTTTATTCTGTGCATAAAATAATATTTTGGACAAGCCCGTCATCTCCTGAGCCTCCTCCAAGGCAGAGGCCTATCCCTGGGTTCCAATCGCGTGACAGTTGTGTCTTCCCCACAGGTGGTGATTCTAAAGAAAGGATGCGAGCTGCATGGTTGCTGAGCAACACAGAGCAACTATGGCACAGTTGGGGAGATGCATATGGGAGTAGGCAATCCTTAATATATGGTGTTTTCAAGCCAAGTCGGGCTTTAAAGGTCAAAACTAGGACTAGCCAGTGTAAATGGAGCAAGGCCGAGAGCTGTTTGAGGGCGGAAAGGTCGGAAATCCCTACGGGGAATACGCCAGCCCTTCTGCACACCTCAAGTAGCTCTTCAGGTCCCAGCCATACAATCCAAAGTTCTCTAGATGGTCCAGAGATGATCAGCAGCAAGCCCCTTGATGTCTTGTCACTTTTTATATATTAAATATATTGGACACCATGTTATGACCACAGAGAACAAAGCTGCAGGAATGCGCCCTGACTGGGACAGCCCAAACAAGCCCGACCTTGTCAGATCTCAGAAGCTCAGCAGGGTCAGCTCCGGCAAGTACTTGAATGGGAGACCTCCTTAGAATGCCAGAGCCTGGAGGCAGAGGCAGCTCTATTCCACCACCTCTCTGAATATCCTCTGTGCCCTTAGGAAGAGACGGTCATCAGAGGTCACCATGACTCCCAGTTGCAGGCACACACACACACACGTACATAAAAATACAAAAAAAAAACGTTCAGGAAGATATTTCAGACTACGTTCCTGTCGCCATCAGCTAGTCGAGACCTGCAGGCTGCCCCTTCTACCAGAGCCAGGGAATGCTTTCCAAAAGGAAATTCAAAAACTGATTAGAGATAATAAGGTAGGTGTGTTGCTGAGGGGGCTGACAGAGCTTCCAATCGGTCTATTGATCCCCACCTCAGTTCATTAGTGCACAACAGCTGAAGGAAGTGCTCCAAAATGTGCGTTGGGGGGATGGGATCTTTCCATGGCTGCAGCGCAGACTTAAATGGCAATGGAAGAGAGCGCTGGCTTGGGATGCGGGGAAAGGATAGGGTTACAGGCCCCTCCTGGCAACCAGCAGGAGACCATGGGGCAGAATGGGGGCCAACTGTTGGTGATGGCATGACATCACCTCTGGAAAAAACTGAAAGTGACATCATACCTCTCTAGGAATTGATAAAACTCTATGGCTTGATGCCTTGTCACTATGCCTAGAGAGGAATGGCTTTACCATGGTTTTTTCTATTGTTTCTGTGGCTTTTTATTGTTTGTAGCGCAGAGTTTCAAGTCATTCCTAGAGAGGTGTGACATCATGCCATCAGCCAGATGGTCATTGTTTAAATTGTTTTCCTTCTGTCATTCTGGGGACTGGCAGCCCCTAGTAAGAAATAATGAGGTGGTCTTGAGGAAGTGCTGCTGTAGAGATCTGAGTTGCAAAGAAAAATGCCCACAGAGGAAGAAAAACTTGGTCGTCCCTGTCAATATAGGGATCTGGTTTTCAGCTCCATCAGTCTTTTCAGGCGGGGAGGATGTGGAGCTTGAGCAAATAGCAGTGACAAGGGAGGAAATTCTAGAACTCATAGACAAGTTGCAAACTAATAAATCACCAGGACCAGATGGCATTCATCCTGGAGTCAAGGAGCTGAAATGCGAAACTGCTGATTTAACTTAGATATGCAACATGTCCCTAAGTCTCTGTACTGGAGAATGATCAATGTAACACCCTTTTAAAAAAAAAAAACACAGGCCAGTTAGCTTAATGTCATTATCAGGTAAATTGATGGAAAGATAACAATTGTTGAGCATATAGAAGGACAAGCCCTGTTTAATAAAAACCAACATGGCTTCTGCAAAGGTAAGTCCTGTCTCACTAGCCTTTTAGATGGATCAAGATGGGTAGCTGTGTTAGTCTGTCTGTAGCAGTAGAAAAGAGTAAGAATCCAGTAGCACCTTAAAGACTTAACAAAATTTGTGGCACGGTATGAGCTTTTGTGAATCACTAACTTCCGAGACGAAGAAGTGAGCAGTGACATAAAAGTTCCTATCCTACTACAAATTTTGTCTTTAAGGTGCTACTGGACTCTTACTCTTTTTTACTACTAACCTTTTAGAGTTCTTTGAAAGTGTCAATAAACACGTGGACAGCATTAGCTGGTAGATATTGCTTATTTGGATTTCCTGAAGGATTTTTACAAAGTCCCTCACCAGGGACTCTTCAGCAAACTTCAGAGTTGAGTCCTCTTACTGATTAGAAATTGGCTATGAAACAGGAAGCGGATTGTAGAAATAAATGGTCAGTTCTCACAATGGGGGGATGCAAGCTGCAGGGTCCCACAGGGATCAGCATTGGGACCGTGCAAATCTTCTGCTGGCCATAATTAAAACAGGAATAAATAAAAACTGCCACTATCATACTGCCCTTATACAAATACACACTTTGAATGCTGTGTTTAGTTCTGCACTGCAGCTGAAAAAGAATATTGTAGAATTTTAAAAGGTGCAGAAAAGATGAACCAAAATGATTCATTCATTTATTTATTTTATTGGATTTATATCCCAGCCTCCCCGCCGAAGCAGGCTCAGGGCGGCTCACAACAATAAAAACTTGTACACTACTGAGCATTAACTGATTAAAACCTTAAACAGTATAACAATCAAAACATATTAAAACAATCCCATGCTAATGATAAATTCCAATATCTTCAGACTTCTGGAGTATCCACATATATAGCTATCAACGGAAAGCAAGTTGAAACAAAGCTGTCTTGCAAGCCTTGCAGAGCTGGACAAGGTCCCGCGAGGCTCTTACTTCTTCCGGAAGATGGTTCCACCAACAGGGGGCCGCTATAGAGTCGGAGCCCTCTGCTCACGACCTGAGTTCGATCCCAGCGGAAGCTGGTTCAGGTAGCCGGCTCCAGATTGACTCAGCCTTCCATCCTTCCAAGGTCAGTAAAATGAGTACTCAGCTTGCTGGGGGGGGGGGGGAGTGTAGATGACTGGGGAAGGCAACGGCAAACCACCCCGTAAAAAGTCTGCCGTGAAAACGTTGTGAAAGCAACGTCACCCCAGAGTTGGAAACGACTGGTGCTTCCACAGGGGACTACCTTGACCCTTTTTTTTTTTTTGTATAGAGAAAGCTCTCTCCCGAATGATCAAGGAGCTTGAGCAGCTGCCCCAGGAGGATCAGTTAAAACCCTGAAGGCTGTTTAAAAAAGGACATAAGGGCAAGTCGGGGAAAACATGATAGTGGCTTATAAACGTATGCATGGCACGAAGAGAGTGGGCAGGGAGAAGCTCTCCTGTAACACTAGAACCTGGGGTCATCCCCTGAAGCTGATTCAGGGCAGACAAAGGGAAGTATTTCTTCACGCAGCACATAGTTGCTTTATGGAACTTGCTGCCACAGGATGTGGTCATGGTTGCCAAATTGGAAGGCTTTAAAAGGGGAGTGGACAAATTCACGGAGAACAGGGCTATCAACGGCTACGAATCAGGGGTCGTTTTGTAGAAAAATAGGTGGTGGAGCTCATCCAGGGATTGCTATGCAGCTGCATATACTATTCAATGGACAAGGAGGTGGAACTCTCAGAAGGAGGAGGTGGAGCTCTCAGAAAGGTTCAGGAGCTGTGCTCCTGTGAGCTCCCACGGAATCCGAGGCCTGCTACTAATCATGATGGGTATCTATTCCTTCCAGTACCAGAGATAGTATGCCTCCTTAAATCCGGTGCTGGGGCAGGATGATACTGTTGCAGTCTTCCTTTTTGTGAGCTTTCTAAAGGTAGCTGGTTGGCCACTGGGTGAACAGAAGGCTGGACTAGATGAGCCTTGGGTCTGATCCAGCACAGCTCTTCTTCTGTTCTTATGGTGATCTGGAGCCAACATGACGACCACATTCAATGCTCAGGTCTGCTCTGTTCGTATATAAAGCCACAGATGGAGTGGTGTTGCCAACCGTCAGGTGGGAAACCTGTAAATCGAACCGTGAAAAGTAACTACAAATGCATGATACAAAACATTCACAAAATTTCTGTAATAAACCCAATTATATACTACAATATATAATGTTCAAAGAGCCCCGTTGCGCAGAGTGGTAAAGCTGCCGTGCTGCAGTCCAAAGCTCTGCTCATGACCTGAGTTCAATCCCGGTGGAAGCTGGGTTCAGATAGCCGGCTCAAGGTTGATTCAGCCTTTAAATAGCCATGAGACTTCTCTTTGAAATGTTAAAGCTGATAAGGACTTCTGCGTATTTTGAATAATGTAAATGACCACTAGGTGTTTATAGTGACTATTGGCTTATGTATTGAATATTGTATATTGTAGTATATACGTAATTGGGTTTACTACGGAAATTTTGTGAATGGCTTGTATTGTGCTTTTGTAGTTACTTTTCATGGTTCAACTTACAGGTTTCAACCTTTTCCATGATTCTCTCTCGGTTGTATTAACCTTCAGGTGGGGCCTGGAGATCTCCCAGAACTATAACTGATATCTGGATGACAGCTCCTTTGGAGAAAGCGGCTGCTTTTGATAGTGCGCTCTACGGTCCAATACCCTGCTCTGGTCCCCCCCCCTCCCCAAACCCTGCCTTCCACCTCCAAATATTCAGGAATGTTGGTAATTAACAGTTGGCAACCCAATGTGAGGCCTCCTGTCATCAAAAAGGGCAGATGGAATGGGGGCAACTGAACTGGCTCCTTCCCTATGCTCTGTTAAGAACATAAGAGAAGCCATGTTGGATGAGACTAATGGCCCTTCCAGTCCCACACTCTGTGTCACACAGTGGCCAAAACCCAGGTACCATCAGGAGGCCCACCAGCAGGGCCAGAACTCCAGAAACTCTCCCACTGTTGCCCCTCCAGGCACCAAGAGTACATAACATCACTGCCCTAGCTATAGTCTTCCGTCTGTACCTTGTGGCTGATAGCCACTGATGGACCTCTGCTTCATATGTTTATGCAATGCTCTCTGATTTCAGACACTTTCCTTTCATCTCAGCTCCAGTGCCAGAAATAGGCCAGGCTGGGAGGAAAGAAAGTGGCTGATACGGTGCAGTACAGTGAGGGAGAGCTCAGACTCCCTCGCACCTGTAGCCTCCCTTGTCCAGCCCCACCTCATACCTGAAAGATATGGACAGTTGACCACCTCTGCCAGGGTTACTTTTGCCAGGGGGGTGGATCAGAGGACAGACCAATCTTATCTCACAGGTATCAAAGCTGAATCAGTCACTGCTCTGACCCAGTTTTGCAATCGCTATCATTCTGCTAATTTATCTCCATTTTGAAGTGCTGTCGGAAGATTTTAGCCTAGGCAGCATAATTAATCAGCCTTGCCACTACTTCCAGGTCTGGACAGATATTAACCAAACTTTGGTGGCACTCAGAAAAGAAATATTCTACGTTGCATTAGGAATTCAGGCCTGGGGATCGGTTGTGCTAGTTGTCTGCCATTAGCACACATATGAACATATGAAGCTGCGTTATACTGAATCAGACCCTTGGTCCATCAAAGTCAGTATTGTCTTCTCAGACTGGCAGCGGCTCTCCAGGGTCTCAAGCTGAGGTTTTTCACACCTATTTGCCTGGATCCTTTTTTGGAGATGCCAGGGATTGAACCTGGGACCTTCTGCTTCCCAAGCAGATGCTCTACCACTGAGCCACCGTCCCTTCCCGAACTGAGCCACCGTCCCTCCCACACCAAGAAACATGGACAACACATGCAAGATACTTGTGCATAATCAGAATGCACAAGCTTCATCTTTCCCTATTATAACTTTCCGGAAGACTGCATGCAAACAGGTGACCCATCTTTCGTTCATTCATTTCATTTATACCCTGCCTCGCTTGCCAAAGGGAACCCAAAAGCAGCTTCTTCTCTGTTCCATTCGATCCTCGCAACAACCCTGTGAGGTAGGTTGAAGTAGAGAGTACATGACTGGCCCAAGCTTCCGTGGCAGAATGGGGATTTGGACTGGGGTCTCTCAGATACACTAATCAGCACACCCCACTGGCTCTTGAAATGGAAGTGATGTGCAAATGCAGTCTGCTTTCGTTATTTTTAGGCCCACCCATACAAGAGATGTGAATTAATGAATGATGTATCAGCTATACAATTAACCAGCACCGACTCTGAACTGCACATCCATCATCTCCCCTCCCAGCCTAAGGTGGATCTCTCTCTCTCTCTCTCTCTGGCCGCCTCAGAAATCTTGCTTTGCGTGTGCTCCTCTGACCTTGACCTGAGCAAACGGATGGACGGCAGAAACAGCTGCCGCAGGAGGCGGGGAGGGGGGGGGACAGCTCCACAGCCAGGGGAGGGGGGGAGGGCGGGAAAGAGCCTCTTCCTGCTCAGCCATTTGGCAGCTGCTGTGGCCTGTCGGGAGGTTTATTCTGGCTCTTTCCAAAGGCTCCCTGGTTGACATCTGCACGGTATGGATGCACTCAGCTGACTAGAGCAGCTGAGTCTCCGAAGGCCTCATCTGGTGGGCCACGTGAGCCTTTTAAGCTTGTCAGCATTCCCCAACGGAAGCCAACAGCTTAGAGCCCTCTCTCCTCCATGTCCCGGTGCCCAGGCAGAAGCGCATGCGGATTTCACTAGGCAGTGGAGGGAAGGGGGGGGGGGTCTGCTTTCCCTCGGGCCTTCAGGAGGCATCCTTGGGGGGGCGGCCTTTCTTCCTGAGCTACGTTCTACTGCAGGGCCTTCACTTAGCCCGGGATTGCCAAGGGCCGGGCAACTCTTCCAGCCTGAGCCAAGCCACTGGTGTCAAGGAATCAGGTTGTTGTCTTCTGCCGTCAGAGCTTGCACACACAAGGCAGGCCTAGGGTTGCCAGGTCCAATTCAAAAAATATCTGGGGACTTTGGGGGTGGAGCCAGGAGGCTTTGGGGCGGAGCCAGGAGACATTAGGGGTGGAGCCAAGATCAAGGCTGTGACAAGCATCATTGAACTCCAAAGGGAGTTCTGGCCATCACATTTAAAGGGACGGCACACCTTTTCAATGCCTTCCTTCCATAGGAAATAATGAAGGATAGGGGCATCTTCTTTGGGGGCTCATAGAATTGGACCCCCTGGTCCAATCTTTTTGAAACTTGGGGGGTACTTTGGGGAGAGGCACTAGATGCTATACTGAAAATTTGGTGCCTCTACCCCAAACAACAGCCCCCGCAGAGCCCCAGATACCCACGGATCAATTCTCCATGATTTTCTATGGGAATAAATCTCCATAGGGAATAATAGAGTTCCCAGCAGACATTTCCCTCCCCCGCTTTCTGGGGGCCCTGATGGGGGGGCTCCAAACCGGGGGATCCCCTGCCCCCACCTGGGGATTGGCAACCCTAGGCAGGCCCTTCTCTCTAGCAAAGGTTTACAAAGACCAGGCCAGAATTCAGGTAGGCCCAGTGGTTATTTGAAGCAAGCTTTGATGTAAGAGCCCCGTGGCGCAGAGTGGTGAAGCTGCACTACTGCAGTCAAACTCTCTGCTCACGACCTGAGTTCGATCCCAGCGGAAGCTGGTTCAGGTAGCCGGCTCCAGGTTGACTCAGCCTTCCATCCTTCCGAGGTTGGTCAAATGAGTCCCCAGCTTGCTGGGGGGGGAAGTGTAGATGACTGGCAAAGGCAATGGCAAGGGAAAGGTCCCCTGTGCAAGCACCAGTCCTTTCCGACTCTTGGGTGACGTTGCTTTCACAACATTTTCGCAGCAGACTTTTTATGGGGTGGTTTGCCATTGCCTTCCCCAGTCATCTACACTTCCCCCCCCCAGCAAGCTGGGTACTCATTTGACCGACCTCAGAAGGATAGAAGGCTGAGTCAGCCTTGAGCCAGCCACCTGAACCCAGCTTCCGCCAGAGATCGAACTCAGGTCATAAGCAGAGCTTAGGACTGGAGTACTGCAGCTTTAACAACCACCCCGTAAAAAGTCTGCCGCGAAAACGTCGTGATGCGACGTCACCCCAGAGTCGGAAACGACTCGTGCTTGCACAGGGGACTATCTTTACCTTTTTTTTATTGTAAATGTGCTTTTTACTGTTCTCCAGCCTGAATCAGAGACAGAGAGACAAAGACAGAGAGATACAAGCTGAGGGAGAAAGGCTGACGTGACATTACTTACACAGGACACCCTCCTCTCCCTTTAGCCATAGTGATCCAATCGCCACTCAATCGTTTGGATCCATTCTCCACTAGCTGAGCAGTCACAGTGGAGACACTCGCAGCTGAAATGAAAAGGTAAAGCTTCTCTCCCTCCATCTAGAAATGTGAACTCGCCATTCTTGCAGCTGAAGAAACAGAAGCCAAAATGGGCCACGAGTTAGGCTGCCAACCTCCAGGCGGTAGCTAGAGCTCTCCTGGGATCACATCTGAACTCCAGGAGACAGAGATCCATTCACATGGGGAAAATGGCCACTTTGGAAGGTGGACTCTATTCAGGGATGGCCAACGGTAGCTCTCCAGATGTTTTCCCCCAGCATGGCCAATGGCTGGGGCTGATGGGAGTTGTAGGCAAAAAACATCTGGAGAGCTACCGTTGGCCACCCCTGCTCTATAGCATTCTACCCCATTGCAGTCCCTTCCCTCCCCAAGCCCCGCCCTCTTCAGGCTCCACCCCCCCAATCTCCAGGTGTTTTCCAAGCCACAGCTGGCAACCCTGGGCTAGAGTCCCAGTGGAGCAGGCACAATTCCCCAGAGCTCAGCTCATCGGGGCACCCATGGTCAGGGAGTGGGTTCTGCTTCCATGGCCTGTCAACTCCAAGCATCATCCCTCCCACGGAGAGGACAAGTAAGCCAGGAGCCCCCACTGGCCCCACACTGAGATTCTGTCTGAGTTGGGAAATGCCCAGAGAACTGGGGGAGAAGCCTGGAAAGGGCAGGGTTCTGGAAGGGGAGGGACCTCAGCAGTGACTTCAGTGGGATACAATGCCACAGAGTCCGCCCTCCGAAGCTGCCTTTTTCTCTAGCAGGATTGATCTCCGTCAGCTTAGGGATGCCAGCCTTCAGGTGGGACCTTTGGATCCCCTGGAATTACACCTCATCTCCAGACAACAGTTCCCCTGGAGAAATGGCTGCTTTGGAGGGAGGATTCTGTGGCTTCGTAGCCCACTGAAGCCCCTGTCCTCCCCAGGGTTTACCCGGAAATCTCCAGGAATTCCCCAAGCTGGATCTGGCAGCCCTACTCCCCACCCACCCCCTGCCCCACCTGGCAACTCAGCCCACATTGTAAGCACTCAGATCGATCCAAATAGTATATGGGGGGGGGGGGGAATTGCACAATTGATGTGACTCCAGGGATCTTCCAGAATATGCTCCTCCAATCAGCCTGCTGTAGCTGGCCCTGCGGGAGGAATGGCTACCAGAAAGAAATGGCTCTCCCACCTGTACCCTGACACCAAGAAGCGCATCCACGGCTGGATAGAATTCAGGTCAGTAGGACTCCAAGACATCCTTGCAATAACAAGCTCCCCCCCCCCCCATCATAATGACAAGCATATTTATTGCTAGTCATAATTAGAAACTCTTCTTAATCAACCATCAAGTTTTACATGGCTGAAGCAACACCTAATTGTTGAAAAACCTCACGTACTGGGCAGAGTCAAGAGGTATTTGTGAGCACAACCCTGTGGGCACTGTGGGACTTCTGTTTCTGTGGCTCCTATTACAGAAGAGTGGTTTTCATTGTGCATTGTTGATCAATGTGTGCCTTAGGGTTGCCAACCTCCAGGTGACACCTGGAGACCTCCTTGTATTACTGTTGATGATCAGGACCCCTTGGAGGGTGGGCTCTGGGGCATTATTATACCCTGCAGAGGTCCCTCCCCAAACCCTCCGCTCCTCCAGCTCCACCTCCACAATCTCCGAGTATTTCCCACCTCAGAGGTGGCAACCTCATTAGAGTCTATCCTGGCAACAAAATCTAATCAGCACAGAGTCAAGATGTGCTGGTAGCTATTTTAAAAACCAAAAGCATGGAAATGCAAAACTGGAAAATTCCTTCCCTCAGCAGCTAGTAGTACACTGCAACTTCAGGTGATATCATGCACTGGTCTCAGGGCTTTTTTGTAGAAAAAGCCCAGCAGGAATTCATTTGCATATTAGGCCACACCCCCTGCTGCCAAGCCAGCCAGAACTGCGTTCCTGCTCAAAAAAAGCCCCGAGTGGTCTCCAGCTCAGAGTAGGGGTCTCTCAAGTGAGCTCCTTCTACTAGGTAATGAGCCCCAAG
The DNA here is from genome assembly GCF_032191835.1 of Heteronotia binoei. Lineage (NCBI taxonomy): Eukaryota > Metazoa > Chordata > Lepidosauria > Squamata > Gekkonidae > Heteronotia > Heteronotia binoei. Next base: position 13,545,798 of record NC_083236.1, on the reverse strand, counting down.
CTGCTCTCTTTATGCTGGTTTGGAGGAAGGTCCTTCAGAGTACAAAGCAAAGATGTCCTGCTTCTTGGCTTTTTTTTGGCCATGTCTATGGGAAGAGAAGCAATGAAGCAAGATGAGAACATTTAGGGCGTTTTCGCACTCACCTTCAAGTGGTGCGACCACCCTCCTCACGCCGGCGGATCTGCAGGGATTTCGCACCAGAAGCGCCGGCGCACCCAAAAGAGCCGGCGACTTCCGTCGCGAAACCAGCTCAAACGTTTTCCTGCTTCTTGGCGGTTTCCGTTTGAGCTGGTTTCGCGACGGAAGTCGCCGGAGATTTGTCCACGGTTCCGAGGTTTGGCTTGTTCCTTCATGATGGCGCTCCTCCTGAGGACAGACCTGCTTTGCCTGTCCCCGGCTCTTTGAGTCATTTGCCTCTTGTCCTGACCTTGACACCACTGTGCTCATAACTGCAGTTCTGCCATGATTTTGGTGTCATTTGACTTCCTCTCATGTGCCTGCAGCTCAGTGGGTCCTGGGTTAGGAAAGGCTGAAGACCACTGTCACCAGTTTTCTCAAGAGCAGTTCTCTCAGGGTGTCTGTTGTGGGAAGGGGAAAGGAAAGGAGCACAGGGCACGGTATAAATCCAATCATCAGTACCTGTTAAAGGAACACTCGGATGTTACAAAAGAACTGAAGGAAATATTTAAGCCATGCTGCTTTTCTTCCTTGAGGGGAAAAAAATCCACGACACCAGCAGCGGCACGTTCCTCTGACATAAGGAGACTTTTCCTGGAACTTGCATGGAGATAGATCAAGATAGTGATGCTCTGTCCGTAGCAGCAGAAAAGAGCAAGGGTCTGTCTAGCAGCACCTAAAGACTAACAAAATTTGCAGCAGGAGATGAGCTTCCGTGAGTCACTTATCTCTTCTTCAGATAGATCGAGTTGTGTAGCCACAGGGCTTTATTTGGGCAGGAACCCACAGGAACGCAGTTCCGACTGGCTTGGTGTCAGGGGTGTGTGGCCTAAATGAATTCCCGCTGGGCTTTTTCTACAAAAAGCCCTATGTGAAACAATGGTTACATCAGGGGGTGTGGCCTAATATGCAAATGACCTCCTGCTGGGCTTTTACTACCAAAAAAGCCCTGTGTAGCCATGTTAGTCCGGCTGTAGCAGGAGGAAAGAATGAGAGTCCAGGAGCGCCTTAAAGACCGCAACGACTCATGAAAGCTCATCCCCCCTCCCGCTACACTTTTTAAAAAGTCTTTAAGGTGCTCCTTGGCTCTTCCTCTTTTCAGCTGTTACAGACTAACACAGCTCTGCACCTTGCTCTATCTGCCACAAATGTTGTTAGTCCTTAAGGTGCTGTCGGTCTCTCTTCCTCTTTTCTCCTGGAACGTGAGACTTCCATCAAAAGAAGGTTGCTTCCATTTCCTGGGAAGGATCACCAGCAGCAGAATAGAGCAGGGACCAATCCAGAAAATATGAATTGAACAAATTTTAGTTTGACTAAGTATTCTTCATCATTTCGTATTAGGGTTGCCAAGTCCAATTCAAGAAATATCTGGGGACTTTGGGGCTGGAGCTGGGAGACTTTGGGGGTGGAGCCAGGAGACATTGGGGGCGGAGCCAGGAGACACTGGGGGCGGTGCCAGGATTCAGGGGGTGACAAGTACCATGGAACTCCGATGGGAGATCTGGCCATCCCATTGAAAGGGACTGCACACCTTTTTAAAGGCCTTTCTTCCCTAGGAAAGAATGAAGGTAGAGGCACCTTCTTTGGGGGCTGGTAGAACTGGACCCCTTGATCCAATCTTCTTGAAATTCGGGTGGTATTTTGGGGAGAGGCACTGGATGCTATGCTAAAAATGTGGTACTTCTATCTCAAAGAACAGCCCTCCAAGAGCCCCAGATACCCGCGGATCAATCCTCCATTCTTTCTGATGGGAATCGGACTCCCTAGGGAAGAATGGAGTTCCCAGCAGACACTTCCCTCTCCTCCCCCCCCCCCACTTTCTGATGACCCTGGAGGGGGGGGGAGGGCCTCTTAAGCAGGGGATCCCCTGCCCCCCCACCCCCGGGGATTGGCAATCCTATTTCATATGGTTCCCCTAGCAGTTGGGCTGAGGTCTTCTCTTTTTATTCTGCATTTGATTCAGTATCCTAACGACTATCTCTGACGACTATCAAGGACATGAATGTCTCTGTTTTGTATTTACGTTATCCTTATGGTCGTGATCCTACACACAGTTACTTGGGAAAAAATCCAATTGAACTCCGTGAGATTTTAAAGTAAAACTTAATCTCAGATTGAGTGTGGCTCTGAGCGAAACATTTTTTGAGGGGGAGGGGTGTTTCTTTTGTTGTTTAGTCATTCCTGAAGATCTTAATGTCAGTCTCTTCACACAGTGCTTTAAGCAGGAGACGGCTGATAAGCAAAGGCGTTAGCTGGTATGCAAGGCTGATGAGTCAAGCTGTTGCTGATGTCGGAGTTGGGCACAATCCAGCGCCCTGACAGAAAAGCCCAAGGCAATGCTCAAGTGTGCTCCTCTTGAGGAAGAGATGAATTAGCATGAGTGGATGCAGCAGCTGTGAACACCTGCAATTGCATATTGGGGGGGGGCGAGGTTAGTAAAGTTGTTATACAAAAACACAGGACCGACACAAGGAACAAAGAAGAAATAGAAATCAGACTGTCAATGTCACATATTGACTATTGATGGGTAGCCCCAGGGAGGCAGGGGGGAGTGTCAAAAATCTACATTGGGGGTGGAATCCAAGGCTAGGATGTATCTTTCTGCAAGTCTCAGGTTTCTCCTAGATATGAAACAAAATGTCACAAGTTTAAGGGAGGTTAAAGGCTTCCCGCTTCAAAAGTACTCAGCAATGTCTTTGTTTGTGTGATGGAAAGTGCTATCAAATCACAGCTAACTTATGGTGATACTATAGGGCAGGTGTGGCCAACGGTAGCTCTCCAGATGTTTTTTGCCTCAGCCAGCATGGCCATGATGGCTGGGGCTGATGGGTATTGTAGGCAAAAAACATCTGGAGAGCTACCGTTGGCCACCCCTTCTATAGGGTTTTCAAGAGCGCTTGGAGGTGGTTTGCTGTTGTCTGTTTCTGCATTGCAACTCTGGACTTCCATGGTGGTCTTCCATCCAAGTACTAACCAGGGCCAATCCTACTTAGCTTCTGAGATCTGGTGAGATCAGGCTAGCCTGGGCCATCCAAGTCAAGGAAATGCATTTGTGTACGTATTTGAGGGGGGCGAGCAACATCTTGAGCCTATGGCCAACATCTTGACAACCCAGGACATCTGAAGATGCTAAGCAACTCCTGTCAGAGAAGTCCGTGTCAAATGGATAGACAAGGTGGGGGGGCAGCTAGGACACTGAGCAATTGAGAAGGAATGGGAAATTGGGTGTGTGAAGATGAGAGAGAATTGTTAGAGTTGCCATGTTCCCCCTGGCTGCTGGTGGAGGGTGGGGGGCAGGGTTTCCAGATCCTGGTTGGGGAACTCCTGGAGATTTGGAGGTGGAGCCTGGGGAGGGCAGGGACCTCAGTGGGATGCAGTGCCACAGAGGCCATCCTTCAAAGCATCCATTTTCTTCAGAGCTCTGTAATCTGAAGATGAACTGTAATTCTGAGGGGTTTCCAGGTCCCACCTGGAGGCTGGAATCGCTAGACTGAGTGGATGGAGGTAGAAAAAGTGGACAAACAAGTTGGTTGGTGGAAAACAGTCAAAAGTGGGCACAGAGGGAGATGAGATTTCCCGTCCTACATGGCTCTTTATGGACACCTTTGGTGTGTTGTCTTGACAAAGTATTGCTAGTGCCAGGGCTTTATTGTCCTAGCGGGGTGCACTGTAACAGTGTTCTGGAACCTCTTTGTGGAAACAACATTCTCAAAAAATGTCTAAAAGTTAGTGAGGGGCACCAGGGGAGCAAAGCAGTCGTTGATCCAACAAAGTATGTTAGTTGCGTCAAGGTCAACCTCAGGTCTCAGATTCAGCAGGAGCTCACAGGAGTGCAGCTCCTGAACCTTTCTGAGAGTTCCACCTCCTCCTTCCCACCTTGTCCACTGAATAGTAGGTGCAGGTGCAGAACAATCCTGGATGAGCTCCACCACCTGTTTTTCTACAAAACGACCCCTGGTCATCATTCAAAAGCAAGACCCGAAAAAGAATTGAGGGAGTTGGTGACATGTCTAAGGAAACTGGTTTAAAGTAGAGGTAAATCTGTAGCACATGGAAATATAACTTGTTTCAAAGAATCCCACGTGTTTCTCCTTCATTTCCCTGTTGAGAGTTCAGGTGCCTCTTTTTCCAGAAAAAAAAAAAGGGCTCTGGTCAGGGCTATTCTGACCCTCCTTTTCTGTCCACCCACTTTCCTCAGTTATGAACTTCTGAGAGGTTGGAGGATGTGTGCGTCTGTGAGGAGACTTCAACCCACTTTTATTAGGGTTGCCAGCTTTGAGTTGGGCTCATCTTATGTTCTTATTATAGAAAGAATGATTAAAACGTGGAATTTGCTGCCAGAGGATGTCGTGATGGCCACAGGAATAAACAGCTTTCAAAAGGGATTAGAGAGATTCATGGAGGATGAGTCTATCAATGGCTACTAGGCATGGTGACTGAGGGAAACCTCAGCATACGGAGGCACTAATCCTCTGGATCTCAGAGCCAGGAAGCAACATCAGGGGAAGGCCTCGGCCTCTATGCCCTGTTGTTGGTGATCCAAAGGAACTGACTGGCCACCGTGTGAGACAAGATATTGGACTCGATGGAGTATTCATCTGATCCAGCAGGGCTTTTCTTGTTCTTAATACCTGAAGATTGGGAGGGGGGGTGTAGCCTGAGGACGGTGAAGTTTGGTGGAGGAGAGGGACTTCGTTGGGGTACAGTGCCATAGGCTCCACCTTCCAAAGTGACCGTTTTGTCCAGGGGAACTGATCTCTGTCACCTAGAGATCAGTCGTAAAAGTGAGAGATCTCCAGACACCCCCTGGAGATTGGCAGCCCTAGCTTTCAGGAAACCCTACTCCTGCCACCCTTTTGCTCCATGTAGATTTTCTGCCTCCAGACAGCCTTCTTGACAGCCTTCAATGATAATGTGAGCGCATACACATGCTCCTGGGCCTGTTTATGGGAGACAAATGCTGTCCGGTGGAACAACAGCGAGTTTCTTTTTCACTTCCTTAATGGTGTATTTGCAACAACAGCCAGGGCAGACAACTTTGCTTAAAGGGAAAATAGAACAAATTATTAACTGCGACATTTCTTGGTGCCCGTAATTGTTTCGGCCTGGTTTTGAACAGCTTATGGAGGCCTTGTGCTCTCGATGGTGACCAGCAAATAGGCTTCCCATTTGCTTAAGCGTGGCAGGCAAACTCCCGCCCCTGTTCTCTGATGGCCAGGCTCAATCAGCTGAGCAGCAGGAGGAAAAATGGGGGGGGGGGGGAAACAATGTCACAGCCCCAGCAACGCTCTAGAAATGCTATAGCAATTGGGGGAATTCCTAGAGTGTCATGGAGGCTGTGATGTTACAGGATTTGCAATTCTGCCCCCTCCACAAGTGCCCCCCCCCAAAGCTCCCAGGATTTTCAGCAAACATGTAAAGCTGTTTTCTTTCTGCACTCACACACACACACACACCCTACTTACACAGAGACCTAGGCAGGGCTGCCATTAGCCTGGGATGGGAAATTCCTGGGGATTTTGGGAGTGGAGCCTGGAGAGCAGGATGTGTGGGAGGAGCTCAGTGGGGTGTAAAGCCATAGGAGCCACCCTCCAAAGTAGCCATTTTCTCCAGGAGAACCGATCTCTGTGGTCTGAAGATCAGTTACAATTCTGGGAGATCTCCAAAGCCCTACCGGGAGGTTGGAGATCCTACTTCTAGATCCGTCTCTAATTCACAGTATTCAGCACGGCAAAGGTAGTCTGTTTTGTGTTTCTATCTCCATTTCCCCCTTTTTGCATCTCTTGCCCACGAAAGCTTTAGTGCCGTAAACATGTCGCCCTTTACATGGGCATCGGAGGTATTTCTTTGCCTGGGATGAGCTGCTTTTTTTGCTAGCAGAGAGCAACATGGCTTCTCTTCCAGAATCCGTTCCTTGTCCGGCTGAATCGGATCCCGGAGGATGCTCCTACTGTCAGGTTTTGCATGCCTTGTGGCTCCCAGGCTCTCCTGTGTGCGCAGCCACAGACTCTGCCCCCGAATGTCAGTCTCCTTGACAAGCAGCCTGCAGCCGCCATTGCCAGAGAGCACTTATTGATTTTGTGGAGCCTCCCAAGCCTGCCTTTGCTGCTAATTTCCCCTTGGATGGCAGGAGGGTGCTGCTTCCTCCACGGGCCTCGCTGCAAAGCCTTTGATTCTCTGGGTAGCGTTTTCTTCAAACAAAGCTTTGTTGCCGGAAGAGTTTGAGCCTTGGCAGAGACTCTTTAATGGGTTGTTTCAGTCACAAGAGGGATGCGGGAGGAGAATTTTTTTCCCTGTGTCCCGTTATTTTATGTGCTTTCCCCTGTACACTCTTAGAGCACAAGAAACATGAGCTTCATGCGACCTCTGCCAGTCCAGATAATGCCGGGTATTTCTATTTTCCCTCACGCTATAGAGCATGTACCAAATGGTTGCCAACCTCCAGGTGGTTAGCAAGGGAGCCCCTAAGGGTTCTGGTGGTGGCTGGATAGCTCCTGAGTTTACAACTGATTCCAGGTGAAAGAGACCAGTTCACTCGGAGAAAATGGCCATTTTGGAAGATGGGCTGTATGGCACTATCCCCCATCAAAGTCCTTCCCCAAACCCTGCCCTCCTCAACATCCATCCCAAACATGTCCTGGTATTTCCCACCCTGGAGTTGGCACCCTGGAGTTGGGGAGGGACGGTGGCTCAGTGGTAGAGCATCTGCTTGGGAAGCAGAAGGTCCCAGGTTCAATCCCTGGCATCTCCAAAAAAAGGGTCCAGGCAAGTAGGCATGAAAAACCTCAGCTTGAGACCCTGGAGAGCAGGGGAGGGACAGTGGCTCAGTGGTAGAGCATCTGCTCGGTAAGCAGAAGGTCCCAGGTTCAACCCCTGGCATCTCCAACTAAAAAGGGTCCAGGCAAACAGGCGTGAAAAACCTCAGGTTGAGACCCTGGAGAGCATGGGGTTTGGAGACCCAGGTTGGAGAATGCAGACTGTCCAGGAGGCTCGGCTAGAGGGTGCCTTTCCGCCGAGACGTGCGTCTGGGTTTGGGCCCTCTGGTGCGGGCCTCCCTGCTGGGCCTGCCTGGAGGGAGCTGAGCAGCTCAGCTCCGGAAGGGGGGCTGGGTCCTCGCCCGTTAATGGCAGGGGAGCGGTCGCGGTGACCCCTAGCCCTGGCCAGGCCGCTGGTGGGGTTCCCTTGCTGTTCATGTTGTAAGTTAATAAAGTGGCCCAATTTCAATCCAATATATCGTGTCCGACTCGTTATTCCGACCTTGGTGGCTCAGTGGTAGAGCATCTGCTTGGGAAGCAGAAGGTCCCGGGTTCAATCCCTGGCATCTCCAAAAAAGGGCCCAGGCAAGTAGGCGTGAAAAACCTCAGCTTGAGACCCTGGAGAGCCGCTGCCAGTCTGAGAAGACAATACTGACTTTGATGGACCAAGAGTCTGATTCAGTATAAGGCAGCTTCATATGTTCATATGTACATGGCTTACAAGCAGATGGAGCACAGGAATAGTGCGAGAAAGCCAGTGACTTTGGGACATGGGAAAGCATTTGGCACACAGCAAAAATTTCTCTGGAAAGCCAGGGGGAAATGCATGAAAAAGCATCTAATCCACGGTTAGACAGCTTGTCATTGCAAAACTGCTACCTGTTCCAGGCCATCCGAATGGATGTATTCTCACAATACAGCTGATTGGCTTTCCTGAACATGTTTTGGCAGAGCTGCCCCTCCCCAAACATATTTTTAATCGTAGCCCATACAAACCTATGATGCTGTTTATGCCACGGGCCTATTTAGCCAATGCTGAATTTTCTGGTTGGCAAGGGCTCTGCAGGGTCTCGTCTAGCGGGAGAGTTTCTCATTCATGAACCTGAGACTCAATGATGTCCCTGAACCCCTAATCAAGCCTCAAGTCCCTGAACACCTTGTCTTTAAACCTCTATTCCTAAATCTCAAGATATTGGATTTATATCCCGCCCTCCACTCCGAAGAGTCTCAGAGCAGCTCACAATCTCCTTTACCTTCCTCCCCCACAACAGACACCCTGTGAGGTGGGTGGGGCTGGAGAGGGCTCTCACAGCAGCTGCCCTTTCAAGGACAACCTCTGCCAGAGCTATGGCTGACCCAAGGCCATGCCAGCAGGTGCAAGTGGAGGAGTGGGGAATCAAACCCGGTTCTCCCAGATAAGAGTCCGCACACTTAACCACTACATCAAACTGGCTCTCCAGGAGTTTCCCGATCTAGATCTGGCACCCTACCACCACCTCCTGCTGTTGGCCAGGGCCCAGGGGGATGTGGAAGACAGTTACAGCAGTTGTCTGCAGTCTCAGGTAGGAAATAGTGCTATTTAATATCCTTTGCCTGCAAATGCCTGCAGGGGTTGAACCTGGGGCCTTCTACAGGCAAAACACAAGCCCTATCGAGGCCACACCTCGAACAGGAATACTGTGGAGTACTGTGGCAATTCCACTCCTTTCCTTTTAGGTCTCCAGTTCTGTAGACTAAATGCAACCATTGGGGGCAGGGAAACATCTAGTCACTTACTGGGGTTCTGGATGTGATTATTGGGGGTCTATATTTCGGCACAAACATCCTTCCACTTTTACAAAGAAGACCCAAACCTAGGCCAAACGTTTTGGGTGCTGTGACTTCAGCCTCACAAGACTGTCATAAGAACACAAGAACCCTGCTGGATCAGACGGTGGTCCATCTAGTTCAGCATCCCATCTTACACAGTGGCCAACCAGTTCCTCTGGAGGTAGGCTTGCCAGTCCACAGGTGGGGGTGGGGGTCCCTCTGAGCATCTTCAGAACGGGTCCCCAACATGATGCCCGTGGGCACCATGGGACCTGCCAACACTTTGTCTATTGCCCACCAAGTGCTTTTACAAAGTGGGTGAAGCTAGGTGGGCCTTTTGCCCAGTGGGGTGTACTGACTTGCAGAGTCAGAATATCAGGAGTTGAGCAATGTAGTAAGGTTCAGCCCAAGGTCCGGGTGCCAGAAGTCAGGAAAAGTCATTCAGTCCAAAGGTCAGGGATCCAGGAGTCAAACAAGATATAAGTTGTTGAGTCCAAGGGGCAGTTCCAGAAAACAGGCAAGGCAGAGTCAGTGGTTTATGCATCTATTGTACATGTTGCTTCCACAACTAATAGCTTCTCATGGGATGTGTTTATAATCACATGCCTAAGGACTATGCTTATGGCCAGCTGCTCAGAACCAACCCTGCAACCACTCATCACTATTAACAGACAGCTGGCGTCAGGCCAGGAGATGTGCACTTTGCCTCCTTGCTTGTAGCTCTGTTTGCAGCCTCTGTCTGTGGTGCTCTAAGGGTGTAGGTGATACTGGAAGACTGGGAACTGCCAGCTGACTTTCACCTGCTGATTCAGGGCTGGAGGGTGTCAGCTGTTGGCTGTGAATTCTAACAATCCTACAGCTCATTTTCCTGCTGGTCAACTTCTGTTAACTCAAGGCTGGCTACACAAGGCTCCCCTTCTCCTGAGAGTCCTGGCTGACCCATGATGACATTTTTTTTTTATTTCAATTTATAGCCCGCCCTTCTCCAAATGGGCTCTGAGAGGGTAACAACAGTCAATAATACAAGGTTAAAATCAGATACATATAATAAAACAATATACAATCTAAAAGCAATATAACAGTCTAAAAACAAACTCCATTTCTGCAGTTGATGGTATCAGTTGCCTCCATATGGGGCTTCTGATTGGCTGTTAGACAGGCATCTTGTTAGACAGTTTCTACCTGAAATGTCAAAGAGTTACTACTAGAGTTATATATATAACCCTGATATTTTTTTTGTTGGCTCTGCCTCCTGCAGCAGCTATTTTGTGCACACACCCCTGTGTCAGAATTCCAAAGGTGCCCACAGCCTCAAAACGTTGGGGACCCCGAGCGACAGAGTAAAATTCTGAAATTCTGCAGCACCTCCCTTCCTGCCCTTTGTCTCTACAAACGTCAATTTTGATGGAAATGTTATAGATTCAAAACAGACTCCAAATTCCCAAGAAAAGGACAAGGAACGGATTGTTCTTTTCAAGGAGAAATTCTCAACAACCCTAGGAGGCGTTTTGAAGAACCTGTGGATTCTCATGGTTGGAGTGGAGTGTCAGATTGTCGTCAGTCCACTTTTCAAATTGTTGCTTGCTATAAAGGGGCACTTTCACACCCACTGAATAATGCACTTTCAATCCGCTTTCAACACACTTTAGGGATCATTTGCAAGTGGAGTTTGCCATTTCGCACAGTAAAATCCAGTTGCAGAGTACACTGGAAGTGGATTGAAAGTGCATTAGTCTGCGGGTGTGAAAGGGTCAGTCACACTCTTTCAGCCTAAGAAGAAGAAGATATTGGATTTATATCCCGCCCTCCACTCCAAAGAGTCTCAGAGCGGCTCACAATTTCCTTTCCCTTCCTCCCCCACAACAGACACCCTGTGAGGTAGATGAAGATATTGGATTTATATCCCGCCCTCCACTCCGAAGAGTCTCAGAGCGGCTCACAATCTCCTTTACCTCCCCCTCCCCCCCCCAACAACAGACACCCTGTGAGGTAGATGAAGATATTGGATTTATATCCTGCCCTCCACTCCGAAGAGTCTCAGAGCGGCTCACAACCTCCTCTACCTTCCTCCCCTACAACAGACACCCTGTGAGGTGGGTGGGGCTGGAGAGGGCTCTCACAGCAGCTGCCCTTTCAAGGACAACCTCTGCCAGAGCTATGGCTGACCCAAGGCCATGCTAGCAGGTGCAAGTGGAGGAGTGGGGAATCAAACCCGGTTCTCCCAGATAAGAGTCTGTACACTTAGCCACTACACCAAACTGGCTCTCCACAATACAAAATGGTTGGGAGGCTAGAAATGGGGACAAGAGACTCTTGGATGCTTCCCTGAGCTCCTTGGATGAAAGGAAGGATAAAAAGAAGCCAGTGGACATGTAGAAGGATAGAGACAGAAGGCAGGGGTGGGGGGTGGGGGAGGGTCTGTGTTTATTTCCCATGACAGGAAGGCAGGAGGAAATGCTGACACTGGAGTGGAAAAGAATCTGCCCAGTGTTGATAGGTGGAATGTGAAGGGAAGGGCTGAAAGGAGAAAAGAAGGAGGTCACAGAAGAATTGTTTTTTTAATTCTTGGTGTGTAAAGGTCTGACAAGGCATTAGCTGGTCAGTCAGATAAGTGGGCCTGTTTGCCAACTTATAAGTGGTTCCAATTCCAAGCACACCAAAACTTCTGGTCTCTGGAGTTTGACATCCAGTTCTGGGGCTCTTAGATACTTTGGGCGAAATATTCTGCTCCCTTCCAGTGTCCCTCTCATTTCTAAAATATAGTTCAGAATATGATTTGCCGACAGCATGGGTAGGGTTGCCAGCTTCCAGGTGGTGGCGAGAAATCTCCTGGGATTACAACGGATCTCCAGGCAACAGTTCACCTGGAGGAAATGGCTGCGTTGGAAGGTGGGCTGCATGGCATGATACTCTCTGAAGTCCCTCCACTCCCCCAGCTCAGGCCTCCTCAGGCTCTGTCCCTCAAATACCCAGAGATTTCCTAACCTGGCCCTGGCAACTCTAAGCATGCAGAGAGGAGGGGCTCTTCTTTCCATAGCAAGGTGACAGTAGGGTTGCCAATCCCCAGGTGGGGGCAGGGGATCCCCCGGTTTGGAAGCCCTCCCCCCCCCCCGCTTCAGGGTCGTCAGAAAGCGGGGGGAGGGAAGGGAAATGTCTGCTGGGAACTCTATTATTCCCTAGGGAGATTTATTCACATAGAAAATCATGGAGAATTGATCCGTGGGTATCTGGAACTCTGGGGGGGCTGTTTTTTGAGGTAGAGGCACCAAATTTTCAGTATAGCATCTAGTGCCTCTCCCCAAAATACCCTCCAAGTTTCAAAAAGATTGTACCTGGGGGTCCAATTCTATGAGCCCCCAAAAAGATGCCCCTATCCTTCATTATTTCCTATGGAAAGAAGGCATTGAAAGGGAGTGCCGTCCCTTTAAATGTGAGGGCCAGAACTCCCTTTGGAGTTCAATTATGCTTGTCACAGCCTTGATCTTGGCTCCACCCCTAATGTCTCCTGGCTCCACCCCCAAAGTCTCCTGGCTCCACCCCCAAAGTCCCCAGATATTTCTTAAATTGGACTTGGCAACCCTAGGTGACAGTGGGAAATAGCAGCCCACAACTTGCGGCACGGAGGGGGCCAGGATGCTCTTCAAGGTGGGACCAGGGAATCACAACACCCTGTTCTTGTCTCAAGACCCATCTCTTGCTTTTGCCTTGGTTTCTGCCAACTGAGATCCCCCCATGCTGTTGCGACTCCTCCAGCAGGCTCCTTTGATCTATATATAGACTTTTCCTTGCAGGTGTCGGGTGCATCCAGCCGATCTATAGCTGTGCGACTGAGCCTGCAGTGTGATGCCACAGAGGCCTTCAGGGTGCACATCCTGGCCAGCGAGTTCAGCGAGGAACGGCGGGTGAGCGGCTGCGTGCAGTTGGGAGGGAGACTCCACCATTTGCACAGAGGCGTCTGACCAGTGCAAAGATCCCTTTCAAAAAAAAAAAAAAGCCCTACATCCTTTGGTGAAATAGGGCAGGATTCAAAGCGCAGCTGTCCAGCAATCCTGTTAGAAGCAAGACGGCTTTTCCCCAGCAAATGGTTTGCCCTGAAAGTCTGCAGTTTGATGCAGCAAGCACCAAGAGAGACCTGTCTGCACCAGCGCTGGCCCCTCCCCTAGGAAGGGAAAACCAAACACACCTCCTTGCACAACTAAATCACCTACAGCGGGAACCTGTCAAAATGATTTGAGACAACGGTCTACACCTTGACTACGCTGATCAATCACAGCCAGGGGCAGAAGGTAGATTCCTTCTCCGTTTGTAGGGATGTCAGCCCCCAGGTGGGACCTGGGGATCCCCCAGAATTACACTTCATCTCTGGACTACAGAGATTAGTACCTCTAGAGAAAGTGGATGCTTTTGCAGGGTGGACTGTATGGCATTGTGCCTCACTGAGGTCTCTGTCCTCCCCAGGCTCCACCCCCAAATATCCAGGTGTTTTCCAACCTGGATCCAGCAACCCTACCTCCCCCCAAGCCCCTGCCAGTGGCCAGAGGTAACCAGGCAACCCTGAAGCCAGAGGACACTTGTGAGAAAGGCATGAGTCAGGAAGTACTTTTGTACAGGAAGGATCAGCCCCTTCCCCCCAACTGTGCTACCAGCTAAAATGGGCAACACAGAAATTCCTTCGAAGCCCTAGTCCTTCCTTACATCTCCTACCCTCTTCCTCTCAATATTCTGTCAGCAGAAAGAGAAACCATTTTATTGATACATTAATGTGGACCTTACATGATGATACCAGTTGGGTGCGATGGTTAAGAGCAGGGGTCCTCAAACTACGGCCCGCGGGCCAGATGCAGCCCACTGAGGACTTTTATGCAGCCCGCCGGGTTATGGCAAAATCAGACCGGAAGTGACGTTCGACCTAAACTCGCGTTAGCAATGCACACTTCCGGCACTGGGCTGAGGTGGCAGAGTGTGAGGTGATACCGAGGTGAGGTGAGTTCCCAGGCCAGGGTGTGTGGTGTGGGGAAGGGAGAGAGATGCAGAAGACGGAGAACTGACGGCCCGCGGCCTTGTACAGTAACGGCAGTCCGGCCCTCCAACAGTCTGAGGGACAGTGAACTGGCCCCCTATTTAAAAAGTTTGAGGACCCCTGGTTAAGAGTATCAGACTAGAATCCGGGTCTGAACCCCCTCCCCCCTGCCGTGGATGCTTTGGGAGTAACAGTCACCCATTCTCAGCCTAGCCCACAAGAATCTTGTGAGGATAAAATGTAGCGGGGGGGGGGGTTGTTGTAAGCCACTGTGACTCCTCATCGAGGATGAAAACGACGTGTAGAGTTTCCAGTTCTGGGTTGGGAAATTGCTGGAGATTTGGGGGGCAGATCCTGGGGAGGGTGGGGCACAGGAAGGGGGGGGACCACAGGGGGGAATAATGCCATCCCGTCCACCCTCCAAAGCAGCGGTTTTCTGTAGGGAAACTGGTCTCTGTAGTTCCAACAGATTCCAGGCCGCACCTGCAAGTTGGCAGCCCTGGGTATAAATGAAGTAAATAAAATAGGTAAGCAAATTAAACACAACCACAACATGACTAAATCCTAAAGGAATGGCTGAGACCATCGCCATCAAGGGGCAACCTACTCGTGATGCTGGGTTCCCTGGTATGTCATTGGCCATGAGAAAGCAGTTGCTCAGGGAATAGGCTGATCTGGATCAGGAACATACTTGAGAGAATTGCCTCGTTTTCTGGAACCATGTTCTGCCCTAGATTGCCCCCTTCTGTGATTGCTGGATATTGTAACTCCGCATAGAGGATGATCTGGGAAGGAAAGAGTTAAGAGAACTCTCACTTGGAGGCAGTTAGATGTTAAGCCTCTCTGGCTTTTGCTTTTCATCTGTTTCATCTTATATAGGACCTCTGTTCTTCTCTCTCTTAGGTGTACTTGGAGCTGTAGCAAATTAACCTTCTTGGAGTTAATCTGCTCACAATAAATATACCTACATGAATATGTCATAGGAGATGTGCTTCTATTTTTGTAAGTAAAAATTCTTTTGCTTGTTACCATTGGAGTAAGATCATCTTTGTAAATTTTCCCCTATACCAGGAAATGTGGAGAATCAGGTATACTGCGAAAAAGCTTTTGCATTTCCAAGGCAAATTATATTTCTACATTTAACCCAATAGGCTATGGGCTCAGAGTCTATCAGAAGCTTAGATTAAGATTAACGTTTACAAAGGTCTAAAAGTCTTTGATTTGCAGATCCCCTTGCTGTTGCTGGTTTGATCTTTTAAAAAATCTCCATTGTTCTTCTCCACTTTGCTGCAATAAGGGATAGCTGAATCAAGCAGATATTTGCGAGATCCCAAAACATACTGCTGAGAACGACAGAAGCTGGCTTAAAAGATTTCATATACTCCTTGAAGCAAAAGGAGCTGCTGGAATCCTAGAGGAAGAAAAACCAACAGAGAAGGCAAGGAATAATCAAAAATGGGATTGCAAAGATCATTATTATGGGATCATTGGATGACAGAGAGACTTTCATGTTTGAAAATTCCCAGACAGCAAAATAAATGCTTAAGACCCTAGAAGAGTCTTTTGGGTTTACTAATATTAAATCACAAGGAGTATGGATAAGAAAACTTAAAAGTTACATAGAAAACATTCTGTGTGTGTGTGTGTGTGTGTGTGTGTGTGTGTGTGTGTGTGTGTGTATATATATATATATATATATATATATATATATATATATATACATACAGGGCTTTTTATAGAAAAAGCCCAGCAGGAACTCATTTGCATATTAGGCCACACACCCCAGATGCCAAACCAGCCGGAACTGCATTCCTGTGCATTCCTGCTAAAAAAAAAAAGTCCTGTATATCTGAACTAAGACAGGTGTTTGAAAATCTAGCAATCTGTGACTTTAATCTAACTGATGAACAAAAGTCACATTTTATGCTTGGGATTTTGGGGGAAGATTTTTCTGTGTTTGTGAGTGTCTAGACTCAAAGCCAAAAGAAAGATGCAGATACTTTCAATCATGCACTAAAAGATTTGCAGGAGGAAAGCACAAACTGGCTTACTGAATTTGAGCCACTGAATGGCTCAAGCTACATTTCTAGAAAGAACTTGGAAGAGCAAGTCCCACCCAAAGAAAGGGAGAAAACCCGACTGCTATGTTACTTTAATTGCAACAAAAGGGGTCACTTTGCAAAGGGCTGTGGAGAGCCACTAGCTAACAGTAATTTTTCTAAGATGCACAGGAATAGCGCACACACTATAAACAAAACAGAGAGGCAATTTTAAAAATCAAAAGCATGATGGTCCTAATGCAGCATACAAAGGAAAATGTGTTTTTTTCCCCAAATCATCAGCAAAGCCTTATTTAATAAGTGGCTAATAGGCAAAGGAGCATCTAGCCATAGCACACACTGCAAAGGTTTCTTTGATGAACTTAATGAAAGTGAGAAAGGAGCAATCAAAATGGCTAATGGTGAATACATACATATTCAAGGCGTAGGTACGGGCACTTTATACTGTAGCACGCCTCACAAACATTTCCTAAATGAAGTTGGAGATGTCCTGTATGCACCTGAATCGAGCTGTAATTTGTTGAGTGGCTGCATTAGACAACAAAGGCTCTGACAGATGTTTTGGAAAGAAGAAATGTACTATTGGCAAAGACAATGTTGTGTACGCGTAAGGTAAGCGAAAGGGGGAAGTACATGAATTGAGGTCTTGCAAGTGAACAGGTACACCTGGCACTTGAAAGAAAAGACAAAGAGATCCTGGAACTGTGGCACAGACGCCTGGGAGATCATAATCCAAAAGGAATCCTAGACCTTCAGCACAAGGGCCTCGCCAAAGGCATTAAGGTAAAGCCACGTGGCATCAGTGACATAAGTAAATGTACATGTTGCATAAGAGCAAAAGGAGTTAGACTCTCATTTCTACCCAGAACGGAGAAACATACTAGCAAGCCATTAGAATTAATTCATAGTCATGTCCTTGGACCAGTACATGTAACATTAAATGATGCAAATAGGTATCTTTTAGATGATTTCTCAAGGTACTCAGTTGCATACCTGCTGAGGCAAAAGAGCAAAGTTCACAAATTCCTCAAGAGATATGTCGCTATGGTTTCTAACAAGCTTGGAAGAAAGCCTCAAATGCTACAGACAGATAACAGTGGTGAGTTTGTATCACTTCACACACAAACCTTCCCGGCAGAGGAAAGCCTCCTGCACAGGAAGACAGTGAACTTTACACCTGAGCAGAATGGCACTGCTGAAACAAAACTAGTATTTTTACTAGAGACTTCCTGATGGAACCTGGGTTGTGGGCACTGAATTTTGGACTGGATGGGATATTGGCCTTGTACGGAGGCAGTGAGTCTATGGGAGAGTAAGCGCCTGAAGGCTGCAGGGTCCGCAGCTTCTCAGCTGAAGTTAAGAGACAGGGAGAGGGAGCTCAGCTGGGAGGCAGCAGGAGGGAAGCCAAAGGAGGAGGCTGCCAGGATTCTGACCAGGAAGTTCCTGAAGACCACAGAGTGCAGAGAGATGACCCCAGTCCCACAGAACGGGGCCTGGAGAGCCAACTGTCTTCCTGGCAACCTTCCGATCACAGGTGATCAGAACTGGCCAGCTCTTCTCTGTAACACAGTCTGGGCCTATGTCAGGTTGTGGTTGGGCACTTGGTGAATAAACTGCACACAGCAAAGAGCTTGGTCTCCATTTGGTCCCTTGCAGGCCTGACCCAGCATGGCTTCTCTTTTGTTCTTATGCATACACCTTAACAAATATGGCATGGCAACATTAGAATATATGGCAGCAAGATGTTTGAACCCAAGGAGAAAAGACAAACGCTAGATCCCAGAACTAGAGAAAGGGTTTTTGTATGATATGATTCTGGAAGTAAGGGATATAGAGAGCTGTACCCAGAAACTGGTGAAGGCTATGTCAGGCATGTGATTCGCTTTGATAAAAGCAGAGCCAGAAGAGAAGGAACTGTATCATAGGGCACATGAAAGGCATATGATCAGTACCAGCTCTTGGACCTTGAAACATCAGAACAAGATACACAATCTGAGAAGGCAGATTCCAAGGCAATCATGCCAGTGATTCAGAGGAGCACAACACAGGAAGAGGAACCAAGACAGGTGAGAAGATAGGTGGACTGCACAGATCTGTGACAGCGGATGAAAATCCAGGACCACACCTCTGATGCATAGTACAATCAGATTACTTTTGAGCACAGCAGCATCCAAGATGCAGGTCAAACATCTAGATGTAAAGACAGCATTTCTTCATGGGGAGATCAAGGAAGAGCTGAAGGTTGGAGGAGGAGGAGGAGGAGGAGATTGTACTTATACCCTGCCCTTCACTACCTGAAGGAATCTCAGAGTGGCTTGCAATCTCCTTTCTCTTCCCCTCTCCACAACAGACACCCTGTGACTGAAGTAGGTGGGGCTGAGAGCTCGGACAGAAACTGCTCTTGAGCAGAACAGCTCTGAGAAAGTTATGACTGACCCAAGGTCACTCCAGCAGTTGCATGTGGAAGAGTGAGGAATCAAACTCGGTTCTCCCATATAAGAGTCTGCGCACTTAAACACTACACCAAGTTGACTCCAAACAACCAGATTTAACCTGCACATTGCAGAAGCGGCTGCATGGACCAAAACAGGCAGCACATACCAGGAACAAAAATTACGGTACATGCAGTGCTAAAAGCACAAGGCTTGAGGCAAGGAGAAGCAGATTCGTGACTGTACACTGAACACAACGATGGACATGGTGTTTTTATTCTTGCGTATGTTGATGACTTGATTCTGGGTTATGGCAGGGAAATGGACTATAACAGTGTGGTAAAATGCCTACACAAAGAAGTCAAATTAAGGTACTAGGAGATATTTCTTACTACCTGGGCATACAAATTAAAAGGGAGGAACCAGATACAGAAAAGCATTGGATTTTTACAGACAAAGGGAGGAAGATGTTTCATTTTTCCTGAACCAGATATAAGTCCCCTGGTGCATGCACTCGAGCAGAGAAACACGTGTGCTCCTTGGAGCGGAGTTACGGGAACCCCCCACCCCAACGTGCTAGAAACAGCTTGGCGCAATCACACTACTCTTCCATTTATGAGTCACACTGGGGCAATCAGCAACTGAATATGTGACCTAGATATGACTCGTGGGGAAGCTACCAGGAAGATCCCAGTGGCTATTTAATCCAAATAGGAGGCATCTGGGGATGGGGTAAGAATGGGTGTGGCTTGGAAGCCACTTGTGCGCAGGTGATCCAGCCTCTTTAATCAGGATGGGAGGGGTGGCTTGGTCAGGCCAAATCTCTCCTGTGATTGCACCCTATGAATCCACAAGTAGGTACAGGAATCCACAGGAGGTGGTGGCGGCCACAAGTATAGCCACCTTCAAGAGGGGTTTAGATAAAAATATGGAGCACAGGTCCATCAGTGGCTATTAGCCACAGTGTATATGTGTATATAACATTTTTTTGCCACTGTGTGACACAGAGGGTTGGACTTGATGGGCCGTTGGCCTGATCCAACATGGCTTCTCTTATGTTCTTATGTTCTTATGTACTTCTTTCTGTATGAGGGTGGACCAACCTCCTGGGCCAGGAGAAAGCAAGCTACAGTAACTTTGTCTCCCACGGAGCCTGAATATATAGCACCTGCTGAAGTATGCAGAGACGTCTGCTGGTGCAACCAGTTACGAAAGGGCTTTGGAGGTGATGATGAGCACAAGCCAATTCAACTTAAAGAAGACAACCAGAGCTGCATTAGGAGTTAGCCAGAAAATATGGCTGCACACACTAAGCACGTTGGTGTGAAATTTCACTTAATGGGTGTCCTAACCGAGAATGGCATAGTAGAGACAGAGAGATGGTGGCCGACATCCTGACCGACCCTCTGGGAAAACTGCCGGATACGCTGAAACTTGAGAACTCTTGCATGCAACATTAAGAAGGGGTAGATCCAGAAGGGTTGGTCTGAAGCAACAGAACAAAGCAAGAGTCCAGTGGCGCCTTTAAGACCAACCAAGTTTTATTCAGAATGTCAGCTTTTGTATGCATGCAGACTTCTCCAGGCAATGGAATGGGGCACAGTGAGCAGAGCTACAATGGAATGGGGCACAGTGAGCAGAGCTACACTGTACCGTCATTGCCCACCAGCTATATGTAGCTCTGCTCACTGTACCCAGGCCCGGCACGTGGGAGTAGGCAAACC
Source organism: Heteronotia binoei (assembly GCF_032191835.1). Taxonomy (NCBI): domain Eukaryota; kingdom Metazoa; phylum Chordata; class Lepidosauria; order Squamata; family Gekkonidae; genus Heteronotia; species Heteronotia binoei. The sequence goes on along the minus strand of NC_083236.1, from coordinate 13,525,821 downwards.
AGCGTAGGGCACCAGCTCCCAGCAGGGGCGGGGTATGGCTGCCCCCTCCCCACTTGCGCCATCCCTGAGCCTCGCTTCCCGTCCACAGTGCCTGCCGAATGGCCGAGGACCTGCCTACCTGAGGGACCGTCTCTCCCCATATGAACCTCAGAGAGCGCTGAGGTCAGCTGGAAAGAACCTACTGAATATCCCTGGGCCAAGGGAGGCCAGATTGAAGACTACTCGGGATCGGGCCTTCTCCATTGCAGCTCCACTGCTGTGGAATCAACTCCCGGAGGAGGTGCGGGCCCTGCGATGTCTAGACCAATTCCGCAGGGCCTGCAAGACCTACCTCGTTAAAATAGCCTTCACTTAATACCGAGCCAAGAAAGTTTCGCGGGATATGTTTTAGTCACTGATTTTTATAGAAGATCTGAGTCATAGCACCATAATGTTAATTTTAATTCAAGTTGATTTAATGATGGTTTTATATAATTGTAATTATCGTGTATGGTTTTATTGTACATTGTATTTATGTGTTGTGAGCCGCCCTGAGCCTGCCTCAGCGGGGAGGGTGGGATATAAATAAAAAGTATTAGTATTATTATTATAAGAGCTACTGAGGGGGAGTGCCGACTGTTTTTCCTTGGCTTTAAGGGGTGGGGCAACTCCCCTGCCCCTTAAAGCCAAGAAAAAACACCGCCTCTCGTCCGCAGCGCCTGCCGAACGCGGCAAGCACTGCTAAGGGGATGCACTGAGTGCCGGTGTGATGAGATCACCTCTGGGTGATGTCATCAGGCCACGTGTGCGAAAAATGAACTGGGGGTGGGCGCCTATTGGGGTTCTCTCAGGTGGCAGAACCCCATGCGCCAGGCCTGACTGTACCCCATTCCATTGTGCTGCAGCCTGCAAAGACCAAGCAGGAAAGGCAGGGAACTGAAAGAGCAGGGAACTTTGTAAGGCTTGCAGCTTCAAACAGTGAGGACAGGAGGGAGGAGGGGGAAAGAAAAGAGCTCTGGGGGCCCGATTAATGCCCTGGGTGAGTCGGACATTTGACACCCCTGGGTTAGATGTGCTTTGGCCATTGCTTGCCTTCTGTTTCATCTTAGATAGGACCTCTTCTTCTTTCTCTTGCCTGAGATTGGAGCTGTAGCAAGTTATCCTTTTTGAAGTTACGTAAGTTGCTTGCTATAAGTTAAATGTGCCTATGGGGGTATGTCGTGTAAGACGTGCTCCCATTTTTTTGTAAATAAAATTTCTTTCTCTTGTTACTATTGGAGTCAGATCATCTTTGTAATTTGTTTGAACAGCATTTTCCCCTGAACTGGAAATGCGGAGGATCGGGGATCCTATGAAAAACCTTCTGTGCTTCCAAGGCAAATGATATGTATATATTTTTTTTACATTTAACCCAATACTGTGATTGTACAAACCCAGCCCATAAGAGGAGGCTTCTCAGGGAGGAAGAAATTTCTCCTAGGTTGGCAAGTGGAGAACTGGGGCTCCTACGCTCTTAGCATTTTAAAGGAAAAGGAATTTGCCCTTTAAAAGCGTGTCTTTTCCCTCTTTAAAATGCTAATAAAAGCATGGGGAGCTCAGTATCAAAGAGTGAGACTGAGCAAAGGTTGAAGCATTAAATCTCCTCTCCGCTCCCCAGTCCAAATCATGACCAAGTGTAATGTTTGTTGCCTCTCTTTTGGCCCCAAGGGATCTTGGATTTTGAATTGAAGGTTTGCTCGGGAGCACACACAGCTGATGGGTTGCATCTCCTGGTTTTGTGTGTGTGTCTGCCAGGGAGGTTGGGCTTAGCTTCTGCATCTGTCTGCCTAATCGCTTCAAGAACTTGAGGGGTATTGCATTAAGTAAATGAAGGAATTTCGCACCCCAGGCAAACCCAATCTCATCACATGTCAGAAGCTAAGCTGACTCTGGCAAATGCTGGGATAGGAGGCTTCCTTGGAATACCAGAGTCTGGAGGCAGGGGCAGGCTTTATTTCAGCTACCTCTGAATATCCTCCATGCCCCCAGAAGGGGTCAGTCACCAGACATTGCCATGACTTCCAGGCACACACATACGTGCACATAAAAATATCATTACACTTTAAAACAACACCCAATAATTCTGTTGGATGGGTAAGGTGCTTATCACGGGGAAAGGCTTCTATTCTGCTGCCCCCATGGTTAATTTGCACTAGTGAAAAATCCCCCTCTATCTCCTTCAGGACCTGTGGAAGAGCTCGCCCTGCCTACTTATCACAGGGGGAGGAGGCTCAGCCTCTGTGTCTCTACCTTTTCTGTCTTCCAGTAAAAAGGTCAAGGTAGTCCCCTGTGCAAGCGCCAGTCATTTCCGACTCTGGGGTGATGTTGCTTTCACATTTTCACGGCAGACTTTTTACAGGGTGGTTTGCCATTGCCTTCCCCAGTTATCTACACTTCCCCCCCAGCAAGCTGGGGACTCATTTGACTGACCTCGGAAGGATGGAAGACTGAGTCAACCTGGAGCCGGCTACCTGAACCAACTTCCGCTGGGATCAAACTCAGGTCGTGAGCAGAGGGCTCCGACTGCAGTACTGCAGCTTTACCACTCTGCGCCACGGGGCTCTTCCAGTAGGCACAAGCAAAAATTCTTCCTCACCTGCCTAGGGTTGCCAACTCTGGGTTGAGACATTACTGGAGATTTGGGGAAGGGCTGAGTTTGAGCGGGGAGGGACCCCAGCAGGGATGGGACGTCCCAGAGTCCATCCTCTGAAGCTGCCGTTTTCTCCAGGAGAACTGGTCTCTATAGTCTGGGAATGAGCTGAAATTCCAGATCTCCAGGCCACAGCTGGAGGTTGGCGATCCTATGAGTCTGAGGTTGCAGGGCTTCTCTGCATTGTATTGAATTGTTTACTGAATACCCCATCCTTCCTGTGGATGGGCTCGCTCTATGCAGTGATCTGCCTTGAGTCCAATGAGAAAGGCAAACTGGAAATGATGCAAAAGAGATATTTTTTTTAAAAAAGCCACCCAGTAAGTACTTAGAATCATAGAGTCGGAAGGGACCTCCAGGGTCATCTAGTCCAACCCTCTGCACCATACAGGAAACTCACAAATCCCTCCCCCTAAATTCACAGGATTCGCATCGCTTAGACTGGGCAGAAGTAGGAAGGAACTTCTGGAGGAAAGCAAAACCCTGCGGGGCTCTCTTCTGATCCCTGGCTGCTGGGCCTGGAAGAGGTGGAGAGGGGAGAGTCTGCCCCTCCGGATAGGGAATGAGGGGTGGAGCCTGGGGAAGGGGAGCACAGCAGGGCATCCTGCCAAAGCAGCCACGGTCTCCAGGGGAACTGGCCTTGGTTGTCTGCAAGTCAACTGTAATCAGGCCTCAGATTCAGCAGGAGCTCCCAGGATCCCAGCTCCGGAACCTTTCTGAGGGCTCCCCCTCCTCCTCCCCACCTCCCTTGTCCCTTGAATAGGAGGTGCAGCCAGGCCTTTTGTTGTAGAAAATGCTCAGCAGGAACTCATTTTGCATATTAGGCCACACCCGCTAATTCACTATTGTCTCACATAGGGCTTTGGTTGTAGAAAAAGCTCAGCATGAACTCATTTGCATTTTGGGCCACACACCCTGACACCAAGCCAGCCGGAACTGCATTCCTGGGTGCAGCTGCGTAACAATCCCTGCATCAGGAGAGCCGGCAGCTAGGCAGCCACCAAGAGCTTTGCCACATCCCCAGCAGCTCTCATTAACCCCTGGAGAAGTCCACTCCACCCTTTCTCCACTTCTTATGTGATTTTGGGCAGCGGGTGGCTTGCTGGGTTTTTTGGGGGGAGCAGGAGGCGGGTGAAGCCTGCTTGGGCCGGCTGGATCTCTAGCCAGCCCGAACAGGCCTCAATTGCCCAGGGCTCTCTTTTCTTGTATCGTGTTGCTTTTGCCTGGGGGGGCAGCATATGCTAATGAGTTATGCTAATGAGCTCCACCACCTTTTCTTAAACCCCCCCTACCCCTGCCTGTAATAGCGGGAGACCTCCAGGTGCTGCCTGGAGGGTGGCAACCCTGGGAGAGGGGTAGAGGAAAGGCTTTCTGCAAAAGGGAGGCGCAGGCCTGGGAGGGTTTGGGGGCGCCTGGCAAAGAAGAGGAGGCTCCCGGGCAGCGCCTCTCTCCTTCCTCCTTCCTGGTCCGCAGCTGACAAAGTGCTCCTGCCGCTCCTCTCCTCTCCTCCCCCGCCTGCCTGGCAAGTTTTTCGAAAAGCTGGTGTCGCCTCCCCCCCGCCCCTCCTGCTCCCGGGCCCCAGCAGCGCTGGGCACAGATGGCTGGGAGAAATGTCACGCCGCAGCCAGCCTCCCGCAGAAGGGCAGCCTTGGCTGGCGCGGCCTCCTCCTGCACCAGGCGCAGATGCTCCGCTTGGAAACGTTGGCGAGCAGCAGAGGCGCCCGGGAAAGGTGAAGCCGGCCGGCAGAGGCGGCTCCGGGCGGCGGTGCTGAAGCTGGCCCAGGGAGGAGGGAGGGAGGGAGGGAAGGAGCAATGAATCTTGCGCCGCCGCGGCGAGGGAGGCAGAGGAGCCCCCGAGCGGCCCAGCAGGCCTTGGCAAGGAGACGCGCCGCCCCATCCAGCTCCGAGGAGTTAATCTCAGCTTTGGGAGCTTTCAAATGCCATCAGGCTTAGGAAGATATTAATTCGGAGGAGGAACAAATGAAGGAGTCACGTCTGAGGGGCGCCGGCGGCGGCGGCGTTTGCAAGGAGATGTGCGCGCAAGGCCGACAGCGGCGCCTTCGCTCGCCGCTTGCAACCAAACGGGCCGCTGCCGGGAGAGCAAGCGGACGCGGCGAGCGAAGCTGCCCGAGCTTTTGCCTCGGCCCGAGGGGGCGGCAGAGCTCCGGCTCGGCCAAGCGGCGCCCGGAGCCCCGCGGAGGGTGCAGACAGATGGGGCGGCCGCCTGGGGCTGCGCGGCCTACCGAGGGGGCGACGCTGCCCGTCTCCCCCGAGCCCTGGCCGAGCGGCCGCCTCCTCGCTCCCCTCCGACCAGTTCCCGCACAAATGCAGTTTTCACGTTTTAACAGCAGATGTCTCTCCTATTATGATTTATCCAAATGTGGGAAATAAATAATGCAAACGTATTTACAGGAACCGCGTCCCCTGCCTGGCCGGAGCCGCGCCTCGGGGAATCCCTGGCGTGGGGACGGGGCCTTCCTGCTGGGGAGCATTGCGAGCGCGCGGCCGCCACCCAGCCGAGGGTTTGAGGCGCCAAAGGCAGTCCAAATCGGGAAGCGTGAAAGACCCGAAACGCTTGCCATGGCTGGGCCCACGGTCTGCTGGACTTCTGCTGGCGATTTCACACGGCCGCCTGTGTTTTCTCCCGCACGTCGGGAACAGGTGGCCCTTGCCCTTATTTGCCCTCTTAGAACAAAGAGACGCGGGGAGGGGCATCTGGGCTGGGGAAAACGCCCCAGGGAGAAAAGGAGAATAATAGAGTGCCCAGCAGACATTTCCCCTCCCCACTTTTTGATGACCCTAAAGGCGGGGGGGGGGGGGGGCTCCAGACCTGGGGATTGGCAACTCTCTCTCTCTCTGGCGCACACACACACTTGGTCTGGTTCCTCCACAAGGACATCTGAAAAGAACCGCTATGCTGCTCTCTCTCACCCACCCACCCAAACCCACTTGCTCTGAAAGGAAAGCAAAAGAAATGGAGAAACTGCTGCTGACCCTTCCCCATGGAGTCCTTGGAGAGCCAGTTTGGTGTAGTGGTTAAGTGTGCGGACTCTTATCTGGGAGAACCGGGTTTGATTCCCCACTCCTCCACTTGCACCTGCTGGAATGGCCTTGGGTCAGCCATAGCTCTGGCAGAGGTTGTCCTTGAAAGGGCAGCTGCTGTGAGAGCCCTCTCCAGCCCCACCCACCTCACAGGGTGTCTGTTGTGGGGGAGGAAGGGAAAGGAGATTGTGAGCCGCTCTGAGACTCTTCGGAGTGGAGGGCGGGATATAAATCCAATATCTTCATCTACCTCACAGGGTGTCTGTTGTGGGAGAGGAAGGGAAAGGAGATTGTGAGCCGCTCTGAGACTCTTCGGAGTGGAGGGCGAGATATAAATCCAATATCTTCATCTACCTCACAGGGTGTCTGTTGTGGAGGAGGAAGGGAAAGGAGATTGTGAGCCGCTCTGAGACTCTTCGGAGTGGAGGGCGGGATATAAATCCAATATCTTCATCTACCTCACAGGGTGCCTGTTGTGGGGGAGGAAGGGAAAGGAGATTGTGAGCCGCTCTGAGACTCTTCGGAGTGGAGGGCGGGATATAAATCCAATATCTTCATCTACCTCACAGGGTGTCTGTTGTGGGAGAGGAAGGGAAAGGAGATTGTGAGCTGCTCTGAGACTCTTCGGAGTGGAGGGCAAGATATAAATCCAATATCTTCATCTACCTCACAGGGTGTCTGTTGTGGGGGAGGAAGGGAAAGGAGATTGTGAGCCGCTCTGAGACTCTTCGGAGTGGAGGGCGGGATATAAATCCAATATCTTCATCTACCTCACAGGGTGCCTGTTGTGGGGGAGGAAGGGAAAGGAGATTGTGAGCCGCTCTGAGACTCTTCGGAGTGGAGGGCGGGATATAAATCCAATATCTTCTTCATCTTCTTCCTGTTCTTATTTAAAGGCACACACACAAACACACATTTTGAAACGGGACCTGTTTGCAGGTTTCTAAACCTGCTGGAGATCTAGAGGTGCATGGTGGGGGTGGAGCTTCCCTGCTGGCTAGCTGGCTGGGGGCGGGGGAAGCCTGTAAAACTGGGGGATCCCTCGCTGGGACCTGGGGATTGGGAAGCCTAGTTGCCGATCGCCCCTGGCTACTGGTGGGGGATGGGGGGGTAGGGTTGCCAGCTCCAGGGTGGGAAACTCCTGGAGATTTGGAGTGGAGCCTGGGGAGGCCAGGGACCCCAGTGGGGCACAGTGCCCTAGAGTCCACCTTCCCAAGCTTCGTAAGCAAAATGTGTTGAAAGGTCTCTAACTCATGGTTGGTTAATCAGATGCTAACATAACTTTTAAGGAGCCCCGTGGTGCAGAGTGGTAAGCTGCAGTATTGCTGTCCAAGCTCTGCTCACGACCTGAGTTTGATCCCGACGGAAGCTGGGTTCAGTAGCCGACTCAAGGTAGACTCAGTCTTCCGAGGTTGGTCAAATGAGTCCCCAGCTTGCTGAGGGTAAAGTGTAAATGACTGGGGAAGGCAATGGCAAACCACCCGGTAAAAAGTCTGCCGTGAAAACATTGCGGTTCAATGTCACCTCAGATTCAGAAACAACTGGTGCTTGCACAGGGGACTACCTTTTTTTTAAACATAACTTTTAGGATGGTAGTGGAAACGGCCATAGGTCACAGTCAGCTTATGGCAAACCCATAATGTTTTCAAGTCAAGAGACAAACAGAGGTGGTTTGCCCTTTCCTGCCTCTGCATAGCAACCCTGGCCTCCTTGGTGGTCTCCCATCCAACCACTAACCATGGCTGACCCTGCTTAGTATCAGATCTGATGAGGACAGGCTAGCCTAGTCAGGGCCAACTCTTGCAATATTTTTAGCTTATGCCAGGGAAAGCGCCTGTCCAAATGTTCAGCAAAAGGAGAATCTGAGGCTGGAGCTGAGTCCACCTGTGAGAACCCCGCATACAACTTTCCTTAAATGGCTTAGAATTTTGCTTTGTGCCTTGCAGATCTGAGACAAACCACCAAGGGAGGCTTCATTGCAGTGGGGCTGTCATCAGTACCAGAGAAGATGTCAAAATGGCACATGAATTTGGTGGCTTATATTCTTTGGGGAGGGACGGTGGCTCAGTGGTAGAGCATCTGCTTGGGAAGCAGAAGGTCCCAGGTTCAATCCCTGGCATCTCCAAAAAAGAGTCCAGGCAAATAGGTGTGAACAACCTCAGCTGGAGACCCTGGATAGCCGCTGCCAGTCTGAGAAGACAATACTGACTTTGATGGACCAAAGGTCTGATTCAGTATAAGGCAGCTTCATATGTCCATATGTGCTGAGGGCTTTTCTGTGCAGGTGAGTGGGTTGCATTGCACAAAATGGTTTTACAACTTTGCTTGGATAAATGATTAGGGATTGTGGTCTATACTGTTGTGCTTAGCGTGTGGTAAGCAGGATTCTATTTAGGTAATTTATCTACTGCTGAATGTGTCATGTAAATACTTATGCTCTGTTTACATTATGAAGAAGAATTGCAGATTTATACCCCGCCCTTCTCTCTGAATGAGAGACTCAGAGCGACTTACAATCTCCTTTATCTTCTCCCCCCACAACAGACACCCTGTGAGGTGGGTGGGGCTGAGAGGGCTCTCACAGCAGCTGCCCTTTCAAGGACAACCTCTGCCAGAGCTCTGGCTGACCCAAGGCCATTCCAGGAGATGCAAGTGGAGGAGTGGGGAATCAAACCCGGTTCTCCCAGATAAGAGTCCGCGCACTTAACCACTACACCAGACTGGCACCTGCTGGAATGGCCTTGGGTTAGCCATAGCTCTTAAGAATATAAAAGAAGCCATGTTGGATCAGGCCAGTGGCCCATCCAGTCCAACACTCTGTCACACAAACCAGGTGCCGTCAGGAGGTCCACCAGTGGGCCCAGGACACTAGAAGCCATCCCACTGTTGTCCCCCCCCCCACCCAAGCATCAAGAATACAGAGCATCACTAGCCCCACACAGAGAGTTCCATCTATACCTTGTGGCTATAGCTACTGAGGGACTTCTGCTCCAGATGTTTATCCAATCCCTTCTTGAAGCTGCCACCACCTCCTGTGGCAGTGAATTCCATGTGTTAATCACCCTTTGGGTGAAGAAGGACTTCCTTTTATCCATTCTAACCCATCTGCTCAGCAATTTCATTGAGTTCACATGAGTTCTTGTACTGTGAGAAAGGAAGAAAAGTACTTCTTTCTCTCCCTTCTCTATCCCCTGCATAATCTTGTAAACCTCTATCATATCACCCCTCAGTTGTCATTTCTCCAAGCTAAAGAACCCCAAACGCTTTAACCTTTCTTTATAGGGAAAGTATTCGAACACTTTCATCATTCTAGTTGCCCTTTTCTGCACTTTTCCCAATATCTGTTTTGAGGTGTGGCAACCAGAACTCTACACAGTATGAGGCTGCCCCATCGATTTATACGAGAACGTTGTGATACTGGCTGGTTTCAGAACTCTACAATCCTAATGCATTGCTTACTGAATGTCCCGAGTTTTGTGATCTATTACGCCGTGTGTAATCCGCTTTGAGTCTCTACGAAAAAGGTGGACTATAAATAACATCGGTAATTTTTTTAAAAAATCATTAATAAAGCAATTGGCAAAGTGTTCTAATGTTCCAGAACAGGTACAGTGCCTGAAAACCTGGAATCTTGGGCATAAAATGGAATGCTGACTGGCCTCGGGAGGCCAGCAAGTTCATGCTTGCTTTTGAATGCCTTCTCAGGTATTGATAACTTCACAGTCATTTGTTTCAGATCTGGAACATACTCAAAGCAAACCTCGCACATTGTTTTACCTGTATCAGTTTGACGTGTCTCCTAGCCCTTAGACAAGGTAAGAAAACTGGTATCCTGGTTTTTTTTTTACTGTCATCTGAAAACAAAAAGGACATGTTGCTTACCAGAAGCGACATTTCTCTTGCTCTTTTCTTGCTCCTCTGCCCTACAACTATAGTTTAGACTCACACCAAAAGAGAGAGGCCTCCCTTCCCCAGCAGCTGCTGTGCACAAAGAAGTCACCCAATTACTGTTCCGTATCCTGCCTTGCTGTTTCCATGGCTTCGCATTACAGTACTTCCCATCTCTGGAGGCCATCAGTGCAAGAGCTGGTATCTGATCCGTGGTGATCTTGATGGGAGCGTCCTCCTCAACGGTGCTTTCTACAAACTCTATGAGCAGCTAAGGATCATATCTTTCTCAGGAACTGCTGATCTGTCCCTGCTTTCATTTGTCCCACCATCTTCATCAACATGGAAATAGATCAGGATGGGTAGCCATGTTAGTCTGTCTGTAGCACTAGAGAAGAGCAAGAATCCAGTAGCCCCTTAAGGACTAAATTGGTGGTTGCAAATTTTAATAGTCTTTAAGATGCTACTGGTTTTTTCTACTTGGTGAACATGTTCATAAGTGTGGAGGGAAACAGGCTGTTGATATGGGGAACGAAAGGCTGCTGCTCTTTGAACAAACTCCTGGGTCAGTAGCCCTGTTCACAAGTGACAGTGAACGCACAGTGTCCAGTACAGTGAATAATTCACGTTATATTAAATGCATGTTCAGTTCAGTGTGTGTTTCAGACCCCACATTTATCTGGGTTCTAGTCCCGTTTCACTTGTAAAGCGAACACACATTGGCTCTTTCTTACACCTGTATGTATTGTGTGCATATGCAGGATGTCTATGTGTTCTAGGGCTACCAATCTCCATGTGGTGGCTGGAGATTTCTTAGGATTACAACTGAAGATCAGTTCACGTGGAGAAAATGGCCACTTTGGAAGGTGGATTCTGTGACATTGTGCCCCACTGAAGTCCCTCCCCATCCCCAAATCCCACCATCTTCAGGCTCCATTCCTCAGATCTCCAGATATTTCCATGTACAGAGCTGGTAGACGTAATATGTTCACTGTAACATGTGAATAGGGCTTATGTCTGGCATTTTGTGGGTCTGTGCTCTGGTGCCTCCTTTGTTACACTGGTTGCTTTCTGATTGTCTTGGGTGATCAGTTGATATTTTATCAGTAGGAACAAATTACTGAGGAAGATTTATTTAAGAATCTGCAATCTCTCTCTTCAGCCTTCAACTAGCAGGAGGAATAGATACATAATTTGGGAGCATTTCTGTATTTGGTATAGCAAGAGGCACTGAGTTTATAGTTGGGATTATACAGACTAGAGCTTTTTCTGCATGTTGTTTTTCCTATTTGTTCTATACAACTTCAGATTATCCCCTGATTTCCACATGCGTTTTTGTGCCTTTAGGGTTCAACTTTCTTTGTGTTTTTTCTCCAGGTCTCCCACAGTTCCTTTGAGATCACTTTTATCCTGATATTTTTTCTGGAAGCTGATTATGAGTTGTCTTTCTCTTCATGCGTAATGTTTCTGTCATTTTTCTTCCTCAGTTTTTCCCACTCATTTCCAGTCCACTTGATGATTGAACTATTGTCATCAATCAGATGGCTAGATGGCCATCTGACAGCAATGAAGATCCTGTGAATTTAGGGGGAAGTGTTTGTGAGTTTCCTGCATTGTGCAGGGGGTTGGACTAAATGACCCTGGAGGTCCCTTCCAATTCTATGATTCTATGATCACTAAGCCACTCCCTCCCCTCTCCCGCCCTGCAGATGAGTGGTTTAATTTAAAAAAAAATACAATGCTTATATTGCTGCAAGCATGCACAAAAAGTAGTTTTAGCAGGTTCTCTGAATTCTCTGCTTTCATTCTTAGAACTATCCGAAGATACAATGAAGAAGGCATATCTCTGCATGCGAAGGGCATACAGACTTACATTTTAAAAAATGAAATCTGGGAATTCAGAGAATCTGCTAAACCTATCATTACAACAATATAGCGATATAGTAATAGTTTGGTGCCAATTTTAAAACATGCAAATACCCTGATGTGTTTGTGAGGGTGGCCAGTGCAGCCAATCACCAACCTGTCATAGATGGGTGGCATAGATGCTCCCATTTTAGTTTTCCCTGTGCAAGAACCCTCCTCAGAAGCAAGGGTGATGGCGATGGTATTGATGGTATTGATGACAGCCCCACTGCAATGAAGCCTCCCTTGGTGGTTTGTCTCAGATCTGCAAGGCACAAAGCAAAATTCTCAAAAAAGAACCTTCCTCAGAAGCACTCCACCCCACCCCAGGAAAGCTACCCTTCCCCCAGCATCCTTGCATGTGTCAATGGAAAGCCTCCCCCCGCCCCCTGCTCTTTCTCTTCCTCCCTAACCATGTGTTCATTTTTGGTCTTTTAAAATACTCAGCAGTGATATCAAGATATTCTTATAAACATGTGCAAAAAAATAAAGGATGTGTGTGCTGTGATGCTGTGGATGATGACAACATTAACCTTTCTCAGAAATCCTGATCATTTAAGGCCTGCGCAGAAGGAAATAAACTGAGTGACACCACAACTGTGAGAATGCAGAGGGAGGGCAAATGTGTGGAAGGGCCCTGCCCAAACCCATTCCAGGGCTTGTGGATCGACTGCCAAGAAAATAAAGAGCAAATTGAGAGTACTACCTTTATCTGCCCCTCCGTCTTCACCCCACTCCATCAGCCTCTGCTTAGGAAAACAGGAAAGCCCCAGGATCACCCTGTGCAGGCCAGTAGCTACAAGGAGGGGGGTGGGGGGGAAGCAGGATTTTGTGGCCTGCTGCAGTGCTCCGCTCGCTCCCACTATGCTTGCACTCAAGAAAGTGAGGTGTGCTTAATTTTTTTTAAAGGAATAAGAAAGTATCATAATTTATATCAGTAATCTTAACAGTCTTAAGGATGAGGTTTTTATCCCCTATATTACAGGCTGTGGTTGTTAGATAGAGGTTGTTAGTGGCTTCTCACCTACTGGGCTGGTGGTTACGGTGCCAGATAAACTGGAACCCGAAGCCTCGTTCATACAGGACCTTTCATGGTTCTCATCAGCCCTTGTGAGAATGCTTAATGCAGGATTCTAAGGACAAATTCTGCATCTGCTCTCGGGAGCTATATTATCCAGCATGACTATCTCCTACTTCAAGGGTAGAACAGCCCTTGAGCAAGCTGAATGTGAGGTTGCCAGAGCTCCTGGTGGAGGCAGGGGTCCCCAACTGTACATTGGATGGGCCTCCCTGCTCCTCCTGGTAAGCCCGTCCCCATCCCCAGCAGTTGCCAGATAGAGGCAACCCTAGCTGAGGGAATCCATTTAAGCTGCATGCACACTCTTTCTCCTTTGGAGCTTTGGTGTTGTTGGCCATGTTGCAGAGGCTGCCCAGCTTGTACTTGAGAACAGTCATGATGACAAAGGGGGAAATCTCACCCTGAACAGCAACCCATGGGCCGTTTGGCTTTGCTTGCTCCATACATGACACGAACTTCCTTGGTAAGTTACAAAGCCAGTCTGCCCTGCCCTACTCTGCCATAAAAGTGCCCAACCGAATAAAATTAAGGAAGTGGGGAAAACCATAGAACTCGAGGGCTAGAATTCATTGGCCATGTTACATCACTTATGGCCCTTTAGGTCCCTGCAGTGACAGCGTCACAGTCCTCGAATTGCATGCCTTTGGTCAGTTGCCTTGATACCCACAGGAAAGGCAGAACAACAACCATCAGCATTTGGATGTGCAGCCGCTGGGAATTCTAATCCTGGCAGCTGCGGTTATGTGCGAGAAGTTCTGAAGGTTGGCAGTGATCCATTGACGAAAAACCAGGGAGAATTTGGAATCCAAACTGCAAGACAAACAGGAGCCTTCTGAAGTTGATTTCTCATGAGCTTTGCTCTTCGCCTAGTATTTCGACGCTCGGATTCAGCGTTACATCTGTTGTGCTGAGGGTGTTTGTTTCCGCATGAGCACAAATCTGCCTATGTGCTGTTGTGCACTGGCTCCATGCTGTTGTCGCTGAGCTCTGCAGTCTGCACCAGGCTGAGGGTAGCTTGAATAAGGAATAAATCTGCTTGTATAGCCAGGTGGAGGGTTTTATTGGGTTACCCTCATCCTTATGCTTGCGGTTTGTGTGCCTTCCCGTTTCGAGCTTTGGGTTGCTGCTGAATACTATCTTTAGCTGAGGAGAACTGTTTTGGGAGCCCTTGAGTTGCAGAAAAGTGGTAGGTGTCAGGTATTTGTTTAGACTGCGTCATATCAAAATTACAAGTTTCACGAAGGTGACGAAAGGCAGGTGCGCAGTCAATTGACCTTCAGACAGGTTCGCAGCACTGGTTTAAAATAAATTTCTCCCAGACATGAGCAACATCCTAGGCAAATTTGAAAATCCACCATTCCGGTGAAAATTTTACCCTCTTTGGCTCATAAATTTATATATGTATGTATGTGTGTGTGTGTGTGTGTGTGTGTGTGTGTATATATATATATATATATATATATATATATATATATATATATAATTATGTATAGCGAACACCTGTTCTAGCCAACACTCAATAAGTTGCTGTGAGAACTAGAGATGACAGCTACCGTTCATTGAGCTCTTTGATCCTAGTATTTTGCATATCATTCAGAGGAGTTGATTAAGTAAATGGAATTCTGGAGTTTCTGGAACATGCTCACTAATGGCTGTGGGAGAGTAGGCCAAAGGGGGTGAGGTGGGGATGGCAATCATTATACCTGTTCTCCACATGCCTAAATCTGTGGATACTTAAATCTGGAGCCAAGGGCAGACAAGATAGATCTTTCAACAAACTTGAGAAAAGTCACAGGTTTGCAGAAAAATTTGAACTGTTAAAAAAATAGGGGAGTGTGTGTGTATAAAACCTAATAGAAATAGCACTTGAGAAATGGATGCTGTCTATGGCCATTGCTTGGCAACCATAACAATACTGCCAATGTTCAAGCTTTGGTTCTGCCAGTGAGTGGCGGGGGAGGGCCATTTCTAGAGTTCTTTTGGCCTTTGAGGGAATACTCATTGCTGCCAGACCCTACAGCAGCCATCAGGATTCACACTGCAATGCAACTTGCACGACTTACCCTGGACTGGCTGGTTACTGATGCTTAACAAAAGCCATCGCATGGAAGCCTGTGTGGTATAGTCGTTTGAATTTCAGACTAGAATCTGGGAGGTCCAGGTTCAAATCCCCACTCGGCCATGGACACTTAATGGGTGACTTTGGACCAGTCACACACTCCCAGCCTCACGTCCCTCATAGGGCTGCTGTGGAGATGAAATGGAGGAGAGGAGAATGATATACCCTACTTTAAGACCCCGTTGTGGAGAAAGTTGGACTATAAATTCAATAAATAAATAAATGTAGCTGAAGATGTGGGGGAAGATAAAAGGTATGTTAATGGATGCGTAGGGCAGAGAGAAAGGGACAAGGAAGATATGGGAACTGTCAGGAGAATGGGCTTGTCCACCTTCAGGTGGGGCCTGGAGCTCCCCAGACTAAGGAGAAAAGGGTAGCTTTTGAAGGGTGGACTCCATGGCAACAAATCCCTGATGAGCTCCTTTCCCTCCCCAAGCTCTTCCCTCAAAGCTCCAGGAATTTCCCAAACCAGAGTTTGCAACCCTTCAAGAAGGGAAAGAGCAAATAGTGTAGGGAGGGGCTTACAAGTGAAGGGAGATCTCCTTGCAAATCCTTGCTGGTTCCCCTTGTGCAACTGGCACCTCGCAACTCAGGCCAGCTTGTCTCAGTGACTGGCACCTTGCAACTCAGCCGGGGTTTCCCTGAGTAGAGGCTGCCTGGGGGAAGGAAGGAGGGAAAGCTGGAGACAAGGAGACAGATAAAGGTAGGTTGGCTGATGGGTGGCAAGGAGAGAAAGGAGCAGGAAGGCAGCTATGGAGGCTTTCAGGAAAAGGAAAGATGAAATAGTGGGGGGGAGATGTCCTTCTGGGTCCCATCCCTCATTTCAAATCTGAATGAAATGGCCTCTTCTTCTAATTTCACTATGATTCTCTCAGTGGGAAGGGATGGATTTGACACACTAATATCACTCTCCAGTTCTTCATAGAGTCAGTTCTCTGTGCGCTCTGGAGCTGAGTGGTGCTGGGATTTTTCTTCATCAAATCCCTGTCTTGAAATTTATATCCCAAGGCTCAGGTTTTTTTGGCTCATTCTTTTTGACATTACATTCTCCATCTTTGCCCCTTCAGTTCTTTCTTTGTGTCTACAATATCATCTACGAGATCCCTGTTTCCTCTTTCCATCTCGGTTGTCGCCAATATCTCTAATTGTCTAACAACAGCAATTTCTACTTGCATTAGGTTTGCCAACCTCCAGATGGAGGCTGGAGATCACCTGGAATTACAATTGAACTCCAGGCAACAGATCAGTTCCCCTGGAGGAAACCGCAGCATTGGAGGGTGGACTCTATGGAATAATATCCCTGTTGAGTTCCCTTCCCTTCCAAAGTCTATCATCCCCATGTTTCACCGCCAAATCTCTAAAGATTTCCAAAGCCAGAACTAGCAATCAATGTTCCTGTGACGGACTCAGACCCTTAGCCTGAGTAGCTGAGAAACAGGCTTGCAGCGATTGGCTGGAATGTTGCCCAAGCAACAGAAAAGTATCTTTTGGAGGTTTGCTCAGCAGAAAATCACTTCAGGATTTTTAGTCGGAGCCGGGGGGTCTTCGAGAGAAGTCTTATGTATACCAGTTTGAAGTGAAGACAATGGGCTTAGGCCGGGCAGTTGTAAAACCAACTGGATGAGGGGCTGAGAGCGGCCAGAGTGGCTGAGCTCCTTGTGGGAGACAGAGCTGAGTAGACTCTGTCTGGAAGAGGGAGTTTTCAGACGGTTTGAAACTCTGAGGGAGATTTTGCCAGTGCATCAGGCAATCTCCAAGTACAAACAAGATCACACAAATACACACTGAGGGGAGAACTGGATTCTGGTGGTCAACAAGGTTGCCCAAAACTCAGACCAGAGGACTAGCTGTGGGGGTGAGATGCATCGGAATTGAGGGGTGCAAGTCCTGGAAGATAGCTAGTGTGAAAGGGTCTGTGAGGGAGAATACTTACACCAGTCAGGAGTTCTCTATGTGTGTGTGGAAGAGTGGTTGAAGTTTGTTATTTATATGATTTGGCACTGCCTAAGTTAGGGTAAAGCTTCTGAAGAAACAGGAATCTTGTTGAAAATATGTATCTGTTCTGTATGTCCTTTGCAATGTTCTAAAGTTCCAGTCATTATAGGATTAACACTGTGCCTGATTCCCTATTGTCTGCATTACCTAGGAAGAAGATACTGACTGCTGTCAATCAAGGTCTAGAAGTGGGAAAACCTGTTTTCTTTGTTTGGTCAGTTAGTCATGACTTCCTTTGTTCCAGCAGAGAGGTCAAGAAGGAGGAGGAAGTGGTCTTCCATTAAGCACATGATCTTCTAGTGTGAGGATGTAGTTCTTTAGTGTTTGTTATTTTCACCTCCCAGTACCCTTTCCCTGTAGAAATAAATATGTTTTTGCTTTTTCATGTTAAAGGCCTCTCAATGATTATTTGATCCAGTAATCCATCTCACTGAGATAACAAAATAGAATTTCAAACAGAATTCCCTAACAAAATTGGTAGCAGGAAGCAGGGTTTTTGCCATCAAACTGGTAGCTTATAGCATGGACTGTTTTTTTGAACTCTAAATGATTTTAATCTGGATCGCCTTTGAGAGCATTTAGAAAACAATAGGCATTCTCTTTCTGAGCTAGTCAAGCCTCAATTTTAAAATGACGTGTTTTTTTTCTCTTGCCATTACTGAGAGCATTCTGACTCAAATGAGCTTTGAATTCATTGAATTCAGATTGTCTCGATCTGGAAACGCTGCTACTTTTGTCTAAAAGCCTCAGATGTGCTAGAAAGAGAATTTTTGGAGCTTTTTAACCCTTTTTCTGTGGATTACGTCGGAGACCTTGGAAGAGCCTTGCTGCAACCACGCGCGTACATTCAGCCGCCTTTTCTCTCCAGTGAGGAAGGAAAAATCTTTAACCCTGCCCTGCTTGATTGCTGTGAAAAATGTCAAACCCAGAGAGAGGAGCCACTGGATCTTCTGTTTCCACGTTTTCAGGAACAGCCACTGCAAATCTTGGTTTTGGTACCGTGAGTAACCTACCACTGATAGTAGTAGTACTTTATTCACGGTCATCCGACCAGCTTAATACAAACAAAAACAAAATCATAAAAACAAACCCATCACCTCTTACACAAAATTCCTAACACCAACTATTGCACATATTGTTAAAACTCATAAGCAAGATTTACACTCTCAATTTCCCTCCTTTCCAACTGAGCAACATAACAAAAACGGGCAATCTTAAATGAAACATCAGAATGAGCATCAGACAGGAGGAAGGCAATCTGCTCATCCTCCGGCCTGCCCGCCAAGGACCCAAGAATTGGAGAGATTAATCTTGCCCTCAAGTCGTTGTAATTAGGGCACCGCAAAACGATGTGGAGAGTTGTTTCGACCTCATTGCAATTACAGGGGCACAATCTTTCCAGATATGGGTACCCAGCGTAACGTCCCAAAAGCACCGAAGAGAAAAGTGCGTTGAGTCGTGCTTTTGAGAAAGCTATCCGATATTTTGGGATAGTGATGTTGAAAAGATACCTGGCTGGGGACAGTACTTCGGCTTGCTTCCCTAAGAAAATGTGCGCAGAAAGACTAGCTCTAGCAGATCTCAGTTCAAGCTCAACCAACCTCAGGCGCAAAAGTTCTTTCGCATCCCTCAGTTCCATCATTGCTAGGGACTCAGGGGAGAGATCACAGAGTCTAAAATAATCTAGACACCTTTTCTCCCAAGTTCCCACAAAAGAGTCGGAAAAAATCAGATGGGGAAGGCCACCTGGCTTTGAGAGAACCCTCAGAAAGTAACAAAGGGTATTTAACCACATTGACGTCTCGATGCTTGGGACGCCAGATTCCAACCTGATGGCAGTGTTCGGCACACATCTGGGAACAGACAGAAGCTTGCGCAAGAGTTTAGTTTGTACTATCTCCAACGGCTTGGTGGTTGAGTAAGGGGCAATTTCAGCGCCATAGAGCAACTGGACCCTGGTCTTTGCAGTATGCAGCCTTAGTGCTGCAGGCAAGAATTTGGCCCCTTTGGAGATGTAAAAACGGTAGATGGCATCAGCTGTTCTTTGCGCAGATTGTGCAACATAGTTCTTATGTGCCAAACGCTTTCCCTGATAATGAAAAATCACCCCCAAGTATTTAATAATTTTTACTTGCTCAATGGGTTTGCCATTTAGAAACCAGCAATGAGCCTTGAATCGTTTGGTGAAAACTAAAACCTTGGTTTTATCTAGATTAATTTCCAACTTTTCCTGCAGACTGGTCTGGGTTAGGTGGCGAAGGGCCCTTCGCATACCAATCTGCGTCCTGGATAGTATAAGCACGTCGTCAGCATACGCTAGAACTGGAATATGCCGATCGGCGAGCTTGGGAGGATGTAAAGCCAAATCATTAAAGGAGGTTAGAAGTGAATTTATGTAGAAATTGAAAAGCAAGGGGGCGAGCACACAACCCTGTCTGACACCCTTGTTCACTAAAATTGGTTGGGTTAGATGGCCTTGAGATGAGCATCTTATCCTGATGCCCGAGTTACTATAAAGGCTAACCATAAGCAACAACAGCCGTCTGTCGATAGACGAAGCTGCAAGCTTGTCCCATAACCTGGATCTGGGTATCAGATCAAAGGCAGCCTTAAAGTCGACAAAGGCTGCAAAGAGTCTGGAGCCCTTTGTGGCCAAATATTTATCAACCAGAAATTGCAGCACCAAAGTCTGGTCAAGGTGAGATCTTCCAGGGCAGAAGGCAGCCTGAACATCAGCAATAATGCCTTGAGAATCCATCCAGGCCGTAAGTTTGTCCCTCAGATGTAAGGCATACAGTTTGCTAATAGCACTTAGCAAACTAATTGGCCTATAGTTCGAGGGGAGTTCATGGCCCCCTCTTTTGTAAATGGGCACAATAATCGCCCAGCCCCAGTCGGCTGGCATGTTTGCTGTCTCGTCTATATATGTGAAAAGGGAAGCCAACGTTGGAGCCCACCAATCCCGATGCTCTTTAAGTAGGTCAGACCTAATGTAATCTCCCCCAGGGGCTTTCCCGCTTTTCACCCTCCCTAAAAGGGAGTTCACCTCCTCGCAAGTGACAGGATCCCAGGATGGAATGTCCTCTGCTAGCAACTTCGCTCGTAGGGTGGGGCAAGAGGGCTCTTCAGAGGCATATATCCTCTGAAAGTGTTCCACCCACTCTGCAGCAGTAATATGATTTGAAGCTTCTGAGGGGAAAACTTTCAATAGTGGATTTATAGTATGCCAAAAAAGCGATGAATTGTTTGATTTAGCTGCATTAATCAGGGCCTCCCAGTTTTTCTTAATAAAAGTTTCTTTCTTATGTTGGGTAAGTTCCTTGAATTGTTTTTTTAGGACTTTTAACTGCATATAGTGAGCCGTCAGTTGAGATTCCCTTGCCAGAATCAGGCCAGCTGTAACCTGCCTCTTTAAGGACCTGCATTCTGAGTCGTACCACTCGTAAGATCGTCTTTTCAGAACTGTGTTATTGTGCATATAATAGGAGAGAGTAGGTTTTAGGGCAGCAGTTATGTCATTGTAATGTGAAACAATGTTACCCTCCTTTTCCATTATCATTTTCCTGAGGCCTATCATCTGTTCACACCCCAGGAGACTCCTGATCTTAGCACTGACTCTGCTGGACCATTTTACACAGCCAGTCACAGGGCTTAAGTGGTCAGAAGGGTGATGGATCTCTCTAGACTTAAACGGCAAGGCAATTGAGACTTTGAGTGACAGTGGGAGGTGGTCGCTCTCAGATCTACTGATAACCCTAAAATCCAGCACTTCTGTAAGCATAGCTCTGGAGGTAGCAACATAGTCTAGTAAAGAGGGCTTGATTCCCTTCCAGTAGGAGCAAACAGCAGGGTGATCCTCCGGCCAGGAGCCATTTAAGATTAACAAATCATACTTGATACAACATTTAGCCAACAAGAAGCCCTGCTGATTACACCTGTGGTCGTTGGAAAGCCGCTTACACAGGGGAGGAGGGTCAGAGAAAGGGGGGGGGGAATGAACCAAATTTGCTAAACAACTCTAGATCACTTCGACCCATTTTTGCATTAAAATCGCCCAAAATGACCTATGATAGGATTTAGTGCCCTGAAGTTAACTAAGAATAATTTTTCATTCTGGCTCTCACTCCTAATGCAAAGATTTGAGATTTATGGAGCTGAAAGAGTTTTGTCTGAAAATCCCCCTGAGAATGAGCAAGAAAAATCAAATTTTAAATAGCTAGATAGTTTTGCAAAAACTCTCATTTTAGAGTCTGTTGAGGCATATGAAATGCCTGAATTGCACACTCTTAAAACTGCAAAAGAAATGCTTGAATGCCTTAAAGATAAATATAACAAAACTCCCATAAGCACTATTCATGATTTAAAGGGCAAAATATTTGGTTTTCAAGTGCAAGAAGGGGAGAATGTGACTAAACGTCTGAAGGAATTTATGTGCATGCAATCCAGACTACAGGAGCTTGGTGAGGCTACTGCAGAATGAGACTTAATCTCAACTATATTGAAAGTTCTACCCAGTACTTACAAGCCAATTAAGATGATTTTTAGACTGCAAAAAGATTTGAGTCTGGAAGGCCTGTTAAATGCTATCAAGGAGGAAGCAGCCTCCAGATCTGGGGACAAGGACACTGAACTGTCTGATTCTATGTCTGCTTTAAGCCTGAAACCACAATATAGGAATAAGTCAAGAAGAGATATAATATGCCATAGATGTGGGCAAAAAGGCCATATTGCAAGGTATTGTAATAATTGTGATGCTGCTACTGAACAAAGGAATAGCAATTTTAAAGCACATGTTTCAATTGAGGAAACACGGGCGCCATCTCATGGTCATAGAAATAATAGCAGCCAGAAATTTTTAAACCAGAAATTTTCCAAGTCACATGGCCCAGGTGGGAACAAAGAAAAGAACAGAGAAAGTACCATGCATGTTAATAATGTGAATTTTATTGATGAAAGAGGAAGATTTTTGATTGATAGTGGATCCTCTATGCATATTTGTTGATATAAAGGCATGTTTTCAGAGTTGGATGAAAGTCAGACCTGAAATGATAGGTGCCAACCAGAAACCCTTACAAATTTGTGGGTGTGGGTGAGATCAAAATGAAATTGCTTACCACTGATGGAGATTTAATGCCAGTAAGACTGGAAAATGTAGCTTATGCACCTGAATCAATTGAGAATTTACTTTCAAGCCAAGTGCTTATAAGAAATAATTATGCTATATATCTTGATAAAGGAGATGATGGTGAAATTGTTCAGAAGAATTCTGGAATTAGTTTTAAACTGGATGAAAGAAATGGATCTCATATTATGGACTTAAGTGAAAAGTCAGATGCTGTTGATGTTGTGGAAAAGACTGTTTGCCATACTGAAGGCAGAAAGTGTGACCATAGGAGATGTGTTTATGCTTGGCATGTAAAGTTAGCACACAGAAGCATGCAGAGTGTTGAGAAGTTGCTAAAGGTTTGTGGACTTGATGTTGTGCATTGTAATAAATCCAAGGAAATATCTGATGTTTGTCTGAGAGCAAAGGGAACAGCACCTTGCTTCAGTGGGAAAAGTAGTGTGCATAATGAAAGGTTTTTGGAGACAATATTCAGTGATATTGTTGGGCCTATAACAGCCTCAATTGGGAAAAATAAATATTTTTCAGTTTTCACAGAAGCGAAGACAAAATATAGCACTGTCTATATGCCCAAATCAAAAGATGAGACTCTTGATAAATTTAAAGACTATGTTGCCATGGTTAAAAACAGATTTGGGTGTGCACCTCAAAGCTTGCTGACAGATGGAGGTGGTGAATATTGCAACAATGAGTTCAAGAAATTTCTGAAAGCAGAAGGAATTGAACACAAAGTGACTGTCCACAGCAGAATGGGAGTGCAGAAAGACTTAATTGTGTGTTACAAGAAATGATCAGAGCAATGCTCATGCATTCTGGATTACTTAAAGGTCTGTGGGCTGAAGCTGTAAATAGAGCAGTGTATACCACAATAGAATACCTTCAAAAATAACAGGAATTACTCCGTTCCAGGCTTGGTTTGGCAAGAAGCCAGGACTTAAGAATATCAAAAATTTTGGAGCAAAAGCCTATGCATATGTTCCTAGAGAAAATAGAGGGAACCTTGATGCAAGGACTGAGATTGGATTCATAGTAGGATATCCCTCAGTGGGAAAAGGCTACAGAGTCTATGATCCAAAGCTGAATAAGACCAAACATTGTAATGTTGTGTTTGTGGATGACAGTAATTTGCCTAGAGCACCCTGTATACCTGAATCTGATCCTGAGGTTAATGATGATGCTTCTGAAGACTGGTGTACCTGGTTACCTGTAGTGATCACCGGTGAACCGGTAGGTCTACCTTCTGAAGACTCTACCTTCTGAAGGGGAAATGGGGACCGCACCGCAGGGAGCGATAGCACCTCCACTCATTTTAAGACAATCAGAAAGGAGCACAAAAGGGCAACCACCACAGAAATATGGATATTGTGACACTGTGAGATCTATAGAGACTGTGAGATCTAAAGAGGAACCCAAGAACTGGAAACAAGTGTGTGATTTACCTAATGAAGAAAAGGAGAAATGGATTCAAGCAATGGAACAAGAGATACTATCCATTTATGAAAAAGATGTATGGACTCTTACAAAGCTACCTGCAGGAAGAAAGCCTGTTGGATACAAATGGGTCTACAAAATAAAATACAAAGATGATGGAACTATAGACTTGTACAAAGCAAGGCTAGTAGCCAAAGGCTATGCACAAGAATTTGGAACTGATTATTCAGAGACTTTTGCACCAGTTATCAATAGTGCTACACTTAAAACACTACTGAGTGTGGCATCATCTAGAGCACCTAGACATTAAGACAGCGTTTCTTAATGGTGAGTTATCAGAGAAAATCTATATGAAAATACCTGAAGATTTTCAAGTCCCTGGCAAGGAGAACTATGTTTTCAAACTCAACAAAGGACTGTATGGTTTGAAACAGGGTGCAAAAGGTTGGTATGACAAAATAACTGGCCTACTACAGCAACAAGGATTTGAGCAAGCGAAAGCTGAACCCTGAATGTACACTAGACTTAAAGATGGAGAATATCAATACATTCTGGTTTACGTTGACGATTTGGTTGTGAGCTGCAAGAACAAAGAAGACATTAAAGACAATGTTGAAAAGCTGAACAAAGAGGTCGAAGTCAAAAGACTTGGAGATATTAAACACTATCTAGGAATACAGATTGAGAGACTTGAGGATGGAATTTTTCAACTGTGCCAAAGATGAAAGATTATGGACTTTATAGAATCTCTTGGCATGAGAGACTGTAAAGAATCTAAGACACCTCTTGAACCTGCATACCTGAGAGCTCAGGGTGGTCAACCACTCAAAGACATTGGAGAATACAGAGAAGCTATAGGAAAACTCCTGTACCTGAGTAAAACTACCAGACCTGATATAACAGCTGCTGTTGGAATATTGAGCAGAAAAGTAAGTTCGCCTAATCACCATGATTGGAATGCAGTAAAGAAACTTGCCAGATACTTAAAAGGGACTATGGACTTAAGACTGATCATTGAACCTTCTGAGAATCCCAGACTAGGTGGATACATGGATGCCAACTATGCAGAAGAATCGTGCAATTACAGATCAACCAGCGGATACTTGTTCTTCTACGGAAATGGACTTGTAGAATGGACTAGCAGAAAACAGACTATAGTGACACAATCTACAGCAGAAGCTGAGTGTGTGTCAGCAGCCAGTGCCTGCAGTGAACTTGAATGGATTTTTCATCTGCTGAAAGACTTCAAGATAAAAGAACCTGTACCTATTGTAATGTTTGAAGATATTCAAGCTTGTATTGCTATATGTAAAAGAGAAAGTAGAAAAGCCAGAAGTAGATCTATTGGTATTAAATGTGAGCTAGTGAAAGATCTACACCAGAAGGGGCTGATTAAAATAGAATATTGTTGTACAGAAGCTATAGTAGCTGATATACTTACAAAGCCATTACCTTGTGCTAGATTTGAACGTTTACATGAAATGATGAATCTAGTTGATTTGAATGTTACAGTGAATAATGAGTAATGGCTATTGAATGTATAATGACTTGCACATTAGGCACTGAGAAGAGGTGTTGGAAATATGTACCTGTTCTGTATGTCCTTTGCAATGTTCTAAAGTTCCAGTCATTATAGGGTTAACACTGTGCCTGATTCCCTATTGTCTGCATGACCGAGGAAGAAGATACTGACTGCTGTCATCAAGGTCTAGAAGCGGGAAAACCTGTTTTCTTTGTTTGGTCAGTTAGTCAGGTGACTTCCTTTGTTCAGGCAGAGAGGTCAAGAAGAAGGAGGAAGTGGTCTTCCATTAAGCACATTATTTTCTAGTGCGAGGATGTAGTTCTTTAATGTTTGTTATTTTCTCCTCCCAGTACCCTTTTCCTGTAGAAATAAATATGTTTTTGCTTTTTCATGTTAAAGGCCTCTCAATGATTATTTGATCCAGTGATCCATCGCACTGTTTGAGATAAAGAAATAGAATTTCAAACAGAATTCCCTAACAATTCTAAGTGCCCAAAAGGCACAGGCAGCCTATGTGAAGTAGAGTCTAGTGGGACTCTGAAACCTGCCTGGTTTATTGTTTATTTTAAAAATATTCTGCCAAAGTCATCTTGTATTTTTACCTCAGCCTGAAAAAGTCTCTACTCTCGGTAATTATTTTATTCTGCCAACCAGCTGCCAACTGATTTGCCTTTTTATATTGAGCAGTTATAATCAATATTATTTCATCCCCCTCCTTGCCTGTTGTTACCTAATAAGTATAATAAACCGTCTGGTGTCAATTATTAATAGTTCTGACAGGATTTCTGTGAGTGTAACTGAGAGAAGGTGACCGGGGAGAAATTTAAAGTGGTCACTTCCTGAGTAAAGCTTCTGATGGGGTTCCTCACAGTTCCCTCTAAGCTGAGTTAGTGTGAGCTAGCTCATTGTTTTTTAGCTTCCATCTCACACATTTTTGTCTTAGCTCAGGAAGGATGGTCCCAGGGCAAACTAAGTTATGCAGTACCCAAATGTCTTGCTCATAACTTTAACACCAGAAGCTCACAAAGTAGAATTTTTGCTCACAAGACCCCACAGTTTAGAGGAAACACTGCTGACAACCCTAACTTGCATGTTAGCTCACTACTGCAAATTCAACATATAGAAGGCCAAATCTCTGGAATTTCCAAGCTTCCCGTCAGAATCAGCTGCAGGTAAAAGAACCAGAATGAGTCACCTTGCTGAAAAAGCATATCTGGAGTGGGGAATTTTCACTGGGAAAATGGTGGGGGAGCTGAATCTTTTCCTTGTTACTTTTTTGCTGCAGTGTCCCCCAAATTTGGTTTCTTCTCCCCCACCCCTACAAGGGTCCCAATGCACTTTTACCCTTGCAAACATGAACTGGAAACCTCACAAGGAACAATCTCAAGAAGTCCGATACATGCTAGAGGTACTCCCCAAAGGCATTCTTCTGCAGGTGCCAAATCGGTTCCAGAATACCGTTCTGCACACACACACACAAAATTGTATCCACTTGAAGATCTCATTTACTAAATTCCTTATTAACATAAATTAATAGTGTCCTGTTAATAGTCTCAGAGGACACTTTTAGGAGAAGACGAAAGTCTGTTTTGGAAGACATGAGCCCAACTAAGAGCTTTGGAGAGTTTCACTTGCTATTAGTGAAAGAATTTTCCAATCCACAGGATCAGTGTCCAGTTGTAGGGAGGTCTGCCTGCATAAACAGTCCAGTCTGGGCAACAAGACCGTGCAGGCCATGCAGCTGAGGGCTAGCGAAGCTCCAGGCGCTCCCAAGGCTTCTGCAGGTGGCCATCAGCAACTGACATTTACCTCCTGAATAGCCCAGTTTCTGAGAAACCTCATGGCTGATAAGAAACATTCATAGCAGTCGGCGCTAAAAGTTCAGAACCAAAACACATAAACTAGATTTTTAAAAATGCAAATGGCTTTCAAGTTTCAAGTTCTGTTAATTACCAATCCGTTTCCGGATTCAGTTAAAGGTGCTGGTTATTTTTATTTTATTTTATCAGATTTATATTCCACCCTTCCCTGATGGGCTCAGGGTGGCTAACAACAACAAATTAAACCACATAAAACATTAAAGACAAAATACACAATAAAAATCATTCATACAATTTACAGTCATTAAAACCAACATGTGCTTTTCTGATTACTCTGATGTTCTTGATTCAGTTATAATGATTCAGTGGGATTATCGGTGCCGTGGAGTAATAGCTACCTCCCCTTCAACCGTTAAAAGCAAGTTTAAATAATTCAGTTTTACAGGCCCTGCAAAACTAGCAAGTCCCGCAGAGCCCTGATGTTTTGGGGCAGGGCATTCCACAAAACGGGCCATTACTGAAAACTCTCTGGCTCTGGTGGTGGACAGGTCAAACCTCTTTCAGTCTGGGGATCTTATGGAGCCAGGAAGGCTCCAACACCAGTATCTGACCTTTTCCTAACCTCAGCAATGCTGCTGTTTCACAGTGAGTTGAATCCCCAGCTGATACTCCGACTTTGTAGTGACCCTTCTGCAAAAGGGCAGTTATTTTTGGAAACTTTTTCTTGAATTCTGTTCCAACCCTTCCCACATGTTCTTTACTTCCTTTGAGAAGTATCATCATGTTCTTCAGCGGGGATGGAACCTTTTATTTGTGCACGTGCAATAATGTTATAACATCATAACATTGTAAAAAGTCCGGATGTATAGTAGGAAGCAGCATGGTCAGCACCATTTCAAAGGTCTCCCCCTCCCCTATAGTTGCTTCCTAAGAAAATGGCTGGCAATTGTTGAACTGAATACCCCAATTCATAACAATGTTATTCAGTGATTATGAAGCACACTAACTGTATCATCTTGTATGGAGCCTCCTCTTTTTGCATATGTAGTAATGTTATAGCATTGAGTTAAAAGAGAGAACTGGGAGCTATAAGGAAAGAGAAGCAGGGGGAGGAAGAATTAAGAAACAACACAAACATGTGGCATCAAAATAGGCTTGCCAATCCCCAGGTCCCAGTGGGGGTTCTTCCGCTTTCCCAGGCTCCTTCCCGCCCCCAGTCAGCTGGCTGCCGGGGGAAAGCCCCGCTCCCACAGCCACCATGTGACTTTCCACCTTTGGAGGCGTCAATCTCCACTTGAAAGGCTTCCTCTTGGGATGGTGTGTCTGTATTACTTTGAAGAAGTTGGCAGCAAATCGTGAGTAGAGATGCCAATTCCTCGCTTCAGAGTCGCCAGAAATGGGGGTGGGGGAGAGGGAAATGTCTGCTGGGCACTTCATTATTCCCTATGTGGAAATCGATTCTCATAGGGTATAATGGGGAATTGATCTGGAGGTATTGGCGGGGGGGGGGCTGTTTTTTGAGGTAGAGGCACCTAATTTTCCATATAGCATTTAGTACCTCTCCCCAAAATACCCCCCAAGATTCAAAATGATTGGACCAGGGCTCCAATTCTATGAGCCCCAAAAGAAGGTACCCCTATCCTTCATTATTTCCTATGGAAGGAAGGCATTTTACAAGGTGTGCTGTCCCTTTAAATGTGATGGCCAGAACTCCCTTGGAGTTCAATTATGCTTGTCACACCCTTGCTCCTGGCTCCACCCCCAAAGTCTCCTGGCTGCACCCCCCAAGTCCCCAGATATTTCTTGAATTGGACTTGGCAACCCTACATCAAAACCTACCACCACGGGAAAAAAATGAAAGAAAAGGAACTTCATGGATGAGTAATTGTATGGAGAAGGCTGCATGAAACCTCGCTGCCTGTTTTGTACCAATCTTTAACATTGCTGTATTATAATGGGGGAATCATGTTATGACACAATCAACATTACAGTGGATTGTTCAGGGGGCAACCTGGGGGGCAGAGGGGCTGGAGGGGTATGAACACGGGACCCTAGTGACACAAAAGGGCAGCAGGAAACAAAATTCAGAATTGGGAATTCCTCACTGGAAAACTGCGATTTCAGATCCAAAGGGGAAACAATTGCAGGAAAAGTAGATTCGGAAAATGTGGAGTAACAGGGCACTGAATTCAGATCTATTCCTGGGGAGGCAAAAAGTTGTGTGGAAAGTTTTACAAACTTTGATTATTTGTGCTGATTCAGAGGTAACATTTGTAAATGTTTTTATTGGACCTATTGATGGTTTTAACATGTATATTCCACCCTGAATCTCTGTAACCAAGTGGATAAAAATTAAGCAAGTATATAAATTTTTAAAAATTGGGGACTGAATTATGACTCCAAGTTTTATGCAGCCTATTTAGAAAGGGTGGTGAAGTGAAGTATGCTGTTCTAGCAGACTTCAGTGTACCATCCTGCAGACTGGGGAAAGGCCTACATTATTGTTTCTACTGGAAAAGCAAAATCTATTGCTCTTGAACTCTTTTTGGTGTCATCCTCAGGAGTGAAATGTTGTTAGCCGCCCTGAGCCGCCTAGGCGGGGAGGGCGGGATATAAATGTAAATATAAATAAAATAAATAAATAAATATAAATATAAGGGATCAGGTTATATTTAGCACTTTCAACAGAAACCTGCCTACATTACATTCACAAACTCCATGCACCCTGCAGACAGTTGTGGCACACCAGTGCTGAAACCCACCAAACGTTGGCGACAGAAGTGAACAAGCAAAAATCTGGATAAGCAGTAGCCCTCCTCAGCTAATAAGAACATGAGAAGAGCCCTGCTGAATTAGACCTGTGGCCCATCTAGGCCAGCCTTCTGTCTCACATGATGGCCAGCCAGTTCCTCTGGTGGTCCAACAACAGGAAATAAAGGCTGAGGCCTTCCCCTGAAGTTGCCTCCTGGCATTGGGATTACTGTCTCTGAGTGTGGAGCTTTCCTTTAGTCACCATAGCTAGTAGTCACTGATAGCTAATAGTCACCTGTCCTCTATGAATCCTTTTAAAGCCATCACAACATTATCTGGCAGTGAATTCTACATTTTAATCACTATGTAAGAAAGCATTTCCTTTTGTCTGTCCTGAATCTAATGCCTGACCAGTACTAAATTGTCACATGCTATGATTGCATCCTTAAGAGCCCCGTGGCGCAGAGTGGTAAAGCTGCAGTGCTGCAATCGGAGCCCTCTGCTCACAATCTGAGTTCGATCTCAGCGGAAGCTGGTTCAGGTAGCCGGCTCCAGGTTGACTCAGCCTTCCATCCTTCCAAGGTTGGTAAAATGAGTACCCAGCTTGCTGGAGGGGAAGTGTAGATGACTGGGGAAGGCAAGGGCAAATCACCCTGTAAAAAAGCAATGTCACCCCACGGGTCGGAAACGACTGATGCTTGCACAGGGGACTATCTTTACCTTTTTTTTAAATTATTGTATGCTTACTAGGCAGTCATTTTATGCTGGGATATGAAAAACAAAATAGCATCAGGCTATACTTAGGGGGAGGCATTTGTGAATTTCCTGCACTGCACAAGGGGTTGGACTAGATGACCCTGGGGGACCCTTCCAGTTCTATGATTCTAGGCCTCAAGAAGCCCTGAAGTGCAGGAAGGACCAAGTGAAAGGTAGTTATGTAATATACAAATCTGTGTTAAAGTAGTTAACACTGTAACAGGATGGCAAGTCCTAGATTTGGCTAAAGTAGTGCATAGAAGCAAGAATCATAGATAGACCAGTTTGGTACTTGCTGTCAAGACATACCCAGGCACTGACTGTGGTTCAGATTAGTGGCTAAAATCAGAGTCAAACTGTGGAACATCAAAACTAAATTAGTTTGACATCACCCAAATCCACACACACACATGCCCTATACACAGCTGAAGTAAAAAACAAAAAAAGTTTGAACTGCTGGACACTTCTGAGAAAATGCCTGATGAACTGCGACAGGAAATTTATTCAACAATCATCAAAATAGCAGCTGAACATTTACCATACAAGAAGCCAGAGAAAAAGTGCGAGTGGCTCTTGGATGGAGCCATAAAAATAGCAGAGCGAAGAAAAGCAACCAGAGCAGCAGGAATATGGGAAGAAGCAAGAAGACTGAATGCAGATTTCCAGAGGGCAGCAAGGAATGGCAGTGAAGGTCACTGGAATGACCACTGCAAACAGCTAGAAGAGGACTGCATAAGGGCCACATTTATGCAAGTCAAAAGGATTCTGATACCATTTACTGCTCGTACAGGCATCATCAAAAGCAAACAAGGGAAAGAACTGTCCAACCAACAAGATGCCAAAAACTAGGGTTGCCAAGTCCAATTTAAGAAATATCTGGGGACTTTGGGGGTGGAGCCAGGAGACTTGGGGGTGGAGACAAGATTAAGGCTGTGACAAGCATAAGTGAACTCCAAAGGGAGTTCTGGCCTCACATTTAAAGGGACGGCACACCTTTTCAATGCCTTCCTTCCATAGGAAATCATGAAGGATAGGGGCACCTTCTTTTGGGACTCATAGAATTGGAACCCCTGGTCCAATTGTTTTGAAACTTGGGGGATGTTTTGGGGAGAGGCACTAGATGCTGTACGGAAAATTTGGTGCCTCTACCTAAAAAAACAGCCCCCCCAAGAGCCCCAGATACTCGCGGATCAATTCTCCATTATTTTCTATGGGAATAAATCTCTATAGGGAATAACAGAGTTCCCAGCAGACATTTCCCTCCCCTCCCCCCGCTTTCTGATGACCCTGAAGCAGGGGGAGGGCCTCTAAACTGGGGGATCCCCTGCCCCCACCTGGGGATTGGCAACCCTACCAAAAACAGATGATGAGAAAAATACCCAGAAGAGCTGTATGCTGGTAGCAAAGAAGCCCAACCTCAGGATGCAAAGCAAAAGTTGAGAAAGAACAAGCCATCCTTGAGGACGAGATCATGTGGGCAATGAGCCAACTACCAACCAACAAAGGCCCATGCGTTAACAACATCTCCATGGAATTACTGAGGCCTATGTGACCCGCAATCATCAGAACCCTGTGTCAGAAAATTTCGGAAACCATCACATGGCCAAGGAACTGGAAACGCTCAGTTTTTATTCCACTACCAAGAAAGGGAAACCCCAGAGACTGCTCCAATGATCACACAATCACTCTCATCCCGCACATTAGCAAAATTCTGCTTAAAACTATACAACAATGCCTGGCACCAATTATTGAAAGGGAATTACCACATTCCAAGCCAGCTTCCAAAGGGGGTGTGGCACTCATGACCATGCTCTGAACCATGGAGGAATTGCATGGATATCAAGATTATCTATTTTTGCTTCATCAATTACAAGAAAGCTTTTGATTGTGTCAATCATGACAAGCTGTGGAACTCTGTTATTCCCTATAGAGATTTATTCCCATAGAAAATAATGGAGAATTGATCTACAAGATCTGGGGTTGCCAGAACATCTAGTCAAGTTGATGTAATCGTTGTATACAAAACCAGGAAGCCACTGTGCGAACACCATAAGGAGGTACTGATTGGTTCAAGATAGAGAAAGGATCGTGACAAGGTTGCATTCTTTCACCTTTCCTATTCAACATGTATGCCAAAACAATCACGAGGAAGTTATGGAAGAGTCAAAAATTGGGGTAAAGATTGGAGGAAGGCATATCAACTATCTTTGATATACTGATGATACAACCCTTCTCTCGGAAACTAAAGAAGGCTTGGAATATCTGATCAAGAAAATCAAAGAAGAAAGTGAGCAACTTAGTCTCTTTCCAAACATAGAATCATAGAGTTGGAAGGGACCTCTAGGGTCATCTAGTCCAACCCCCTGCACAATGCAGGAAACTCACAAACACCTCCACCCTAAATTCACAGGATCTTCATTGCTGTCAGATGGCCATCTAGCCTCTGTTTAAAAACCTCCAAGGAAGCAGAGCCCACCACCTCCTGAGGAAGCCTGTTCCACTGAGGAATTGCTCTAACGGTCAGGAAGTTCTTCCTGATGTTGAACTGGAAACTCTTTTGATTTAATTTCAACCCACTGGTTCTGGTCTTACCTTCCGGGGCCACAGAAAATAATTCCACACCATCCTCTATATGACAGCCCTTCAAGTACTTGATGGTGATCATATCACCTCTCAGACCCCTAGATCTTTTTCGCACATACTACTGCTAAGACAAGTCTCCCCCATCCTATAACCATGCATTGGATTTTTCCTACCTAAATGCAGAACTTTACATTTATCCCCGTTAAAATTCATTTTATTGATTTTAGCCCAGCTTTCCAGCTTGTCAAGGTCATCCCGTATCCTGTTTCTGTCTTCTTCTGTGTTTGCAACCCCTCCCAATTTAGTATCATCTGCAAATTTAATAAGCATTCCCTCTATTCCTTCATCCAAATCATTGATAAAGATGGTGAACAAAACAGGTCCCAGGACAGATCCTTGAGGCACTACACTTGTCACTCCTCTCCAAGAGGATAAGGAACCACTCACAAGCACTCTTTGGGTGCGATCTGTCAACCAGTGGAGAGCCAGTTTGGTGTAGTGGTTAAGTGTGTGGACTCTTATCTGGGAGAACCAGGTTTGATTCCCCACTCCTCCACTTGCAGCTGCTAGCATGGCCTTGGGTCAGCCATAGCTCTGGCAGAGGTTGTCCTTGAAAGGGCAGCTGCTGTGAGAGCCCTCTCCAGCCCCACCCACCTCACAGGGTGTCTGTTGTGGGGGAGGAAGGGAAAGGAGATTGTGAGCCGCTCTGAGACTCTTCGGAGTGGAGGGCAGGATAGAAATCCAATAGCTTCATCTACCTCACAGGGTGTCTGTTGTGGGGGGGAGGTAAAGGAGATTGTGAGCCGCTCTGAGACTCTTCGGAGTGGAGAGCGGGATATAAATCCAATATCTTCTTCTTCTTCAGTTACAGATCCACCTAACGGTAACAAGATCCAAACCACATTTTACCAGCGTGTTAACAAGGATAGCATGTAGAACCTTATCAAAAGCCTTACTGAAATCAAGATATACGATGTCTACAGCATTCCCCTGATCCAGCAAGATAGTCACTTTCTCAAAAAAAGAGAGATCAGGTTAGTCTGGCATGACTTGTTCTTGAGAAACCCATGCTGACTCTTAGTAATCACATCCATTCTTTCTAAATGTTCCAGGACCGACTGTTTGATTATTTGTTCTAAAACTTTTCCAGGTATAGACATCTAGCTGACGGATCGGTAGTTACCTGGATCCTCTTTTTTCCCCTTCTTGAAGATGGGGACAACATTCGTCCGCCTCCAGTCTTCCAGCACTTCTCCTGTTCTCCAAGAATTCTCAAAAATAATAGCCAGAGGCTCAGAAATTACATCCGCAAGCTCTTTTAGAACGCTTGGATACAATTCATCTGGCCCTGAGGACTTAGTTTCATTTAAAGAAACTAGGTGTTTATGTACTACCCCCTATGCTGATCCTAGGTTGGAACTTCATACCCTCCTTATGTTCTGTTTTTGCCATGTTGAGCACCATTCCCCTCAGAAGAGAAGACTGAGGAAAAGTGGGAATTGAGCAGTTCTGCCCTCTCTTCATTACCTGTTACAATTTCACTTTCTTGCCCTCGCAATGGGCCCACCATGTCCTTGCTCTTTTTTTTACTCTGAACATTTTTGGGTTTTTTAGCATCTTTGGCCAGCCTAAGCTCATACTGAGCTTTAGCTTTCCTAACTTTTTCTCTACAAGCACTGCTGATTTGTTTAAATTCATCCTTGGTTATAAGGCCCTACTTCCAATTCCTAAAGGAGTCTTTTTTATTTCTCAAGTCTTTAGAGATCTGTTTATGGAGCCACTTCAGCTTCTTTAGGCTTTTCCCATTTTTCCTTCTCATAGGAATCGTCTGTGATTGCGCTTTCAGTATTTCGCTTTTAAGAAACTCCCACCCCTCCTGAACCCCCTTCCTTCTAAGTATTTCTGACATGGGATTTTACCCAGCATAGTTCTAAGTTCGTCAAAGTTTGCCTTTCTGAAGTTCAACCTATAAATCTGACTACGTACAGCTTTTCCCTTCCCTAAGTCTCTATATTTTTCTTAATTAAATTTCAATTTTTGCATAATTACATTTCATCCTATACTTTCTGCATTCCATGGCCCCAAGGTTGCCACTTATCAGGTATGGGGAGGAGTGTAAACTCCCACTGATGCTCCACATCCCCTGTGCCCACTCGATGGAATGGGAGGGGGAGAGGACATTACATCTCCCAGCACATCACTTCTGGGTAAAAACCTGAAAATGACATCATCGCATCAAGCAACTCTCCATGAATTTTCCCATACTCTGTGGTATTTACTTTCTAGAAATACCAGCAATGTCTACCATATTGACGAAATTTCTAGATCATTGCTGAACACAGTGATGTCATTTCTAGGTTTTCACTTGACAGTCCTATTAATGGCCGTTTGGTGCTGCCGTTTATTATTTTTTTCATATCTGCTACATATGTGTCTACATAGTAAGTATCCACTCCCAGCATCTCAAGAAGTAGGCTGTAGTTTACAAGAGTTTATATTGGAATAAAATGTAATTAGTCTCTTGAAGTGCCATGTTTATTTTTGTTGGACTAACATAGCTATCCATACTAAATCCGTTACCAAACTTAAAATCACCTCCCTGAACGTACTCAAAACTGTCCTCCACCAGAAAGTTAAAAAGAGACTTCCCCCACCCTTTCCAGTATTTTGCCCTGGTATTTCCTCTCTTCCTCATTTCCACATATCAGAGGGCATTCCTCAGAATTTGGTATTTGCCAGCTGGCACCCGTCTTGCCATGAATTCCATTTGCAAGCCAGATGCTCTAAGTAGATCTTGCATGCCAACTAGCTTTTCAGCCTACATTTTCCATCTGTATTCAAAGGAATAGTCTGTAAGTCTTTTGGTGGGTATGTCAGTTCACTGTAGCTGATCTGCCACATTTCACCCTCTCTGTGAGCACGGAGGATGGGATCCAGCCACACATGAATCCATTATCCACTGGAGGACTTCAGGTATCTTCTGTGAATCCCTAGAGCAGACTGCTGTCTGTTCACAAAAGGTGCCACTTGCCAGTCAAGATTTTCAGCCTATGGCCTTGAAATTTTCATCTTCTTTTGCTTGATCAAAACCTGGTTGAAGGATTCAAGGCTTAAAACATTGCTTTGTCTCAGGTAGTTCCAGCTGAGCATATGATTCTTCTTCATCAACTCCAAACTGATGGATGGGGGTGGGGAAGTGTTTTTTTTCCCTTTAAGAATGAGCAGGTTCCCGGTTCATAAAGGGCCAATTTTCACTGCACGTACTTCATGTTGTGCTCCAGGACAGGGTACATCTGCTGATAGTGTGCCATCTGCCTAGCTTGCCCATTGCAGCATGGATTGAGCTGGCAGAGCTAATCTCCTAGGCAGTGCTGCAAACGCTGAATCTTATAGTGTTGGGAGACTTCAATATCTATGCTGAGGCCTCCTTAACTGTCTCACTTTAGGACTTTGTGCCCACCATGACAACCATGGGACTATTCCAAGTTGTGTTGGGCCCAACACATGAGAAGGGTCATATGCTGGATTCCTCCCCCCCCCCCACCACCACATTGGTGATGAATTGATGAGGTTTTGGGGTTTTGTTATTACTGCCAGTTTGGTGTAATGGTTAAGTGCGTGGCGGACTCTTATCTGGGAGAACCAGGTTTGATTCCCCACTCTTCCACTTGCAGCTGCTGGAATGGCCTTGGGTCAGCCCTAACTCTCATAGGAGTTGTCCTTGAAAGGCAGCTGCTGTAAGAGCTCAGCCCCACCTACCTCACAGGGTGCCTGTTGTGGAAGGGGAAGGTAAAGGAGATTGACCACTCTGAGACTCTGAGATTCAGAGTATAAGGCAGGATATAAATCCAATATCTTCATCTTCTTCTTCAAAACTAAACTTTTTGTTCCAAATGTTACCCATATACATTTATTTGAATTATAGAGATTCTTTTCAGCCATGAGATTTTTAGGTTTTTTCCCCCATCTTAATAAATCTGCTTGAATCGATTTCCAGATTTTCTGTAATCTTTAAAAGATTACAGTTTTGCCAAATCACATTTATTCCTGAATATTCAATAGA
This sequence comes from Heteronotia binoei, assembly GCF_032191835.1. NCBI lineage: Eukaryota > Metazoa > Chordata > Lepidosauria > Squamata > Gekkonidae > Heteronotia > Heteronotia binoei. Next base: position 13,489,075 of record NC_083236.1, on the reverse strand, counting down.
GCCAGTAGCTGTTGAGCACTTTGTGCTCTTTATTAATCTTGTCTTCTTCTTTTGTAAAAAATTTAATCACTATCATTTTTTGGGGGGGGTTCCTTTGTTAATTTTATAGCCTGATAGGGATCCAAATTCTTCAATATGTTCAATTACATATTGCAGTGATTTCTGATTCAGAATCTACCCTCCAAAGCAACCATTTTCTCAAGAGGAACTGATATGGGAGAGCCAGTTTGGTGTAGTCGTTAAGTGTGCGGATTCTTATCTGGGAGAACCAGGTTTGATTTCCCCACTCCTCCACTTGCAACTGCTGGAATGTCCTGGGGTCAGCCATAGCTCTCGTACAAGTTGTCCTTGAAAGGGCAGCTGCTGTAAGAGCTCTCTCAGCCTCACCCACCTCACAGGGTGTCCGTTGGAAGGGGAGTAAAGGAGATTGTGACTGCTCTGAGATTCAGAGTATAGGGTGGGATATAAATCCAATATCTTCTTCTTCTTCCTCCTCCTCCTCTTCCTCTCTGTTAGAACCATGTTGTCTGCATAACTTTTCATGTTGAACACTACATCATCCACTTTTATTCCCTTAATTCTGTAATCTTGTCTAATCTTTATAGCTAAAATATCTATGACTACTAAAAATAATAAAGGGGACAAAAGACATCCCTGGCATGTTCCTTTTAAAGTTGAAATTGCATCTGCTAATTTCACATTAATTAAAATCTTTGCTTATTTGTTCAATTACATTTCCTATATTCCGCTCCAAAATGTAGGACTACAGCTTATATCATGTAAAACATTCAATAAGGCCATATTAAATTGTCAAATGCTTTCTCTGTGTCTATAAAGAGAAATGCTGCTTTCTTTCTCTTCTTATTCACAAAATCAGTTACGTCTATCATAAATAGTATACTATCTTTCATGTCCCCCTTTGGTACAAAACCTGTTTGTTGGAGTGTATTAAATTCAGTATGCGTTTTCTTAATCTTTCTGCCATTGTTGGGGCAAAATTTTATACATTCAACAGAGAAATAAGAATATAAGAACATAAGAGAAGCCATGTTGGATCAGGCCAATGGCCCATCCAGTCCAACACTCTGTGTCACATAAGAACATAAGAGAAGCCATGTTGGATCAGGCCAATGGCCCATCCAGTCCAACACTCTGTGTCACGCAGTGGCCAATACACACACACACACTGTGACTAATAGCCACTGATGGACCTCTTCTCCATATTTTTATCTAACCCCCTCTTGAAGCTGGCTATGCTTGTAGCCGCCACCACCTCCTGTGGCAGTGAATTCCACATGTTAATCACCCTTTGGGTGAAGAAGTACTTCCTTTTTTCTGTTTTAACCTGACTGCTCAGCAATTTCATTGAATGCCCACAAGTTCTTGTATTGTGAGAAAGGAAGAAAAGGACTTCTTTCTCCATCCCATGCATAATCTTGTAAACCTCTATCATGTCACCCCACAGTCGACATTTCTCCAAGCTAAAGAGCCCCAAGTGTTTTAACCTTTCTTCATTGGGAAAGTGTTCCAAACCTTTAATCATTCTAGTTGCCCTTTTCTGCACTTTTTCCAATGCTATAATATCCTTTTGCACAGAATTGCACACAGTATTTCAAATGAGACCACACCATCGATTTATACAGGGGCATTATGATACTGGCTGATTTGTTTTCAATTCCCTTCCTAATAATTCCCAGCATTGTGTTGTTTTTTATTGCAATCGCACACTGTCTTGACACTTTCAGTGAGTTATCTACCACGACCTCAAGATCTCTCTCTTGGTCAGTCTCTGCCAGTTCACAACCCATCAACTTGAATTTGTAGCTGGGATTCTTGGCCCCAATGTGCATAACTTTGCACTTGGCCACATTGAACCTCATCTGCCACGTTGACGCCCACTCACCCAGCCTCAACAGATCCCTTTGGAGTGCCTCACAATCTTCTCTGGTTCCCACCACCCTGAACAATTTAGTGTCATCTGCAAACTTGGCCACTTCACTGCTCACTCCCAACTCCAAATCATTAATGAACAAGTTAAAGAATATGGGACCCAGTGCTGAGTCCTGCGGCACCCCACTGCTTACCGTCCTCCACTGCGAAGACTGCCCATTTATATTCACTTTCTGCTTCCTATTAATTAGCCAGTTTTTGATCCACAAGAGGACCTGTCCTTTTACTCCATGACTCTCAAACTTACTAAGGAGCCTTTGATGAGGAACTTTATCAAAAGCTTTCTGGAAGTCAAGGTCTATAAGACTGCATCACTTTCCTCTTAATGTTTTAGCATTATGTAAGCCTCTTGTCACACCAGAGGTACTTTTATCCCTTTATTCTGTTCATAACTTTTTGGAATGGTATTATTAATACTTCTTCAAGATGGTGATTTCAGGGGATGAGGCCTAATATGCAAATGAGTTCCTGATGGGCTTTTTTCTATACAAAAAGCCCTGAAAAAAATATTTTCCCTCCCTCCTTTCGACTTCCTGCGGCTTTGAAAATTGTCTTTGTGGGGGAGGAATCCTTTAAAATGTCAAATTATGTCATTAAGGTACTGTTTCATTCCAAACAAATGTGGGGTGGTATGAGATGTAGTACACAGTCAGGTAACGTACAATTGTCACTGTTGCCATGTATACTATAGTTTCCCATTGATAGAAATAAAAGAAAACATACCCTCGCCACTTTCTCAGAACACTTGGTGGGCACCCGGAAAGGTGCAAGTGGGTGCAATGGTGCTCAAGGGCACCATGTTGCAGATCCCGGTTATAACAGAATGGTACAGGATGATGTTTTTATACAGGGAATAGGAGTTAGGACTAAACTACTGTGCATAGAATACATTATCTGTAACTGTATGTACTGCTAATTATGTATTTCTAATTATCTAATATATTTTCTGAATTGTTTAACTTGTCATGTTTAATATTTATCTTTTATTTAAGGTTCCTGTGATCTGAGTCCTATCACATTGCTTATTAGATGTCTCATTCTGCTGGTTGCATTGACTTACGTTGTGTAATCCGTCTTGAGTCTCAGTGAGAAAGGCAGAGTATAAATAATGTAAGTAACTTGAATAAAATTGGTTCTCTTGATATACTTCCATGTGCCAGTTACTCTCTGCAGACATCCTTTCCCTTGGGGTACCCTCTCTTAGGAACACAGATTCTCTCAGTGGCAGTTCTAGTCCTCTGGATCAGTCTACCTGAGTGGGTATAAGGAACACCTTAAATTTTACATTTTTAATTTGTATTGGTCTTCATTTTGTTTTCCATTGTTTTTGTAGCAGGAACTCCTTTGCATATTAGGCCACACACCCCAATGTAGCCAATCCTCCTGGAGCTTACAGAAGGCCCTGTGCTAACAGCCCTGTAAGCTCTTGGAGGATTGGATACATCATGGGGTGTGGTCTAATATGCAAATGAGTTGCTGCTACCAAAAAAAGCCCTGTTTTTTTACCTTGCATGTTTTTATTTATTTATTTATTTATTTATCTATCGTATTTATATCCCGCCCTC